>NW_022436947.1:3099288-3235226 GCF_009761245.1 Sapajus apella | reverse complement strand
GCCTAACCCTCGAGCGCCCCTGATCCTCCATTCCGCACGACCCTGACACCCCAGCAGAGGCGTACCTAACCCTCCAGCGCCTGGAATCCTTCACCCCTGACCCTCCACGGGACACCCGCCTAATCCTCCAGCACCCCTGATCCTCTATCCGGCGCGTGCCTAACCCTCTGGCGCCCCTAATCCTCCATCAGACACGTCCCTGACCCTCTATCGGGTGCGCGCCTAACCCTCCAGCACCCCGTATCCTCCATCGGTCACGCCCCTGACCCTCCACCAGACACAGGCCTAATCCTCCAGCACCCCTTATCATCTATCGGGCATGCTCCTAACCCTCCAGCACCCTGACCCTCCATCGGGCGCACCCCTGACCCTGCACTGGGTGCACGCCTATTCCTCCAGCATCCCCAATCCTCCGTCAGGCGCACCCTAGCCTCCTAATGCCCCTGATTCTCCATCGGATATGGGCACGCCCCTGACCCTCTCTTGTGCGCTTCTCCCCTCTCCCGCATGCTGTTCTGGCTTCCCCCAACTCTTCCCCCTACGCCCCCCTTCCCCCACACCCCCCGTTCGACCCTTCCCCCTCAACCCTCCCGAACTCGACCTTCCCCATGCTTTCACATCCCGCTCGCTCAACACTTACCCCCACTCCCCCACCCTTCCCCCTCAACCCCGCGCTCGACCCTTCCCCTACCCCCGGGCTCGACTACTGCTCCCCACCCCCAGCGCTCGACCCCTACTCTCCCCCCCACCGCGCTCGACCCCCACTCCCCACCCATCCCACCCACACACCCATTCCCCTCCCCCGCCCGCGATCAACCCCTACTCCCTCTCCCAGCACTCTGGCCACATCCCGAGGGTCAGCTCTTTTCTGCAGGTGCTTGTCTTTAATACGAAACATGACTCCTCTATTTCTGATTTAAGCACCACCTGAAGTGTTTTTCAGCATTAACTCTGACTCACAAAACACAAGAGCCGTCATAGCCCCACACTCCTTCAGTTTCCTCAATTAACAACTGCTCAGAAAACGGGGTTGCGGGGCCCAGGAGACGGTGACAAAGTTGCTCATTAGCCTGGCCCTTCCGTTAGCAGAGCTGTTCCCAGTAAGCTGAGGAACAGGGCCAGAGTCAGGCGGGCTAAGCCCAGACAGGAGGATAGGAGGTGCCCAGGGCAGGAAACAGCCTGGCCTCTTGCAAGTTCAGTTGCTTAGAGAGAGGTCCTCGGAGCTGTGATGGTGTAAGGAGGGAGAGACTGCGGACCTGCCAGAAGAAGCTTCTGTAGCTACCGATAGGAAACAACACAAATGCAGCCAATGAAATGTGAGCTGTAAATATCGCATTTACATGTGTATCATGTACTAAAAAAAAAAAACTATCATGTAATTTTATAGTGACAGGTCAAATGCCGCACCTGGATCTCCAGCATTCTCAAGGAACTAAGATGTGCATATATACAGACCAACAGGGGTGCAGATCAGTTAGAATTAAATACAAGGTTAGCCGGGCGCGGTGGCTCTCACCTGTAATCCCAGCACTTTGGGAAACTGAGGCAGGCAGATCACCTGAGGTCAGGAGTTCGAGACCAGCCTGACCAACATGGAGAAATACAAAAATTAGCTGGGCATCTAAAAATTAGCTGTCTCTACTAAAAATACAAAATTAGCCAGGCATGGTGGCACGTGCCTGTAATCCCAGCAACTTGAAAGGCTGAGGCAGGAGAACTGCTTGAACCCAGGAGGCGGAGGTTGCTGCGAGCCAAGATCATGACATTACACTCCAGTCTGGGCAACAAGAGCACAACTCCGTCTCCAAAAAACAAAAAGCAATATAAATTTATAGAGTCACCCTAAAGATGCAAGGATTGGCAAGTAACGCTTTAGTGAAAGCCATGAGAACCAAAATGGAGTCAGTTAGGCCACCCTACCAAAATGGGATCATAGGCAACAAGAGGAGGGGTTGTCATGCACACGTGCCTAGCACAAAAACGCCACCAAGGACTCTGAAAACCACAGCCTTGCAACAAGAACACTGATCCCTTGAGCCCAGGAATTCAAGGCCAGCCTAGGCAAAAAAAAAAAAAAAAAAAAAAAAAAAAAAAAAAAAGACTGCTTCTGCAATCAATGACAATATCCAGCCTGTCCAGCCTTGAACTGATGCCGCTGTTGTTACTGATCCTTGTAGCCAAGGACAAGTATTTCAAAATAACTTATATAGCTTTCCTCATTTTGCCTTTAAAGAACTCTTGCCTTTCCTTGCCTTCCTGGGCACACCTATGGCCCGGCCGTGGTTCTTCACCACAGTACAGGAATTCCCAAATTGCAATCCCTATCATTCCTTTCCAGATAAACTCATTTCTCTGGATAGCTGCTCTGTTATTTTAGGTTGACACTTTCTAAACTGTATTTTATACGTAGGAGAAAATGGAAACCGATCGAGTCGCTTTATTACGAGTCTAAGGAAACACCTTGTTTTATTTCTAAAATTTTTCTATATGATCTGAAACATCGGAATAGACACCCCTTTAGCAACTAAGATGGGCCCCAGGGTTAAGTAAAGGAACGTTATCTACAGGTCAAGGGTTCAGGGCCTGGCAGGCATGGCAGATTTCTTGAATTCTTTTCTGAGATACCAAGCTGATTTACCACCCAGACCACTAGAGTCCTGATTGGCCAGAGACATTGCCTTACAGACATTCTTTCATGATAAGCCACTGCAGACCTCAGGCCAGTTTCAGCAGTTTACACAGGCAGTGCACAAACAGTGTTTATGTTCTATAGTTCACCTTTTGATATAAAGAGCCAAATTCCACCTTATTTTACTGCTAAAACCCTGCCTCAAAGTGAAGAAGTGATGTATGCTGCATACACGCTTACCTAGTCTGCATGTAGGCTCACCTCGCAAATACGTATAGCTTTGCCCCCAAACCTGCCAAATACGGATGAGGAAGCGATAGGCTTGTGAAACATAAAACCCAACCTGTCCTTCTCTTCCAAGAGAGAGCACCTTCAATGCACACTGGAGACTGTCTCTTCCATGCTTACAAATCACTACTGCCAATAAAGCTGTCCTTTCTCTTATTTAGCCATCCTGCTGGTCTTTTGGACAACAAGTATTAGAGCTTTAAAAACACAAAAAGGAACCAGGGCACCAAAATCAATAACAGGAGGGTTTTTTTGTTTTTCATTTTGAGACAGAGTTTCACTCTTGTTGCCCAGGCTGGAGTGCAATGGCACGATCTCAGCTCACCGTAGCCTCTGCCTCTCAGGTTCAAGCGATTCTCCTGCCTCAGCCTCCCAAGTAGCTGGCATCATAGGCATGTGCCACCACACCTAGCAATTTTTTTTTTTTTGTATTTTTAGTAGAGATGGGGTTTCTCTATGTTGGTCAGGCTGGTCTCGAACCCCCAATCTCAGGTGATCCGCCTGCCTTGGCCTCCCAAAGTGCTGGGATTATAGGTGTAAGCCATCACACCCGGCCAACAGGAGTTTAATAAATAATGTAAGAGGTCAACTTCAGTTCCCTATAATAACAGGAGTTTTAACAAGGGAAATGGAACTAAGATAATACGATGGGAAAATGAGGATGGGCATGGTGGCTCACACTTGTAATCTCAGTATTTTACGAGGCAGGCTGATCATGAGGTCAAGAGATCAAGATCATCCTGGCCAACATGGTGAAAACCCATCTCTACTAAAAATACAAAAATTAGGCCTGGTGGTGACCACCTGTAGTCCCAGGTACTCGGGAGGCTAAGACAAGAGAATCGCTTGAACCTGGGAGGTAGAGGTTGCAGTGAGCTGAGATTATGTCACTGTACTCCAGCCTGGTGACAGAGACTCCATCTAAAAAATAAAATAAAAATAATGGAAAAAATAAAACTTCTTCCGACTTCCAAACTCATTATACCAAAGAGGAGGTTAAGTCTGAAGATAGTCACGTAACACTGGCCATCCTTTTCCCAGATCAATAGCTGTTGCTTTACAATCTTATGTCAAAGCGTTATCCATTGGCCAGCCCCTCACCCCACGGAAAATTCTTTGCTGGCCTTGAAACCTTCAAGATCCATATCCTCCTACAAAACAAGGTCAAGTCTATTTTAACTTAGGTTTTCAATCTAAGTCTAGCTTCTACAACTAACATCTATCTGTTAGATTTCACACTGATAATGTTGGTGGCAAGCTCATCTTCCCAGGTGCAGAAGATGAGATCATTCTTCCACCTACCCTGAGATGTCTGCATAATTGATGCTTTCCTTACTCCCCTTTTCTTCCAATGTTCACCTCATCTGACATAAATGTAGATTTACTGGGCACTAATTTAAATCGCACAAAAATGTAACCAAGTGTCTCATTGGCTGGCTACCCACCGCTTCCTACATACTGTCTTTCCTTTAAAGAAGAATATAGGCCAGGCACAATGGCTCAGGCCTATAATTCCAGCACTTTGGGAGGCCGAGGCAGGCCGATCACCTGAGGTCAGGAGTTCGAGACCAGCCTGGCCAACATGGTGAAACCTCATCTCTACCAAAGCTATGAAAATTAGCTGGGCATGGTGGTGGGTGCCTGTACTCTCAGCTACTCAGGAGGCTGAGGCATGAGAATCGCTTGAACCCAGGAAGCCCAGGTTGAAGTGAGTCGAGATCACACTGCTGCACTCCAGCCTGGGCCACAAGAACGAACCTGTCTCAAAAAAAAAAATAAATAAATAAATATAAATCTTGAGTCACCCAGAAACCTCTGCTTCAAGCCACAGATGTTTCTGTAACTTAAAACCACCACTGCAAAATTGTAACTGAGTCAGTGAAAGCGATCTGACCTGCTGGACTGTTACGGTCTTCCCAGTCATGCCCTCAAGCTCTGGCTCAATAAACCTCAGATGAATGAGATTTTTTCCTCAGTATTTAATTTCAGTTCATAAAAATAAGGGCAGATTTTTAGATGTGCTGCTATGATTGGGCATACAACTGGAATCCAAACTTCCTAGCCTCCAAAATACAGAAAAACACAACTGGGCAATACCACCCATTATCTGAGAGAACTCTAACCAGTTCCTCTGGTGAGGGGGAATTTTCCCTGCCACCCCCTAAAGATTAAAATTCACAGGTAAGATTTAAGACAGGGAGTGACAGGGAATCCCCTTACCCTGCCACCTTCGGGGGCTACTCCTTTCCACACAGCCTTGTAAGTTTAGGGGGCAGGAGGAATTCTGGAATTCTGTACCACCAGTTTCAGACTAACCCTTACTATCTCACACAATTTGTCCTCAAGGCCTCTGCCACCTGACTTCTATCCTCCACCCATCATGGTCTACCTACCTCCTGCACACTCCCTCTAGTGAGGATTTGAGCACCTGGGCTCCTCTTTCTATTAAGTTGTTGGGGCTCACAAAGTGATACAACAATGACTGGCACTTTGAGGTGCGGACAGGATAGAGGCAGCTGTGCGGAATCAACACCCTCTAACCTTGTCTCGTTCCTTCGTCCTCACACACAGGGAAGGACTCTCTTGGCAATTTCCTTATCTGGTCAAGGAAACTTTGTTCCAAAAGGAATGCAACTGGGCCAGGGGCAGTGACTCAGTTTGTAATTCCAGCACTTTGAGAGGCCTAGACAGGAGGATCCCTTGAGGCCAGGAGTTAGAGACCAGCCTCTTCAAATTAGCCAGGTGTGGTGACCCATATTCCAGCTACTCAGGAGGCTGGGGATTATTTATTTATTTATTTTTATTTTTATTATTTTTTGAGATGGAGTTTCGCCCTTGTTGCCCAGACTGGAGCGCAATGGCACTATCTCAGCTCACCGCAACCTCCGCCTCCCAGGTTCCAGCGATTCTCCTGCCTCAGCCTTCTGAGCAGTTGGGATTACAGACATGCGCCACCACACCCCACTAATTTTTGTATTTTTAATAGAGACAGGATTTCTCTGTGTTGGTAAGGCGGGTCTCAAACTCCCCACCTCAGGTGATCCGCCTACCTTGGCCTCCCGTAGTGCTGGGATCACAGGTGAAAGGCCACCACGCCTGGCAGGTGAGAGGATTCTTTAAGCCCAGGAGTTCAAAGCTGTGATAAACTGTGATTGCGCCACCGCCACTGCATTCTAACCTGGGCAACAGAGGGAGACTCTGTTTCCAAAAACAAATAAACAAAAAAGCAATTGTCCTAAACCCACTCCCTAGGGATCATGTCAAATTACCAAGAAAGATCAGCCACCAAAAAAGAGAAGGGGCTGGGGGTATTACCTTGCCCCAGACTTTCCACCTAGTCATCTGAAGGCAGCTCCCAGAGATCACCTGGGGGATTCACCTGCATAACCTTTGTTCCTCTGCAATTCCACCCCTCACCTCCCTGGTCCATCCATTCTCCCTAATGACTTATTGCCTCTCTAAAGAATCTGCCCACCATCCTCCTCCCCTGTGAAAAAGGCTATATATGTTCCTGTATCGCACTGTTATTGGTAATCACTCTTGTGACTCCTCCCTGCTATCCCCATCAAAATAAAATTTTGTATGCCTTGTTTCCCGTGAATCTACCTTCTGTCCGTTGATTTTTAATGAACCTTTGGAAGGTGATGAGAAGTCTTCCCTTGGCACCTACAAAGTCCTGTCTTCCTTAACACCAGCTTCAATACCCAGATAAATCAACCTTTCCTCACCTGCTGGTTGCCAATCTTTACAAAAATTGTAACAGTGAGCAATTATGACAGTGAACGAGATCTGGCCTAATGAAATCATTTTACCCTTTAACTTTCAAACTGTCCTTGGTCATTCCTGGGCATGGGCCAAACTAACTTCGGAAGAAATTTAGTTTATGGTTTAGATGTTAATAGCTCTTTCCAAAACTAAAACATCTTTATAGAAGTAATAAAAGGGCACCAGGTTAGGGTTATGAGAGGGGCCTGAATTCTGTTAAGATGTAGGCTTAGTTAAAAGATTACCAGCCGCTTTACAACCTTTGTTCTGAAAGTCACAAGATTTGCAACTTCCCCAATGACTCCTGTAAATAATACCACTATTGTAGAACCTAAGATTGGCCTCGAGACATCTTTTCAGACTTTTGCGTTTTTGACGATAGGATGACTCCACCCGGACCCATGACTTCCTGACTCAACTGGTCCTGTGCCCCCCTCCCCAAAAGCAGGCTCAGCATACATGATCCATTTTCTACACCCCTATGAGTGCATTCCCAACCAATCGGCAATACCCATTCCCTAGCTTCCTGCCCACCAAACTATCTTTTTTTTTTTTTCCAGATGGGGTTTCACCATGATGACCAGGCTGGTCTTGAACTTCTGACCTCAGGTGATCCACACACCTCGGCCTCCCAAAGTGCTAGGATTACAGGCGTGAGCCACTGCGCCCGGCCAAACGATCTTTAAAAAACCCTTGCCTCCAAATTTTCAGGAAGGCTGATGTAAGTAATAATAAAACTCTGGCCTCTGGTATAGCCAGCTCTATGTGTATTAAACACTTTATTGCAGTTCCCCTGCTTGATAAGTTGGCTCTGTCTGGGCACTGGAAAAGATGAACCCTACCACAGTTATACCCTCACGGGCCTTCTACCCTGCAGCTTCATCTCCTTGGAGTTCCTAGAAAACTGACCACATCCTTCCTTAAAGCCTTCCAATGGCCTCCTGAAGGAATGTATTCTCTTACTGGGTCCACAACGGGGCGTAGTTTCTAGGGCAAGAACTTCCCAGCGCCATATTTTCTCCACCTCCCATCTATCTCCATCTGGGAGATTTAAGTTTGTTTAAATTTTGCTGGCACGGAAGAAACTAAAAGTCAGTCCAGCGAAAGTTCTAAGGAACTCCTTTCATTGGCCAGGGGTCTTAGAGAAGGCGGGGGTTCCTCCCAGGTTAAACGTTCTCTTATTCTTCCATACCCCTTAGGACTCCACGTTTGGATCCCCTTCCCATGAACACTCCCTTGGTAGAAGCTGTTTTTCTCTGTCCTGGATTTCCCCCCTGGGGTCCCCTTCCACACTCTCTCGTGGAAGCCTGTCTTCCCTCCTAAACTCCATATCTCTCTGTTCCCTTCCACTCAGTGTGGAAGCTGCTTTCCTCTCCTGGATTCTCTCACTCCCTGTGAGAGTTAGCTGTTTCTCTCTCTAAATAAATCACTTTCTACAAACACTTTTGAGTCCGGCATTTACTGCGCACCACGCCATGGTCCCCTCTCTCATTCTTGAGAGGGCAGGAGACCAAGAACCTGGAGAAACGTCCTCTCAGGGGAGCTGAGAACACCCTGAACCCCAGTATTACATTCCCACCCTCCAGTGTGGCTTCCAACATGCTTACACATCAGGAGCCTCTTTTAATATTAAAAATAAAGATTTTGCAAAGCTCTGTGATAGAAGGTATACTTTCATACCCATCTAATCAGAAATATATGACCATAAAGTCGGTAATGCTATTATATTGATTTTTGTTACACAAAATGGTCATCTGAAAAACTGTCATACGTATTTGTATCACATTTTTGTTCGCTTGCTTTGAGATGGAGTTTTGGCTCTTGTTGCTTACCTCTACAGTTTCACCTCCCATCACTGCCTCTGGCTAGACGATGTGATAAGCTTGTAGTCTTCCCAGCACTCATGCCTACAGTGTCCACTGGCACTTAACTTAATAAGTGCCTTTTGAAAGAATGATATATATCTTCAATTCCATTTTCTTTTTCTTTTTTTCCCCTGTTTTATTTATTTATTTATTATTAAAGACGGGGTTTCACCATGTTGGTCAGGCTGGTCTTGAACTCCCGACCTCAGGTGATCCGCCCACCTTGTCCTCCAAAGTGTTTGGATTACAGGCGTGAGCCACCGCACCCGGCCTATTTATTTTTTTTTAGAGACAGGGTTTCACCATATTGGTCAGGCTGGTCTCGAACTCCGAACTTCAGGTGATCCGCCCACCTTGGCCTCCCAAAGTGCTGGGATTACAGGTGTGAGCCACCGTGCCAGGCCTCTTTTTTTTTTTTTTTTTTGAGACAGAGTCTGGCTGTGTTACCCAGGCTGGAGTACAGTGGCACGATCTCGGCTCATCGCAACCTCTGCCTCCTGGGTTCAAACGATTCTCCTGCCTCAGCCTCCTGAGTAGCTTAGGACTACAGGTGTGTGCCACCATGCCCAGCTACTTTTTTGTGTGTATATTTTTAGTAGAGATGGGGTTTCACCTTGTTAGCCAGGACGGTCTAGATCGCCTGATCTCATGATCTGCCCAGCTCAGCCTCCCAAAGTGCTGCAATTATAGGCATGAGCCACTCACCGTGCCCAGCCCTCAATTCCGTTTTCTAGCAAAACCTGATGTGCAACTTATAAAGCTATTTTTTTTTTCTTTTTTGAGATGGAGTTTCACTCATCACCCAGGCTGGAGTCCAATGGTGTGATCTCGCCTCACTGCAACCTCCGTCTCCCAGGTGCAAGCAATTCTCCTGTCTCAGCCTCCCAAGTGGCAGGGATTACAGGTGCCCACCACCATGCCCGGCTAATTTTTGTATTTTTAGTAGATATGGGGTTTCACCAAGTTGGTCAGGCTGGTCTCAAACCCCTGACCTCAGGCGATCTGCCTGCCTCAGCCTCCCAAAGTGCTGGGATTATAGGTATGAGCCACTGTGCCCAGCCAATAAGGGTATTCTTTTTTTTTTCTTCATTTTTTGAGACAGTCTCACTCTGCCACCCAGGCTGGAGTGCAGTGGCGCAATGTCGGCTCACCACAACCTCTGCCTCCTAGGTTCAAACAATTCTCCTGCCTCAGCCTCATGAGTAACTGAGACTACAGGCGTGTGCCACCACACCTGGCTAATTTTTCATATTTTTAATAGAGAAAGGGGTTCACCATCTTAGCCAGGATGGTCTCATCTCCTGATCTCGTGATCCATCTGCCTCAGCCTCCCAAAGTGCTGGGATTACAAGCATGAGCCACTGCACCTGGCCCATAAAGCTACTCTTCATGGTCTTTGAGGAAAGTTGAAGGAGTAGCAAGTTGAAGGAGTGATCCGATTTAACCTGTGACTAACCCATGACTTAGGGATCACTTTTTGATTTGCATCTCTCATCTGGATAGTAAGCAGTTCAAGATTACGCACGCTAGACAAAGAAAACAAGGCTAGGAAGACATTGAATGAGGGTTTCAGCCTGCAAACCCTTGAGTTTTGGAAGCCAACGTACCACGGGGTGAGATACCCTTTGGCTCTCAGCCTTGCACGATGGAGGAAAGGGAGCCCCGGCCCTCAAGAACCCAAAAGCACAGGAGGCAGGTACTTACCGTGGTTACTAATGCCACCTGCCAATTCTCCAGTTGCCACTCACAGCGGATGACCGGAGACACAACAGCTATCAGCATGATCTCCATGGCCTCAACCACCTTAAAGAGGAGGGACATAATGCCATGTCTAAGCGCCAGCTTGTCTTCACTTCGTCCCAGACCTGCCTGTCCATCATCCTATCTAGTCCTATCCGCTTCGACCCTCCCCACTTAGGGAGCACCTATTGTGTACCCACACAGCACTGCTAGTTGGATAAGGAACTATAGAGCTTCAGCTGTCATGGATGTGACCTTTACGGTTTGAACAATTTGAGAGTTCCCAAGAATTTGTGACATGTATTCACTGATGATTTTGCTGAGCAATGCATTTGCATGGTAGCACCATGAGGGAGCTGTGTGAAGGCCACTCCCACTGCTAAGGGGTGAAACCAGCTAACCGGCAGCATCATCCTCTAACTTTGTTGTTTTGTACTTATGATCCTGACGGTTACAGGGCATGTACCTTACAAATGGATTTTTGAGGCCGGGCATGGTGACTCACGCCTGTAATCCAAGCACTTTGGAGGCCAAGGCGCATGAATCACCTGAGGTCGGGAGTTCAAGACCAGCCTGACCAACATGGTGAAACCCCATCTTTGAAAAAAGATTTTTGAGAAAGTCTCTGATCTCAAGAAGCTGGGATAGTAAGATTCATGAAAGCTAGAAAATAAAGCAATGAGTACAAAATACTATGAGTTCATCAGCAGGAAACTGTCTTTTACAAAAAAAAAAAAAAAAGACGGGACCTCACTATGTTGCCCAGTCTGGTCTCAAACTCCTAGGCTCAAGTGATCCTTCCACTTTGGCCTCCCAGTGTGCTGGGATTACAGGCATAAGCCACTGAGCTCAGCCCACAAAAATGTCTATTTAGCAAACAGTGTAGCATGTGCTACTAAATCTTTCTTTCAATACAAAGTTAGAGTATCATCTTCTATCCATGTCTTGCAATCTGCTATAGGATAGGTTTGTCTCTCAAAGGAAGGAGATGCTAGAAAATAATTGAAGAATTAAAAACAGATGATGAAAGTTAGGTACAGGATCACGAATGACGACAGAGCTTTTGTGTCTGGTGGAAGGGAAGAACACTGACACCAGTGACAGGAACAAGGTTATCAGGAGGAAGAAAAGGAAATTAAGGGAGAAAACGAATTTGTTTGGGACGTGTTCTGTTGATAACATTGATAGGATATCTGCATGGGTTATTATAATAATGTTTACACTTATATAACTTGGGGGTCTGAGATGAAAAAGGGGGAATTATGTCACCTCGAGTGTATGGGACTTTGAAGTACACATATTAGAGTGATTTCTCTCTCCACAGAGAGCGTTATAGTCGTGTCCAGAGTTCAGATGGCCAGCTGGCAAGTTATAGTTCAAAAAGTATCAGAAGTAAGAGAACATAATTATCTCAGAAGAGGCTGGCCTGGTGGCTCATGTCTGTAATCTTAGCACTTTGGAAGGCTGAGGTGGGCTGATCACTTGAGGCCAGGAGTTCGAGACCAGCCTTGCTAACATGGTAAAACCTCATCGCTACTAAAAATACAAAAATTAGAAGGGCGTGGTACCGCACACCTACTCAGGAGGGTGACAATCACTTGCACCTAGGAGGCGGAGGTTGCAGTGAGCTGAGCTTGCATCACTGCACTCCAACCTGGGTGACAGAGCAAGACCCTGTCTAAAAATACTACCAATAATCTCAGAAGAATGTTTGATTTAGTAAACTCATCTTCCTTCAGTAATACAAAACAGCTGGATCCATATTAATCAGGATGCCTCTCCTCTAAAGGGTTCTAGAAGGAAATAAACTAATAAGGAGTAAAGCTCCGCCCCATTCTGCTATAGTAGCCTTAGGGGAAAGGGACCAGGCAGGGAGCCAGGGTGGGGTTACAGAGGAGCTTCACTCTCGACCTCAGGGAAGGTCTTAAATACAACCAGGACTGGCCAGGCGAGGTGGTTCATGCCTGTAATCCCAGCACTTTGGGAGGCTGAAGTGGGAGGATCACTTGAGGCCAGGAGTTCGAGACCAGCCTGGCTAGCACGGTGAAACCCTATCACTACTAAAAATACAAAATAAATTAGCCGGTTGTGGTGGCATGCACCTGTAATCCCAGCTACAGGAGGAAGAATTGCTTGGGCCTGGGAGATGGAGGTTGCCGTGAGCTGAGATCGCACTACTGCATTCCAGCCTGGGCAACATAGCTAGTAGACCCCATCTTAAGAAAAGAAAAAAAAAGAAAAGGAAAAAGGAAAAGAAATAGACTATTTCCTGAGAATGCAATTTCTGAAAGATGTGTCAAATTCACATGGCTACCTTCAGATCACATGACCCCCCACCACCTTTTCTCTTTTTTGAGACAGAGTCTTGCTCTGTCGCCCAGGCTGAAGTATAGCGGCACAATCTCGGCTCGCTGCAACCTCACCTCCCAGGTTCAAGCAATTCTCCAGTCTCCGCCTCCCAAGAAGCTGGGATTACAAGCATGTGCCACCACACCTGGCTGATTTTTTTTTTTTTTTTTTTTTAAGTAGAGATGAGGTTTCCCCATGTTGGTCAAATGGTCTCAAACTCCCGACTTCAGGTTATCCGCCTGCCTCGGCCTCCCAAAGTGCTGGGATTACAGGCGTGAACCACCACGCCAGGCCCACACAACCCTTTCTTGTAACTTTTAGCTGCTTTGGGAGGGTCAGAGCTCTCTAGCATTTTCTCACTCATCTCCCTCCTTTGCATTTTTACACTCCATACCCTCCAGTCCAACACCATTGTTGGGCTGACCCCCGTCTTTGATTTTCCATTCTGTCCGATTGTCATTATGCATCTGGGCAAGAAGCTTTGTTTTGTTCCCTCTGCTCCACCCCCAGACAGCGTCTTGCTCTGTCGCCCAGGCTGGAGAGCAGTGGCATGATCTCAGCTCACTGCAACCTCTGCCTCCCAGGTTCAAGCAATTCTCCTGCCTCAGCCTCCCAAGTAGCTGGGATTACAGGTGCGCGCCACCACCTGGCTGAATTTTGTATTTTGAGGAGAGCAGGGGTTTCACCACGTTGGCCAGGCGGGTCTCCAACTCCTGACCTCAGGTGATCTGCCCGCCTTGGCCTCCCAAAGTGCTAGGATTACAGGCATGAGCCACTACACCTGGTTCTTAACGTTTTCTCACCTTACCTCCCAAAGGAGGAAGCGGGAGTAGTGGTGTGGGCTCACAGACATCACCACTGCTGTGAAAGCCTCTGAGTGAAGCTGTCATTCTTCTTTCCTCAAAATTGCATATGGCGTATGTCTTAGTCCATTTGTGCTGCTATCACAAAATGCCCGAGACAGGGCAATTTATAAGGAATCTAAGTTTATTTTCTCACAGTTCTGCAGGCTGGGAGCTGAGATCAAAGGGCTAGCAGGCTCCGCTGTCCGGAGAGGGATGCTCCCTCCGCAGCGGAGGAACGACTGTGATCGCAGGAGAGAAACGCAAAGAAGCTGACGCTGCTGCTGCGCCAAGCCTCTTTTATAAGGGCCTTAATCCCATTCACGAGGGAGGAGTCCTCGTGGTCTCATCACCTCTTAAAGGCCCCGCCTCTTAACACAATCTCATTGACATCACCTGGGTTTTGGAAGGGACACATTCAAACCCTAGCAGTAAATAACAAACCTTCGTCAGTGCCTCTGAAAGGATCTGAAAATATGTAATTACAGCAGGTGTCTCTGGTAATTCTTCGGCACAAAATGTTTGAGAGCCATTTGTTCGATTTTACATAAAATAATACCAGTTTTCTCCTTTCTTCCCAGTACCTCCATTTACATCACTTTTAAAAATGAGTATTGAATTCCCAAAACATAGATACAAATGCTCACTTGCTTATAACCGAACACCCGCCACAGGTGAATGAAAGTGATTTTTGGGTGACCCACCTGTTGGGGTTCCTGTTTTTTCTCATCTCCACCCACCCTTCTCCCACACCCCGGGACTGGAGAGCCCAGAGCCAGAGGTCAGCAGAAGAGAGACTCTGCGTTCAACCTTGTTAGCTTTGAAGGCTCACGTGATCTCTGAGGACAGCTCTGATTGTTTTTATCTTGCTCAAATTCCTGTCTAAGGGGTCCGGGGAGTCATGCCCTACAACCCATACATTCTCATCAGATGGGTTTTATTAACCCTAAATATCGTGACTTACTTTCTGATCTGACTCTGGCATAACATTATGTGAAAAAGAAATAAGTCAAATATTTTACTCCAAGACGTATTTCTTTGCCATATTTTGAGACGGAGTTTCGCTCTTGTTGCCCAGGCTGGAGTGCAATGGCGCGATCTCGGCTCACCGCAACCTCCGCCTCCTGGGTTCAGTCTTTGCCATATTTTGAAATGGCCCTGCAAAGCTGTTTTTGATGGGGAAAATTTGCATCTGTAAAGAATCTTTATTAACATAGCTAGATCATTTTCTTCCAGGCCCTCCCAATCCTGAAGAGATTAACTAAAAGTCTAGCACCTTTTAAAAGTCTGAATAGGAAATAATTGCCATCTATTGTCCCTAAGGGCAGCAACTATGAGACTTCAAAAGAAACTTCGTCTCCACAATCTTTATTTTATTAATATTTTTTTTGAGACGCAGTCTCGCTCTGTTATTCAGGCTGGAGTGCAGTGGTGCAATCTCAGCTGACTGCAACCTCCGCCTCCTGGGTTCAAGCAATTCTCCTGCTTCAGCCTCCTGAGTAGCTGGAATTACAGGTGCCCACCACCATGCCCAGCTATTTTTTGTATTTTTAGTAAAGGCACGGTTTCAGCTGGGTGCGGTGGCTCACACCTGTAATCCCAGCACTTTGGGAGGCCAAGATGGGTGGATCACAATGTCAGGAGTTTGAGACCAGCCTGGCCAACCTGGTGAAAACCCATCTCTACTAAAAATACAAAAAAAATACAGGCGGGCACCTGTAATCCCAGCTGCTCCGGAGGCTGGGGCAGGAGAATTGCTTGAACCCGGGAGACGGAGGTTGCAGTGAGCCGAGATCATGCCATTGCACTCCAGCCTGGGTGACAAGAGTGAGACTCAGTCTCACAAAACAAAACAAAACAAAACAAAACAAAACAAAACAAAACAAAACAAAACAAAACAAAACAAAACAGGGTTTTATCACATTGGCCAGGCTGGTCTCGAACTCCTGGCATCAGGTGATCCACCCACCTTGGCCTCCCAAAGTGCAGGGATTACAGGCGTGAGCCACTACATGCAGCCACAATCTTTTATCTCAACCCAAACATTTCCTTTCTATTGATCCCAGGTCTTTGGACAAACTCAACCAATTGTCAACCAGAAAATATTTAAATTTACCTATAGCCTGGAAGTTTCCCTCTTCCCCCTCATCTCTGTTTTGAATTTGAATTCTCCCACCTTTCTGGACCAAACCACTGTACTTCTTAAATGTATTTGATTGATGTCTCCTGCCTCCCTAAGCTGTGCCCCGTCCACCTTGGGCACATGTTCTCAGGACCTCTTGACGGCTTTGTCACAGACCATGATCACTCATATTTGGCTCAGAATAAATCTCTTCAACTATTTTACAGAGTTTGACTCTTTTTGTCCACATCTGCAAGGAGCACTCACCCCAGTGCTGCCCATGATCAGAAAGAGAGCAATGTGGAAACGTCCAAAGCCGATGGTCTCCACTGCATCTTCCACGGTGAACATCTTTGGCTCTAACAACGAGAGGCAAGTGGAAGAAATAGCTTCTGCAGGGAAGGGAATGCGTGGGGACTATCGCTCAGCTTCAGAAAGCCAACCCATTATTATTATTATTTTGAGACTGAGTCTTGCTCTGTCACCCAGGCTGGAGTGCAGTGGTGCAATCTTGGCTCACTGCAACCTCTGCCTCCCAGGTTCAAGCAGTTCTCTACCTCAGCCTCCTGAGTAGCTGGGCACCCGCCACCACGCCTGGCTAATTTTTGTATTTTTAGTAGAGACGGGATTTCACCATCTTGGCCAGACTGGTCTTGAACTCCAGACCTCATGATCCACCTGCCTTGGCCTCCCAAAGTGCTGGGATTACAGGCGTGAGCCACCGAGCCAAGCTACCCACCCATTATTATAAAAACAAGTTAATATGAGGGGCCAGTGGTAGGAAGTGAAGCAGCAGGTTGAGCAGGAGACTTCTATGATAATCTCACCTTTAATCTGTGTCTCTGTGGTCCCCAGGCTCAACTTCCGAAGGCTGAGGATCGTGACGGGCTCTGTTGGCTTAGTTGCCATCTTCTCAATAGCTCAAGTACCCCAAACAGCTTACCTGGTGGAAGCAAGGGAGGGAAGAAGGAAAGAAATGTAATGGTTATTGGCTACTTAGTGAATGCCAGGCACACTACACACACACACGATTTCCTGAAGCCCTCACAAAAATCAAATGAGGTATGTATTTTTATCCTCTTTCACACCTGGCCTCTGGAGCCAAGCAACTCATTGCTTTTTTTCCGTACTATTTTGTATTGATTGATTGATTGATTGAGATGGAGTCTTGCTCTATCACCCAGGCTAGGGTGCAGTGGCTGCAATCTCAGCTCACTACAATCTCTGCCTCCTGGGTTCAACTGATTCTCGTGCCTCAGCCTCTCAAGTAGCTGGGATTGCAGGCACGTGTCACCATGCCCTGCTAATTTTCTTATTTTTTTTGGTAGAGATGGGGTTTCACCATGTTCTCCAGGCTGGTCTTGAACTCCTGACCTCAGTTGATCTGCCCACCTCAGCCTCCAAAAGTGCTGGGATTATAGGCAGAAGCCACTGCACCCAGCCTTCCTACTAGTTTTTAGGTATGTGGCTTTGAGAAATTTGCCGTTTTCACACCTCAGTATTCTCAAATGAGTTTTCTAAAATGGGGATGATCTAATAATGGCACCAAACTTTCAAGGTTGTCATGATTATTAAATGGGTTAGTTCACAGAAAGCATGTACCCCATACCTGGCATGAACTGATGTGCTTGATAAATGGAAGCCGTTACTATTGTTACCGTATATAAGGGATGTATTTGTCACTAATCATTGTCCTGAGCACTTTACATGCATGAATTATCCCCTCTAATCTTCACAGAGGATCTGTGAGGTATTATCATTTATCACTGTGTGGCATGTAAGGAACCTGAGAAATAGAGAGACTAAATTGCTAAATTAGATAATCAAGCTAAATTAAAAGGCCAAATTAGACAATCAGGACTCTGGGGACAGTAACTAACCCCGAGTCTGGGGCCAGACGCAGGTCGTGGCAATTTAACCAATAGCATCCTCTGAGTGGGAGGGAACATGGCTTTGCTACAGGAAAGCAGTCGCAGTAGCAGCGCTTTACACTCTCCCAGATCCTGTTTCCAGTGTGCTTTTGTGCATGTCATTGTCATTTAATTCTGACAGAAACCCAGGAAGTGCTTTTTTAATTTTATTTATTTTTGGAGACGGAGTCTTGCTTTGTCACCCAGGCTGGAGTGCAGTGGCGCGATCTCCGCCTCCTGGGTTCAAGCGATTCTCCTGCCTCAGCCTCCCGAATATCTGGGACAACAGGCACTTGCCACCATGCCCAGCTAAGTTTTTGTATTTTTAGTAGAGACAGGGTTTCACCGAGTTAGCCAAGATGGTCTTAATCTCCTGAACTTCTGATCCGCCAGCCTCAGCATCTCAAAGTGCTGGGATTACAGGTGCGAGCCACCACACCTGGCTGCTTCTTTTTACCTCATCTTTTTGCATTTAACCCCAAAAAGGATTCTGAACTCTAAAAGCCAAAAGAAAACTAAGACAAGGAAAGATGGGTATCAAGTCAGCAGCTTAACCACACAGACTTTTTTTTCAAATAACTTTAAGACATGGTAATTTAATTATACATTCCTTGTGGGATAAACAGAAATCCTAAACTATCCTTGCTAATGTTGTTGTTAGTAATATTGGTATCATTATTTGTGTATTAGTACATATATAGAATAAAGTAATTCTGTTAATGCTGTTAGGAACCCAGATTTTCATCATTAAGGAAAAACATAAATATAAAATCAAATTTACTATGTAAAAAATTTATCATCCTAATTTTTTTTTTGAGACAGAGTCTTGCTCTGTCGCCCACGCTGGAGTGCAGTCGCACAATCTTGGCTCACTGCAATCTCCGCCTCCCAGCTTCAAGTGATTCCCCTGCCTCAGCCTCCCACAGAGCTGAGACTACAGTAAGGCACAACCGCGCCAGGCTAATTTTTTGTATTTAGTAGAAACGGGTTTCACCATGTTGGCCTGGTTGGTCTCGATCTCTTGACTTCGTGATCCACCTGCCTTGGCCTCCCAAAGTGCTGGGATTACAGGCGTGAGCCACCGTGTCCAGCCTATAATCCTAATTTTGAACTGGAAATAGAGATATGATATTATCGTACAACATATGTATTATACATATATAATAAATGAATATAAACAAATCCAGGCACCTTAGGTAAATGGCTGATTCTGGCTCGGGGACAGGAAATGTACAAACTGAGCCTGGGGCATCTTTTTGTAGCCTGTATAGTATGGGCAATCTCAAAGACCTGTGAGGTTGCAATGAAAGGTTACAAAATTAAAATTAAGGGCCGGGTGTGGTAGCTCATCCCTGTAATACCAGCACTTTGGGATGCCGAGGGAGGAGGATCACGTGAGGCCAGGAGTTTGAAAGCAGTCTGGCCAACATGGTGAAACCCCATCTCTACTAGAATACAAAAATTAGCCAGGTACGGTAGTGCGCGCCTGTAGTCCCAGCTACTCAGGAGGCTGAGGCACGAGAATTGCTTGAACCCAGGAGGCAGAGGTTGCAGTGAGCCAAGATCGGGCCACTGCACTCCAGTCTGGGTGGCAGAGTGAGACTCTGTCTCAAAAAAAAAAAAAAAAATTAAAATTGAAAAGGCTCCCACTGGCCAAAGATGGGACAATGTGAACACCAAAATGGCAAATGACTGCAAAGAATTGAAACACATTAAAGCTGTTAAAATCCATATACTTACAGTAATTCTAAAATGACCTCGCTGATCACCTCTGGTGAATGGTAAGAAACAAACCCATTCTGAAAACTAGTAAATATCTTGACTTTTTTGTACAGATTGTCTGTACATCAGGGTAGCCAGTTGATGAAAGAAAATCATTTGTGAATAATAAAGCTAATATATGCAGAAAAAAGGATGGAATTCAATTATCACTGTTTTGTACCTTCTAAAAAATAATGGATCCAGGCAACAATCATCAGTGGCTGATAAACGATTAGGTGAAAGGCTGATGGCGAACTTTGCTAGGAGAGGGATATCGCTGATAACACGTGAACCCACTGAAAAATTGTAATGCCATGGAAATAGAGGCAGGCAGATTGCATTGGCTCCTAATGAGATGCAACAGGAAGACATATACAACATCACCTGTGATAAAGAGACGTTGAGGACAGGAGGGGTGGCATGCACCTGTAGCCCCAGTTACTCAGAAGGCTGAGGCGGGAGAATTGCTTGAACCCAGGAGGTGGAGGTTGCAGTGAACTGAGATTGCACCACTGCACTCCAGCCTGGGTGACAGAGCGAGACTCCATCTCAAGAAAAAAAAAAGGATTGAACCTGAATCAAATCAATAATCTAGCTCTAGCTAGCACTTTACATGGGAAATGAAAAAACATGTTGAATAACACCATGTGGATGCAACAAGGAAAATGCAGAACGTGGGAAGCTGTGTAAGATAAATGACCCGGTTTCTTCATTACATATATGGCAAGGAAAAAAGAGGAAAGGGGAACGTGTGGACTAAAAGAGATGCAGCAAACCAAAAGTGGATTGTATGGATGTTCATTCAAACAAATCAACGATTAAAAATTTTAAAATAAAACAGTGTGTGGCTGGGTGCAGTGGCTCATGTCTGTAATCCCAGCACTTTGGAAGGCCAAGGCTGGCAGATCACAAGGGCAGGAGTTCCAGACCATCCTGGCCAACATGGTGGAACCCCATCTCTACTAAAAATACAAATTTAGCCGCGTGTGGCGGCGCATGCCCGTAATCCCAACTATGTGGGAGGCTGAGGCAGGAGAATCACTTGAACCCAGGAGGTGAAGGTTGCAGTGAGCCAAGATCATGCCACTGCACTTCAGCCTGGGTGACAGAGTAGGACTCTGTCTCAGCAGGGGTGGGGAGAGAGGGGTGGCAAACAAACTCCTAGCTGGACGAGGTGGCTCACACCTGTAATCCCAGCACATTGGGAAGCTGAGGAGGGCAGATCACCTGAGGTCAGGAGTTCAAGACCAGCCTGGCCAACATGGTGAAACCCCACCTCTACTAAAAATACAAAAACTAGCAGGACATGATGGTGGGTGCCTGTAATCCCTGCTACTCAAAGGCTGAGATGGGAGAATTGTGTCACTGCACTGCAGCCTGGGCAACAAAGCAAGGCTCCATCTCCAAAAAAAAAAAAAAACTCCTGCAACTTGAGCAAAAACCCAAAAAGCTCAAATGATGGGCAAAGGACCTGAGTAGACAGTTTTCAAGTGACAACATCCAAATGGCCGATAGCCAGTACAAGTAGCCAGTGAAAAGGTGCGGGATATCACTAATCCTCAGAACAATGCAGATGAAAACCACAGTTAGACATTACCTTGTACTTGTTAGGATGCTGATTATCAAAAGACCAAGAGAGATAACAAGCGTCGTGGGAATGTGGACAAAAAGGAACCCTTGTGCACTGTTGGTGGGAATGTAAATTGGTGCAGCCACCATGGAAAACAGTATGGAACTATCCTCAAAAAATTAAAATGGAACTACCAATATGATCCAACAGCCCCACTTCTGGATATATCCAAATGGAGTTGAAATCCGCTATCTGGAAGAAATATCTGCACTCACGTTCACTGTAGCGTTATTCACAATACCCAAACTTTAAAGCAATCCAAATGTCCGTTAACAGATGTGTGGGAAAAGGAAATTGGGTACCTGCATACAATGACATTTTTTGAGACAGAGTTTCACTCTTGTTGCCCAGGCTGGAGTGCAGTGGTGCGATCTCGGCTCACCGCAACCTCCGCCCCCTGGGTTTAAATGATTCTCCAGCCTCAGCCTCCCAAGTAGCTGGGATTACAGGTGTGTGCCTCCCTGCCCAGATGGGGTTCCTCCATGTTGGTCAGGCTGGTCTCAAACTCCTGACCTCAGGTGATCCACCCACCTCGGCCTCCCAAAGTGTTGGGATTACAGGCGTGAGTCACCACACCTGTCCACAATGGAATATTATTCAGCTTCAAAAAAAGAGGGAGTTCCTGGCCAGATGCGGTGGCTCACGCCTGTAATCCCAGCACTTTAGGAGGTTGAGGCGGCCAGATCACAAGGTCAAGAGTTTGAGACCAGCCTGGCCAGTATGGTGAAACTCTGTCTTTGCCAAAAATACAAAAATTAGCTGGGCATGGTGGTGGGCACCTATAGTCCCAGCTACTTGGGAGGCTGAGGCAGGAGAATCACTTGAACCTGGAAGGCAGAGGTTGCAGTGAACTGAGATCGTGACACTGCACTCCAGCCGGAGCAACTGAGTGAGACTCCGTCTAAAAACAAACAAAAAAAAAAAAACAGGGAGTTCCTGCCATCTGCAACACGGTAGATGAACCTGGAGGACGTGACAAAGTTAAAGAGCCAGGCACGGAGGAATGAATACTATCATTTACATGATGAATCTAAACTAGCCAAAGTCACAGAAGCAGAGATTGGAATGGTGGATGCCATTCTGAGGTGCTGAGGGGAAGGGGAAATAGGGACGTATTAGTCAAAGACACAAAATTTTTGCTATCCGAGACGAATGTGTCCTAGAGATCTTCCTATAGCATTGCGCTTATAGTTAACAATATGGTATTGTGCGCCTAAACTTTTGCCAGGAAGGTAGATCTTCTGATAAGTGTTCTTATCACAAAAATAACAATAGCCAGGTTCAGTGAGGCTGAGGCAGGGGAAACACTGGAACCTGGGAGGCAGAGGTTACAGTGAGCCGAGATCTCGCCACTGCCCTCCAGCTTGGGCAACAGAGCAAGACTCTGTCTCAAAAAAGAAAGAAATAAATAATAATAAATAAAAAGGCTAGAGGAAACTTTTGGAGATAATAGGTTTATGGCGTAGACCGTGGTGATGGCTTCACAGTGATACCTGCAAACTCATCAAGTTGTATATATTAAATATGTACCAGCTTTTATGTTGTTGGTGTCTCAATAAAGTGTTAGAAAAACAAAACAAAACTCAAGCCAAGGTGTCCTCTTGCCAGAACATAAAAATAGCCAGAGAACAGCTGTGTAGTAGCACATCAAGGTCATTAATGCTTGCCAAGTGTTGGCTCTGTAGCTCCTATGGAGGATTTCAGAGGAGGATCTGACATACATGTTCCTGCCCTAAGGAGTTTTTTGTTTTAGTTTTTTTCTGGAGACAGAGTTTCACTCTGTCTCTAAGGCTGGAGTGCAATGGCATGATCTCAGCTCACCACAACCTCCGCCTCCCAGGTTCAAGTGATTCTCCTGCCTCAGCCTCCCTGCCTCAGCACCCGCCACCATGCCCAGCTAATGTTTGTACTTTTAGTAGAGACAGGGTTTCTCCATGTTGGTCAGACTGGTCTTGAACTCCTGACCTCAGGTGATCCGCCTGCCTTGGCCTCCCAAAGTGTTAGGATTACAGGCATGAGCCACCAACGCCTGGCTAATTTTGTATTTTTAGTAGAAATGGGGTTTCTTCATGTTGGTCAGGCTGGTCTTGAACTTCTGACCTCAAGCGATCCACCAGCCTCAGCCTCCTAAAGTGCTGGGATTACAGGTGTGAGCCTAGGAGTTTTTAATCTAGCTGGGGACACAAAAGATAAACACAACAGACAATTATACTGCAGTGTAGGTATTAAATGCAAAATAATTCGTCTCTCAGTCCATCTGGGAGCCTGAAAGTTATAAGGAATATAAGAATAGACAATTCTAAAGCTACTGCTCCCTTTTTAGACATTGTTGGAACACTCTTTTGAGGGGTATTCCTTATTTGGAAGCCTTTTATTATTATTATTTTTTTGAGATGGAGTTTCACTCTTATTGCCCAGGCTGGAGTACAATGGTGTGATATCGGCTCACTGCAACCTCTGCCTCCTGGGTTCAAGCAATTCTCCTATTTCAGCCTCCCGAGTGGCTGGGATTATAGGCATGCACCACCACGCCTGGCTAATTTTGTATTTTTAGTAGAGACAGGGTTTCTCCATGTTGGTCTGGCTGGTCTCCAACTCATGACCTCAGGTGATCCGTCCGCCTCGGCCTCCCAAAGTGCTGGGATTACAGGTGTGAGCCACTGTGCCCAGCCTTCTTTCCTTTTTAAAAACTTTTTAACAGCACTTAAAAGTTTGTTTGTTTTTAAGACAGGGTGTCACTCTGTCCCTGAGATCTGGCACAATCTCAGCTCACTGCAACCTCTGCCTCCGGGGTTCAAACAATTCTCCTGCCTCAGCCTCCTGAGTAGCTGGGATTACAGGTGCCCACCACCATGCCCAGCTAATTTTATACTTTTATTAGAGATGGGGGTTTCACTATGTTGGTCAGGCTGGTTTTGAACTCCTGACCTCAGGCAATCCACCTGCATTTGCCTCCTAAAGTGCTGGGATTACAGGCATAAGCCTCTACGTCTGGCTGGATCCCTAAAATTAAAAAGGTAGGCAGTATGATTCTCATACTTTAGAATTTTTTTTTTAAAGGCAGTAGCAAGTGTTAGTGAAGATGTGGGGACATCAGAACCCTGTGTGTTGCTTGTGGGAATTTAAAATCATGCAGCCTCTGTAGAAAACAGTTTGTCAGTTCTTCAAAAGGTAAACATAGAGTTACCATATGTCCTGAGCCTCTCCTAAATAAAACCTCAGGAGAATTGAGAACATAATCTAATGAGTTGAATTTTGCACCCTTCAAAATGGGCAAGGGTGTAGAAGACCTAACCCCTAGGACCTCAGAATGTGACTTGATTTGGAATTAGGATCATTGCCAATGTAATTTGGTAAGCTGAAGTCAGCTCTTCTTTCTGTAAGCAGCCCCAGATAATCTGTGAAAATGGTTCACTATTCAGTTGACCCGGAGAACCCCATAAAATCATGCAAATCAAGAGATTTAAATCACAGTGTTCACTTTAAGAACACTCATGACACTTCCCAGGCCATCAAGGGTATGCAGATACGAAAAGCCACGAAGTATCTGAAAGATGTCACTTTACAGAAACAGTGCGTACCCTCCCATCGTTACAATGGCGGAGTTGGCAGGTGTGCCTGGGCCAGGCAGTGGGGCTGGACACAAGGTCAGTGTCCCAGAAAGAGTGCTGAATTTTTGCTGCACATGCTTAAAAACGCAGAGAGCAATGCAGAACTTAAGATGTAGACTCTCCGGTCATTGAGCAGATCCAAGTGAACAGAGCGCCTAAGACGCGCAGCCGGACCTGCACAGCTTATGGTCGGATTAACCCACACGTGAGCGCTCGCCCTGCCACACTGAGATGATCCTTACCGAAAAGGAATGCATTGTTCCTAAACCAGAAGAGGAGGTACCCAGAAGGAAACGATATCCCAGAAGAAACTGAAGAAACAAAAACTTATGGCACAAGAATAAATTCAGCATTAAAATAAATGCAATTAAAAGTTAAAAAAAAAAAAAAGATGAAGTCATACTGGAGTGGAGTGGGAGTCTCATCCATTGTAACCAATGGCCTCATAAAATGGGGGAAATTTGGAAAGAGACAGCACACAGGGAGAATGGCCTGGGAATATGAAGGCAGAGATGGGGGTGATGCATCCACAAGCCAAGGAACCCCAAGGGGTGCCAGCAACCACCAGCAGCGAGGGGAGAGGCATGGATCAGATTCTCCCTCTCAGCCTCAGAAAGAACGCACCCTGCTGACACCTTGGTCTCAGATGTCTAGCCTCCAGAATCGTGAAATGATCAATTTCCCTTGTTTAAGCTGCTCAGTGTATGGTACTTTGTCATGGCAGCTCCGGGGAACTAATACACATGTCCCTGCAAACACTCACATAAATAGTCAAAGAGCCGTCATTTATCATAGCCAAAAGTGGGAATGGTCCACATGTCCATCATCTGACGAATGGGTAAATGAGATGTGGTCCATCCATACAATGGAATATCATTCAGCAATAAGAAGGAATGGAGGTCTGATACCTGCTACAGGTATCATTCATGAATGAATCTCAAAAGCATGCTAAGCAAAAGAAGTCAGACACAAAGACCATATATTTTGTGATTCCATTTATATAAAATATCCTTTTATATGAAAATTCGCAGAGACAGAAATAGAGGAGTCGTTGCCAGGTGCTGGGGGAGGAGGAGAATAGGGAGTGACTGATAACAGGTGTGGGGTTTCTTTGGCAGGTGATGAAATGTTCTGGAATTATACAGTGGTGATGGTTGCACAACCTTGTGAACATACTAAAGATCACTGAATTGTACCCTTTTCTTTTTTCTTTTTTTTTTTTTTAATGGGACAGAGTCTCGCTCTGTTGACCAGGCTGGAGAGCAGTGGCACAATCTCAGCTCACTGCAACCTCTGCCTCCCAAGTTCAAAGGATTCTCCTGCCTCAGCCTCCCAAGTAGCTGGGACTACAGACGTGTACCACCATGCCCAACTAATTTTTTTGTACTTTTAGTAGAGACAGGGTTTCACCATGTGGGTCAGGCTAGTCTCGAACTGCTAACCTCAAAAAATCTGCCTGTCTTGGCCTCCCAAAGTGCTGGTCTTCCAGACATGAGCCACTGCACCCAACCTGAATTGTAGCCTTGAAAATGGTGACTTTGATATATGTGGATTATGTCAATTATATGTTTATTCCTTTTTAAAAAACAGAAAAATAAAATAGTAATGCAAGTCACAGCAGCAGACTTAAAAACCAAAAGGAATCTGGCTATTTATAGTATCTGGGAATAAAACGATTCAGTTTGATGGGAAAATAATATTTTTAAATCCCAGTGAGTTCATTTTAAGTTCAGTTACAAGTAAAATGCTTAATAATGAGTTCAGTCTTCAGTCAACATTAAATCTCTTCTATCAGTCATGTTTTATGATGTCTCATAACAATCTAAACATATTTTACAATTTTAACACTCTTAAAGCTTACATTTTAGAGGGGCAATAAAACAATTTCCATCAAGTCTCATTTTTCTATATAGAACAGCAAGAAACCTGGAAATCTTCCACTTACTACCAACCACAACAAGTTTGTATTTATTTTTATTTTATTTTATTTTATTTATTTATTTATTTTATTTTATTTTATTTTTGAGACAGAGTCTCGCTCTGTTAGCCAGGCTGGAGTGCAATGGTGTGATCTCGGCTCACTACAACCTCCCTCTCCCAGGTTCCCGTGATTCTCCTGCCTCAGCCTCCTGAGTAGCTGGGATTACAGGAGTGCACCACCACACCTGGCTAATTTTTATGTTTTTAGTAGAGACAGGGTTTCATCATATTGGCTAAGCTGGTCTCGAACTCCTAACCTCAAGTGATTCACCCACTTCAGCCTCCCAAAGTACCGGGATTATAGGTGTGAGCCACCGCACTTAGCCCTTTTACAAATTTTTTTAAAAAAAATAGAGACAGGGGTTCACTATGTTGCCCAGGCTGGTCTTCACTTCCCGAGATCAAGCGATCCTTCCACCTCGGCCTTCCAAAGTGCTTATAGGCATGAGCCACTGCACCAGGCCCAGAATAAATTTTAATGTGGTATAAGCATGCATTTTAAACTACTTAGGTGGCTCCATGGCTCATAGACATCCTACGTATTTCCTTTCTCTTATCAATAAAGAGAGGTGATTTATCACATAGAGCCTGGCCAAAGTTGTTACAGTCCAAAATATTTGCTTCACAGTTGCTCTTGAATTAAGCCTGATCCTATAAAGGCAGGTTCATGTTTGTTATTTCATTTTCACTTTTATTTATTTATTGTTTGTTCGTCCATTTGTTTTGCAACAGCATCTCACTCTGTCACTCAGGCTGGAGTGCAGTGATGTGATCTCGGCTCACTGCAACCTCTGCGTCTCAGGTTCAGGAGATTCTCCTGCCTCAGCCTACTGAGTAGCTGGGACTACAGGCATGCACCACCACACCTGGCTAGTTTTTGTATTTTTAGTAGAGATGAGGTTTCATCATGTTAGCCAGGCTGGTCTTGAACTCCTGACCTGGTGATCTGCCCACCTCAGTCTCCCAAAGTGCTGAGATTACAGGCATGAGCTGTCACACCCAGCCAAGCCTCACCATGTTGACCAGGCTGGTCTTAAACTCCTGGGCTCAGGAGTTTAAGTTCCTGCCACAGTCTCCCAAAGTGCTGGGACTTAGAGATGTGAGCCAGCATGCCCAGCCAAGGCCTGTGTTTTTGTACCACATGCCCCCACCTGCTCTCCATCACTGGCCACGACCTATTGGGTCAGGGATAGGCACTTGACCTGGAGACAATCAAACGACTGACTGGTCAGAAGTCCACAGGGTAGCCTAGCACAACAGGCTCTCTCTGATGGTGGTGATGGGTGCACAATATTGTGAATGTGCTACATGCCACTGAATTGTTCACTTTAAAATTGTAACAGGCTGGGCGTGGTGGTGCATGCCTATGTTCTCGGCACTTTGGGATACCAAGGTGGGAGAGCTGCTTGAGATCAGGAGTTTGAGACCAGCCTGGGTAACAGAGCGAGACCCCAACTCTACAATAATAATAATAATAAACAATAAAAAATTGTTACAATGGTAAATTTGAAGTTATGTGTATTTTACCATAATTTTTAAAAATTAAAAGAACAAGACAAAAATTGCCAAAAAAATACAGGTACCCAGTAAATGTTGTAGCAGATATAAACCATAAATTATATGACAAAAATATCAAGATTTTAATAGCCAGTCTGGGCAATATAGTGAGACCTGGTCTCTACAGAAAAGTTCTTTATAAAGTTAGCCCTGCGTGGTGGCCCATTTCTGTGGCACAGCTCCTTGTGAGGCTGAGGTGGGAGAATCAAATGAGCCTGACAGATGGGGGCTGCAGTGAACCATGATCATGCCACCCACTACACTCCAGCCTGGGCAAGAGAGGCAGATCCTAACTTTAAAAAAAAGAAGTAGAAGAAGAGAAGAACAAGAGGAAGGAGAAGGAAGAGAGGGAGGGAGGGAGGGAGGGAGGGAAGGAGGGAGGGAAGGAAGGAAGAAAGTCAGTAGTCATGGTGAGGTCGAGATGAAACTCGCTCCATTTTCTCTGTCTGCATTTCCTCATCTGGAAATAAAAATTCTACCTGCTGGTGGGAGAAATTGCTACTGCCCACCCGACATCGGGGCTTCCCTTGTACTTTGCTGGTGGCAGTGGCCATTGAGATGCAGGGGAAGGTTGTCGGGGCTTCAGGAAAATCCCTCTTCTGCCCCTCGCCTCTTCCTCACACCCCCTCACTAGGCTAGAGGCTGGGTGGCGGCCCTCTGGTTGGCATATCAGGTCATGATGCAAATGGAAAGATGGAAACTTGGGACTAAATCTGGCCAGCATAAGACAGAAACAGCCTGGAAACTGACGACCAGGAGATCTCCCGCAGCCTTGGACTGCTCACCTCCAGATACCATGAGCGAAGGAAGGAAATACACCTCTTGGGTCTAAGCCACTGTGATTTCTGGTCTCTGTTACTTGCAGTTTTGTGCAATTCTCAACTGATAAACTTTCTCTTAAGTGTATGATGACAATGAAACAAGATGATGTTAATAAAATATGTCAATGTGCCATTGCATCAAAAGTCCTTAAGGTAGTATTATCTCTTGTCTCTGAGCAAAGCAATCAAACACTTTTTACAACTTCGCCATAATCACAAATCATTTACTCAGGGAATGTTTTAAAATATCTACGGGCCGGGTGCCGTGGCTCACACCTGTAATCCCAACACTTTGGGAGGCCCAGGAGGGGGGATCACCTGAGGTCAGGAGTTTGAGACCAGCCTGGCCAACATGGTGAAACCCCTTCTCCACTAAAAATACCAAAAATTAGCTGGGTATGGCGTCACGCACCTGTAGTCCCAGCTACTCAGGAGGCTGAGGCAGGAGAATCGCTTGAACCTGGGAGATGAAGGTTGCAGTGACATGAGATCGCGCCATTGCACTCTAGCCTGGGCGACAAGAGCAAAACTCCACCTCAAAAAATAAAAACATAATAAAGTATCTACAGAGTTACCAAATATATATGTCTCCCAAAGGCATTTATTGCCAATGTTCTGCTAATATTAGAACACACTGGGATCAATTTCAAAATTACCCAAAAGTGGGAGAAAAAGTCACTTGTTTTCTAAACTAGGTTGATTTTATTTCCCGGGTGAACTTGAGTGGTGTTGGGAAATTGTGATCTCAGTGTGCTCATTTCCTACACGAAAATAAGACCTCAAAACGTCTCCAAAGTAGTCACTTGATCTTACTTATGAGAGGCACAACAAAATGGATACTTTTTACTCCAAATTCTCCTGTGTTCTACATTACAAAATCAATATATTTTGGAGGAAGAAGCTTTCAATCTTCAGTTCTCCCAAAGGCACCGTTGGTGCAGGGGGCAGGGTGAGGGTGAAGTAAAGGGCTGGCGATGAGGTGTGGCTCACTCCGAGTAAGCCTGGCCCTCGCCCCGCCATGGAACAGCGTTCAGTGCCTGTCAATTGACACCAGTCTTCCCAATGCACAGCCCTTCAAGATGGTCAAGGCTGGGTGGGTTCCCAAGGTCAGGGGAATTTGCCAAGAGAGGAAAGAAACAAACATGTAAGTTTACCTGCAACACAGAAAGTCCTCATTCCCGCCCCATTAGAATAGGATATAATTCTTTTTTTATTGTTCTTGTTTTTTTGAGACAGAGTTTCGCTCTTGTTGCCCGGTTTGGAGTGCGCTGGTGTGATCTTGGCTCACCACAACCTCTGCCTCCCGGGTTCAAGCGATTCTCCTGCCTCAGCCTCCCGAATAGCTGGGATTACAGGCATGCGCCACCATGCCCAGCTAATTTTGTATTTTTAGTAGAGACGGGGTTTCTCCATGTTGGTCAGGTGGGTCTGGAACTCCCAACCTCAGGTGATCTGCCCACCTCAGCCTCCCAAAGTGCTGGATTATAGGCATGAGCCACCACGCCATGCCAGGATATATTTTCAACAGGATTCCTTTGGCAAAGCATGTTGCGGGGCTCAGGGGTGCTGGTAGGAAATTATCAGGATTGTAGCATTCACATCTGTACCTTGTAAGGGGCTTACTCTCCAAGTCATTAAGAAGACACTCAAACACAAACTCGAAGTTAGTTAGCATATGTACAAATTGTGTTTTCTTAGTAGTTTCTAGAGTTTCAGCCAAAAGCTTCATAAAGAAAGAAGAGAACAAAGAGTTTGAGAGATGGAGATGAGGAACATTATTGAGAGACAGAGCTTGCGATTTTTTTTTTGGAGAGAGAGTTTCGCTCTTGTTGCCCAAGCTGAAGTACAGTGGTGCGATCTCGGCTCACCACAACCTCCGCCTCCCAGATTCAAGCAATTCTCCTGCCTCAGCCTCCCGAGCAGCTGGGATCACAGGCGTGCACCACCACGCCCAGCTAATTTTGTATTTTTAGTAGAGATGGGGTTTTTCCATGTTGGTCAGGCTGGTCTCAAACTCCTGACCTCAAGTGATCTGCCTGCCTCGGCCTCCTAAAGTGCTGGGATTACAGGTGTGAGCCACCGCGCCCAGCCAAGCTTCAGATTTTAACTCAGAAATGAAACACTGGAAAGGCTGAGTTGACATCCTCTGTTCTTTGGTTCCCTATGTCATTCTAAATCCCTTCTAACCCAGTAAGAGGATGGATGGATGGATGAATGGATGGATGGATGGATGGATGAGCAGACAGATGGACGGATGGATGGCAGATGGATGATCAGTTAGACCAACTCAAGAAAATAGGGAATAAGATGGAAAAGAATGCATCCCTCCCCATCATTTCCTAAAAAGCTACAAGGGGAAAGTAATCTATGACCTACCTTCACAAAACCTGGCAAGAAACTGATAAATTGGGAATTGACCCTGAAGCTCAAGGCTCAGATGGAGTTCAAGCTTCATTAAAACAAATTCTGAAGGACAGGTTGACATTTTATTCTATTGTATTTTGTTATACTGATTTTTTTACAGCTCAAATAATTGGGCCACAGTAGATCTTTTTTAAACTGAAGTTTGTGTGTGGTGTGTGATGTAATTTGTTTTGCAATATCAAATGAAATTGCCATGCTCTATTTGCCTTCAGCCACAAACTAACAGTCAGCTCCCACCCCCGCCCTCTACAGCAGCGGGAAAAGTCAGCCCAGATCTACATTGCCCACAAGTTTCTCACCTCTGTATCCTCCTTGGACGGCCTTCTAATTGCAGGCCCTTTTGCTCCCCTCACCATGGGCAAGTCTTAGGTGGAAGCTGGAGCACCAATGGCTTCTGGGGGTGTCCAGACTTGCAATCCCAAGACACCCGGCCCCCTGCTCTTATCCTCTCCTTTCAGGTCAGGTCTCAGATCCGGATTCTTTAAGGGCCAACTTTGCATTCTGGGCTAGTGAATGACAACTAGGGCACACCCTCTTCTCAACAGCCTGCACCTGATTCCCTTTTAAAGGGGAAATTACATTTCTCGTTAAGACTGAAAGAGGCTGCTGAACCTTGCAGAAGATTACTATGTTGTTCTCAGGACAGCTGGAGGAATTTCTGAAAGAGTAGGTATAGGTAAGGGGCAGAGGGAAGCTTTGCTCTTGTAAACATTTGCTCACAGCCATTGTTTAGAATTAGGGGGCAGGTTCATGCCCATCCTGTCAGCCACATCCTGCAGGGTGGCAGGCATGCTGTAGCCCCTGGTATAGGCCATGGTGCCCACCACCCTGGAGCTGTCTGTGCTGTACATGCAGCCGCCTTTGCTATGCCAGGAGTCACTGAGGGCCAGGTGTGAGCCGGTCTTGGGTCAACTCTGTGGGCCTCAATGTCCCTGCTTCTGTTCATTATTCCCATACAGACATCAGTGTTCCTGACTTCCCTGATTACCGTTACACTGAGATTTTTGATGGGACAAAGTCTTCAAAAGAGGGTGGCGAGGCTAGGAAAGGGTTCTCCTGTTTGGTAACTGCAACAGCTGCTGTGGGTGTCACATATGCTGCCAAGAATGTCATCTCCCAGCTTGTTTCCAGCGTCGATGCTTCTGCTGATGAGTTGGCCATGTCAAAAATTAAAATCAAGTTATCTGATATTCCAGAAGACAAGAACATGGTTTTCAAATGGAGAGGCAAACCCCTGTGTGTATGCCATAAAACCGAAAAGGAAATTGTCCGAGAAGCTGCAGTTGAAGAGTTCCAGTTGAGGGCCCACAGCATGATTTCAGGGCCAGGCGCCGTGGCTCACACCTGTAATCCCAGCACTTTAGGAGGCCGAGGTGGGTGGATCACTTGAGGTCAGGAGTTCGAGACCAGCCTAGCCAACATGGCGAAACACCATCTCTACTAAAAATACAAAAATTAGCTGGACATGGTGGCATGCGCTCATAATCCCACCTACGCGGGAGGCTGAGGCAGGAGAATCACTGGAACCCAGGAGGCGGAGGTTGCAGTGAGCCAAGGTTGCACCATTGCACTCCAGCCTGGGAGACACCGCAAGACTCCGTCTCAGAAAATAAAAAACTAAATTAATTTTAAAAAGAAGTAAAGGATGAGTGCAATGCTTATCAGGATAACCTATTTGGGTTTCTTTACTCGGCCTTTGCATTTATCCTCTTATGCACCCACAACAAATGAAGATTTTGCTGGTGATTACTGCCCTTGCTGTGGGTCACACAGATGCGTCTGGCAGGATCTGGAAGGGGCCTGCCCCTCTTGACCTTGAACCTCCCTCATATGAATTCACCAGAGATGAAACAGTCATTGTGGGTTAGAGACTGCAACCCAAGTCAAAGGCTTCTTTCAGTCTTTGTGTCACCATAGAAGAGTCATTTGAGAGCAAGCCTTCTGAACTTCAAGTTGCTTGATTTGAAATATTTAAGAATTGATAATAATGTATTTGCAAACATTACTGTGAAGTAAATTGTAATTAATGTTGAATACTTTCAAGCGTTCACTTAATAAAACAACTGTTAAACATTGTTACGCTGTCATACACTTGAAAGGTACAATGTCTTTTAGGTAATTCTAATTTTTTACTTTAAAATTATTTATTTATTTATTTATTTGTGTTTTTTTGAGACAGAACCTCGCTCTGTCTCCCAGGCTGGAGTGCAGTGGTGTGATCTCGGCTCACTGCAACCTCTGTCTCCCAGGTTTAAGTGATTCTCAGCCTCAGCGCCCTGAGTAGCTGGAATTACAGGCATGCACCACTATGCCCAGCTAACTTTCATAATTTTAGTAGAGATGGGGTTTCACCATGTGGGCCAGGCTGGTCCCAAAATCCTGGCTTCAAGTGATTAACCCACCTCAGCCTCCCAAAGTGCTGGGATTACAGGCATGAGCCACCGTGCCTGGCCTAATTCTAATTTAAAACTACAGGATGGTATACAAAAAAAAAAAAAAGAATTAAGGGTCAAAGGCTGGTGATCCATTTAAGCACAGAGTTCTTGTTAGGTAGCTGTTGAAAAGGACAGTAATGAGCTGAGAGCCTGAAAACTGTCCAGTGACCATGGCAGCATGGGATTGGAGGATTTCTTATGCCACCACCTGCATCCTGTCTTATTCTGTTCTTCCAGTTCAACCGTCACTGACAGTATCTCCTCACACCCAGGGCTTTACAACCACCTTTTCTATAATCCAGAGAGGTGGAGATCATTATTTCCATTGGGAAAGAGGGGAACAACTCCTTTTCTTTCCTGACGGCAGCCATGATAAAGCATCGAAGTTGGAACTCAAACATGTACACCGTCTGACCTTAGCTATCATTCTGTTGCTCAACCTCATCAAGTTAATATTTACTGAGCATCTAATATGTGCCTTCCACTGTGCTGGACAAATCATGACACTGGCATGGAAGGTGACATGGAAGCTTCCTTTTAGGTTTGAGCGATGCTGCTTCCATGAGCACCAGACAGCTCTACTGCACACAGGGCACGTGGGCACTTCAAAAACAGGGTCTCGTCAAAGCATGATTTTGAATTTAATCAGTTCTTCTGGAACTTTATGAACAGTGAAAATTTAGAACTGGCCAGGCGCGGTGGCTCACACCTGTAATCCCAGCACTTTGGGAGGCTGAGGTGGGTGAATCGCTTGAGGACAGGATTTCAAGACACAAGCCTTGCCAACATGGTGAAACCCCATCTCTACTAAAAGTACAAAAATTAGCCGTTCATGGTGGTGGTTGCCTGTAATCCCAGCTACTCAGGAGGCTGAGGCTGGAGAATTGCTTGAACCCAGGAGGTGGAGGTTGCAGTAAGCTGAGATCGCACCGCTGCACTCCAGCGTGGCCCTGAGACAGAGCAAGGCCCTGTCTCAAAAAAGAAAAGAAAAGAAAATTAAAAATTAAATACTATTAAGTACTTTGTAAATTATAAAAACACGGGCCGGGCGCGGTGGCTCAAGCCTGTAATCCCAGCACTTTGGGAGGCCGAGGCGGGTGGATCACCAGGTCAAGAGATCGAGACCATCCTGGTCAACATGGTGAAACCTCGTCTCTACTAAAAATACAAAAAATTAGCTGGGCATGGTGGCACGTGCTTGTAATCCCAGCTACTCAGGAGGCTGAGGCAGGAGAATTGCCTGAACCCAGGAGGCGGAGGTTGCGGTGAGCCGAGATCGCGCCATTGCACTCCAGCCTGGGTAACAAGAGCGAAACTCCGTCTCAAAAAAAAAAAAAAAAAATTATAAAAACACTACCAAAAAAGATAATTATACTTAATTCTACCGGTATAGTTACCATAAAGATAATAATCCACATGGATAAAGGCTATTCAGACAAAATGGTCAGTGAGGCCAGGTGCTCACACCTGTAACCCAAGCACTTTGAGAGGCTGAGGTGGGAGGATTGCTTGAGCCCAAGACCAGCCTGAGCAACATAGTGAGACCCCCCTATGCTATGGGTATAGCACCTCTACAAAAAACTAAAAAACATTAGCTGGGCAGGGTGTACATACCTGTAGCTCCAGTTACTCAGGAGGCTGAGGTGGGAGCAACATTTGAGCCCCGGAGGTTCAGGCTACAGTGAGCTGTGATCACACCACTGCACTCCAGCCTGGGCAAGAGTGAGATCCTACCTTTTTCTCTATATATGCAAACATATATATATACACTACACACACACACACACACACACACACACACACACACACACACACACATATATATATATATCTCTTATCAGGTGCTTAGGAGTTTGCTAGTGCAGGTACTTAAGAAATGACTAATGACTTTGGGGCCCACAGAGCCAGAGAGTAACAGGCCAGACCGCCTGTAAGCCAGAGAGCCAGGTGTCTCCCTCCCGGCACACCAATTTCCAAACTTGTCTCCCAATCTCTTTCTCCAGCATAACGTGCATGGACAGTAAACAAATGATGATATCATGTTACCACACTTCATTTCACAGGATTTAGCAATCCAGAGAGACACGGGGGAGGCCCTCCCTCCACACAGAGAACATGATCTGTTCTTCCTCAGTGAAAATCCATGAGAAAGTTTCTAAGCTTGTAATACTTAGCCCTCGACAAGGGATAAAGGTGTTTGAGGAAGGAGGAAATGAGGAAATGGAATTCGCATGATCCTTCTCTGGGATTAGTGTGTGTAGCTCTGTTGTTCAGCTTTGGCCTATAATTGTCGATACTAAATCGCATGGAATAATTTTTCCTTTTTTTTTTTTTTGAGACGTAGTCTCACTGTCACCCAGGCTGGAGTGAAGTGGTGCAATCTTAGCTCTCTGCAACCTCCACCCCCAGGGTTCAAGCTATTCTGCCTCAGCCTCTGGAGTAGCTGGGATTACAGGCCCTTGCTGCCACACCCAGCTACTTTTTTGTATTTTTAGTAGAGACAGGGTTTCGCCATGTTAGCCAGGCTGACCTCGAACTCCCGACCTTGGATGATCCACCCGCCTTGGCCTCCCAAAGTGCTGAGATTAGAGGCGTCAGCCACTGCACCTGGCCGAATAAAGATATCTTAAGGAAAAAGTGAATGACTCAGATGTTTATTTTCTCAAATATAATATTTAAAATATTGCAAGAAGACATCCGTTTAGTATTCTCCCTTCATTTCTCAATTACTTTATTATTTGAGAATTAATACCCCATACGAAGACAAAATAACTTGCCAAAGTCATTCCTCTCTGACATGATTAAGTCATATCCAATCCACAGGCTGATATCCAAATAATACATAGCTTCATGCTTCAGGTGAGCCAAGAACAATCTTTCCATTGAATGCCATGCACGGGCTGATATCAAAGACAAGACTGAACTTCTTTCATTGGCACAGAGACCGCTGCGGGAGGTGTGGCCTCAGCCTACTCCTCAGCTGTGCCGTCCAGGATGTGTTTAAAGGAGAATGGAGAGAACTTGTAACCATCCCCGACATAGAACTTGTTCTGGAACTCGACCCTGTTGCCGAGGGGAGGGCGTGGGGTGAGAAAAAGGAGATTGAAACCCATCATTCAGAGGCTAGAAGGTGGAGGGAAGGAGGAAGCAGAGCATTTGTAAAATCAAGCACAAGGTCGAAGGGTCGGCCACGGAAGGCACCCAGGCTGATGGCTGCCATGAGAATCCCAAGGATTCTTTTTTTCTTTTTTTTGAGACAGAGTCTTGCTCCATCGCCCTGGCTGGAGTGTAGTGGTGCGATTGTGGCTCACTGCAACCTCCGCCTCCCAGGTTCAAGAAATTCTCCTGCCTCAGCCTCTCAAGTAGCTGGGACTATAGGCACATGCCACCATGCCTAGCTAACATATATATATATATATATATATATTTTTTTTTTTTTTTTTTTTTTTTTTTTTTTGAGATGGAGTTTCTCTCCTGTCGTCCAGGCTAGAGCGCAATGGTGCGATCTTGGCTCACCTCAACCTCCGCTTCCCAGGTTCAAGTGAGTCTCCTGTCTCAGCCTCCCGAGTAGCTGGGATTACAGGCTCCTGCCATCACACCCAGCTAATCTTTTCTACTTTTAGTAGAGATAGTGTTTTGCCATGTTGGCCAGGCTGGTCTCAAACTCCTGACCTCATGTGATCCAGCCGCCTTGGCTTCCCAAAGTGCTGGGATTACAGGCATGAGCCACCATGCCCAGCCTAATTTTTATAATTTTAGTAGAGACAGGGTTTCATCATGTTGGCCAGGCTGGTCTCAAACTCCTGACCTCAAGTGATCCACCCACCTCAGCCTCCCCAAATGCAGGGATTACAGGCGTGAGCCACTGCGCCCAGGCCATGAATCTGAGGACTTTTTAAAACCTTCTCTCCCCTGTCTCTGACCACCTTCCCTTTCCCCTCCCCCTAACTTCCTCAGGCTTCTCTGCTGGTGGGCTCATAGCCACAGCATAACAACTCTTCCCTTGTGCAAGAGCTTCCCCACCCTCATCACAAGCCAAGATGCCCTCACTGTTCAGCACTACCTAATGCCATTTTCCATTTCCATCTAATTCTAAACTGTGAGACTCACAAAGACCCTGAACCTGTATTTTTTGTAACTTACATAACTGGTATCATGTAGTATCATTTATGTTTTATTAAGTTATGGAGTTCTGTTCATCTCCTCAATGACATGGAGGAAAATGATGACATCACAGAGGCAGGGGAAGCTGTGACTCTCCTCACTCAGGACAGGAAGTATGAAGGCTTCCTTATGAACAGAGGCCATAGAGCGAGGAAGAAAACATTAGGGCAAACTGGTGCAGCTGAAGGGCATGCACCGCACACTCGGAATTCTTGGCTAAAATGTAATTTGGAAGACAACCAGAGGTCCGAACACATCTCCATATTCATCGACCTAGTGACAATGGCTGATTGTCACTGGATACATCTGTGTGTGTCCAGGGCTTCCTGTGAGCATCTCCCTCCTGGTGGTACCCTCCTTCTCTTTCCACTTTTGAGACTTTCATACCTTGTTGGTATAAATCCTGCAGTCAGCAACAAGAGTCAAACATCCCAGATTCACCAGGCACAGTGGTTCGTGCCTATAATCCCAGCACTTTGGGACGCTGAGGCGGGTGAATCACTGGAGGCCAGGAGTTTGAGACCAGCCTGGCCAACATGGGGAAATCCCGTCTCTGCTAAAAATACAAAACTTAGCTGGGTGTGGTGTTGGACACCTGTAATCCCAGCTACTCAGGAGGCTGAGGCAGGAGAATCACTTGAACCTGGTAGGTGGAGGTTGTAGTGAGCCAAGATCGCACCACTGCACTCCAGCCTGTGCAACAGAGTGAGACCCTGTCTCAAAAAAAAAAAAAAAAAAAAAGGCAAACATTCCAGATTTGCTAAGCGTGCCTTCTCTGAGCCTATCTCAGATGTCACCTTACCAATACTGGGAAGTGTCACTTGGTTAAAGGCAATTATAATAACAAATGAACACTGATCATCTAAAAGGGAAGGAGTAAATGAAAACTAACATTTAGTGTAGATATGAGTCTCTGAATAAGTACGAATGAGTGTGTGTGTATGTATCTATATATATACACATATATTACATCATTTAATATCATACCAACAGATGACTGAACTAAGGCTCCAAAGAGGTATGTAAGCTGCTGATGTCACACATGGGTCAAGATTTGAACCCAGTCGGCTGGCCCCACAGCCCACCCCCTTTCCCAACACCACATCGAGCTTCCATGGGACAACCATCCTTACCAGTGCAGTCGCAGGGCGTGCAGAAAAGCAGAGAGGCCCTCCATGACCAGAAGGATGGCTACTGTCAGGACAGCAAATACGGCAAAAATAATAAAAACCCCGATGATGCCTCCCCAGCCTCGCACGTGAAGGCCGTTGTTCATCACCATGGTCCAGAGCACTTCGGACAGTTCTGTAAGGCGAGAGAAGCCACTGTGGTTATCTTGCAAATGCAGATTGTTATTTATTTTTTCATCTTTTTAATTAAAAATATTTATATGTATATATTTTTTAAATAGAGACAGGGTCTCACTATGTTGCCTAGGATGGTCTCCAACTCCTGGCCTCAAGCAATCCTCCTGTTTCTGCCTCCCAAAGTGCTGGGAAATCAGGCAGGAGCCACCATGTCCAGCCCAGATGATGATGATGATGATGATTTGAACAGGTTCTCACTGTATCCCCCAGGCTGGAATGTGGTAGTGCAATTATGGCTCATTGCAGCCTTGACTTCATGGGCTCCAGTGATCCTCCCACCTTAGCCTCCTAAGTAGCTGGGACCACAAGAATGTGCTGCCACTCTCTGTCAATTTTTCTTTTTTTGGGGGGGGGGACAGAGTTTTGTTCTTATCGCCCAGGCTGGAGTACAATGGCGTGATCTCGGCTCACTGCAACCTCCGCCTCCCAGGTTTAAGTGATTCTCCCGCCTCAGCCTCCTGAGTAGCTGGGATTACAGGCACCCACCACCATGCCTGGCTAATATTTGTATTTTTAGTAGAGACAGGGTTTCGCCACATTGGCCAGGCTGGTCTCAAACTCCTGATCTCAGGTGATCCACCCACCTCAGCCTCCCAAAGTACTGGGATTACAGGCATGAGCCAACGTGACTGGTCTTGTTAATTTTTTTTTAATAGAGAAGGGGTCTTCTTATGTTAGCCAGGCTAGACTTGAGTCTTGAACTCCTGGGCTTAAGTGTTCCTCCCATCTCAACATCCCAAAGTGCTGAAATTACAGACATGAGCCACCACATCCGGCTATGAGTGCAGATTATTTTTATATTATAATCCTAAATCTGCACATCCTATGATTCAACAATTCCACTCCAAGGTGGAGAAGTTGGGCATGTGTGCCCTAGGGCATTGCACGAGATTGTTTCCAGAAACTTTGTTCCCAAGGGTGGAATTTTCATCAAGAGGAAACCGGACAAATACGTGGAGGCATATTATTCACCAAGGAAAGCAAGCAAACTATAGCTACTGGTGGCAAAATAAACAAATCCCAGCAACACAATTCATACGCAAAAAAGCAAAACCATACAATTCGTTAAAGATTGAATGTTTGTGTCTCTCCAAAATTTGTATGTTGAAGGTCTAACCCTCAAAATGATGGCATTTGGAGATGGAGCTTTTGGGAGGTGATTTGGGTTAGGTGAGGTCCTGAGGGTGAGGTCCTCGTATTGGAATTAGTGCCCTTATAAGAAGAGACACCAGGCAGCTTCCGCTCCATTTTTCTCTGTTTCTGTTCCTCTCTCGCCACCATGTGGGGACCCAGGTAGAAGGCCGCCATCTGCAGGCCAGGAAGAGGGTCATCATCAGAACCCAACCTTTCTGGCTCCCTGATCTGGGGCTTGCAGCCTCCAGGACTGTGAGAAAGTGACTGTCCACTGCTAAGTCACCCAGCCCAGGGTGTTTCATTATGGCAGCCTGAGCGAAGACGTAATTTTATTCACATAAATTCAAACAGATGCAAAACTACACTAAATTGCTAAGGGATAAAAGCATGTTAAAACGCACAAAATTTGCTATTATAAGTCAAGAGTGTGGTCAACACCATGTGAGAATACAGGGAGAGAAAGAAATCCTCCTGACTCAGCCTCCCAAGTAGCTGGAACCATAGGACTACACCTGTTTAATTTTTTTTTTTTTGAGATGGAGTCTCACTTTGTAATAACCTATGCTGGGCTAGCATCACTGACTCCATCTTAGCTGTAAACTCCAACCTGGCTTCCCTCTCCCTACCACAGTCCCTTGGGTGCATAAGTGGGTCATGCTGCACTTAGAAGCATTGAAGTGTACTGTTCTTAACACTTGTCTCCATTGTAACCGCATCCTGCCTGGCATACCCGCCCCCCACTATTGTAAGAAAAAGTTTCCCTTTGATCATTGTGTAGAAGGAGCCTAATCGCCCCCATTCTTGGACCACCTGTGCCCACAATCCCTTCCTCTAACCTGCTTTTCTGCTTCTGTAAAATTCCGCTTCAGCTAGGTACTCCCCTCCCCTACCTAAATCAAAGTATAAAAGATAATCCGGCCGAGAGAATTTTGAGCGTTAGCTGTCTCTTGATCACTGGCTAATTAATAAAGGACTCTTAATTTGGATCTCAGAGCATAGTGCGTTCCTTCTAACTCGCTCGGTTACAACAGCTTTGTCGCCAGGCTGGAGTGCAGTGGCACGATTTTAGCTCACTGCAACCTCTGCCTTCCAGGTTCAAGTGATTCTCCTGCCTCAGCCTCCAAGTAGCTGGGACTACATGCCATCACGCCAGGCTGGTCTCAAACTCCTGACCTCGTCATCTGCCCACCTCAGCCTCCTTAAGTGCTGGGATTACAGGCAGGGGCCACCGCGCCCAGCCTTCCCCATTCTTCTACGTTACCTCTTTAAGCAACCGTGTTAGTATGGAGTGGAAGCCATATCCAGCAGGGACTTCTGGAATGACCCAATGGGTGAACCAAGCCTGGCAGCCATGAACCATATGGGTTTTCAGGAATCAAATGACCGCCTCAGTGTGCATGGGCTGGTCAGAGGACACCCTGAAACATAGTGCCAAACTCTGGCCCAGGGACCAAGAATACCAAAACTGCTTCTCCTGTCTTATGTAGACTCAGCCCTATCATGACTCAAGTTCTCCAGCTATTGCGGGCCTTGGAGCTGAAGACCAACATCACCACCACTGACTGCACGAAGCGCTGAGATCCACTTTAAGGAACAAAGTGGGTGACAGTCCTGGGATAGCCACTTCACATGAACGTGCAACACTGAACAGGAGTCAAAATGTGCTTGTGGGTATCTGTGCTATAGGCACTTGTAGGGCTGAGTGTGTAGATCTGAGCATTCATGTGCACATGAAAGTGTGTGTGTGTGAGTTTGTGTGAGGAAACGAACATAGCCTGAGCTGTGAAGGTCACACAAATGCTGAACACTGGAGTCTAAATAATCAGACATACTTTGTTGTTGTTGTTGTTGTTTGAGGTGGAGTCTCGCTCTGTTGCCCAGGCTGGAGTGCAGTGACTCGATCTCAGCTCTTCACAACTTCCGCCTCCCAGGTTCAAGCGATTCTCCTGCCTCAGCCTCCCAAGCAGCTGGGATTACAGGCGTGCACCACCACACCCAGCTAATTTGTTTGTATTTTTAGTAGAGATAGGGTTTCTCCATGTTGGTCAGGCTGATCTCAAACTCCTGACCTCAAGTGATCTGGCTGCCTTGGCTTCCCAAAGTGCTGGGATTACAGGTGTGAGCCACAGCGCCCAGCTGTTGGGGCTTGGATCTTTATCAAAATTATATTTCCAATGCCTGAAATCCCAGCAGTTTGGGAGGCTGAGGCGAGAGGATTCCTTGAGGCCAGGAGTGTGAGATTAGCCTGGGCGAATAGTGAGACCTTATCTCTTTTAGATAGACAGACAGATGCTTGATTGATTAATTGATTGATAATAGACAGATACATAGATGATAGATAGATGATAAATAGATGATAGACAGATGATAGACAGATAGATAGATAGATATATAGATGATAGATGATAGACAGATGATAGATGATAGATTGACAGGCTGATAGATAGATTGATAGATAGATACATAGATAGATAGATAAATTGTATTTCTGGGCCTGGCCCGACTGACCCTGGACTGCTGTGAATTCACAAAGGTGGTGAGCACTTCCTGATGGTCAGCTCAGCGGGCAGCCAACTGACTCCCAGCCACGCTCCTAATCAAAGCAGGCCTTCTCTTACAGGTCAGCACCTTGCAGGACGGCATGGTAGCCCGAAAAACAGGTTCCCCCATCCCCAAAGATGTCCACATCCTAATCCCAATAACCTGTCAAAATGTTATATCACATGGCAACAGTAGCCTTGCAGATAAGATTAAGCTAAGAGTCCTGAGAGTGGTCATCGTCTGGATTATCTGGACACTCCCAAGGTCATCACTAGAGTCTTTGTAAGAGGAAGGCAGGAGAGCCGGAGTCAGAGAAAAAGGAAATTTGATGCTGGAAGCAGAGACTGAAGTGATGTGAAGCGGAACCACAAGCCACAGCGTGCAGGCAGCCTCCAGAAGCTAGAAAGGCCAGGAAATGAATTCTCCCTGCAGCGTCCAGCAAGAACACAGCCACCCACGCCCTGATTTTAGGACTCTGGCTTCGAAAACTAGAGGACAACAAATTTGTGTTGTTGGTTTTCTGTTTTTTGTTTTTAGCTCTGTCGCCCAGGCTGGAGTGCAGTGGCGCAATCTTTGCTCCCAGGTTCAAGCAATTCTCCTGCCACAATCTCCCGAGAAGCAGGGGTTACAGGTGCCCGCCACCACGCCTAGCTAATTTTTGTACTTTCAGTAGAGACGGTTTCACCATGTTGGCCAGGCTGCTCTGGAACTCCTGGGCTCAAGCGATTCACCTAAACTCTGTCTCCCAAAGTTCTAGGATCACAGGTGTGAGCCACCGCACCCGGCCAATTTAAAACTTGCGTTGTTTTAAGCCACGAGGGTTTGTGACAATTTGTTACAGCAGCAGCAGGAGAATATTAATACAGAGAGTGACCACCCCAACAATGTGCAGCCAGACCCATGGAAAAGGCACCTCTGCTTGGGAAAGAAGAGCCGTTCTTTTGGCAAACATCCACAAACAACTCGAGAAGGCTCCTTTACCTCCAAATACAGTACATTGCACCTATTTCCCGGGGCGTGGGGGAGAGCTACTGCACCCTGTTGGGCAGCTCACTTACGTGCATGAGCCAGGCTGAGGGCCCAGAGCCGCAGGTAGGAGGCTGTGTTTGAGATGCAGCCCAGGCAGTACTCGATGGTGTGGATGGCCTGGTGGACAAAGACATCTCCAAAGTTGAACTGAAAGACAGAATTGTTAACTTTACTTCATTGAGAACTTTCTTTTTTGTTGTTGTTTTCCTTTTTTTTTGAGATAAGAGTCTCACTCTGTCACCCAGGCTGGAGTGCAGTGGCACAATCTCGACTCACCGTAACCTCTGCCTTTTCAAGCGATTCTCCTGCCTCAGCCTCCTGGGTAGCTGGGACTATAGGCACGTGCCACCACGCCAGGCTATTTTTTTTTTTTTTTTTTGAATTTATAGTAGAGATGGGGTTTCACCATGTTAGCAAGGATGGTCTTGATCTCCTGACCTCATGATCCTCCCGCCTTGGCCTCCCAAAGTGCTGGGATTACAGGCATGAGCCACCATGCCTGGCCTTTCATTGAGAACTTTCTATACAAAAGTTATTAGAAATGATGCGAAGATGAATAAGGCATGGGCTTTGCTGTCCAGACACTTTCAGCCTAAGGGAAAAGAAATAGTAACAGACTTGGAGAAAGAATTATCAGCATGAAGTCGGGTATGTTATGTGTGCATTAACGTTCCCCAGCAATAGCTAAAAATAAGCTCAAAGATGCCAGCTGGGTGGTAAGGGGAGATGAGGTTCATGCTGTGCCAGGAAGGCTGGGTAGGGATGTGATCTTGAAGGAGAAGAAATTGTTCCTGAGGAGGAAAAGGATCCCTGGTTGGGAAAAGCAGGTGGCTGGGAATATCACCAAGTCAAGTTGGAAACGAGACAATTTGGCGGGGACTGGGAGCTTGGTTAGGTGAGGAATAGAAGACAGTGCTCCTGTGTGGAAGTTTCTAGAAATGCAAACTAGGGGTAAAGTGGAAGAAACAACCTGGATGCAATGAGGAGCCAGAGAGGCAGAGCCGGTAGCATCATGGATTAGAGGAGGGACAGCCTTAAAGAAAAAAAGAAGGACACTTTGGTGATGAGCTCAGTCATACAGGAAAGAGGCGAATAACACAGAACGAAGACAGCCACGGCGCCTTCTCCCTCATGCTCTCTGATATGACAGACAGTTTTTTGGGGGGAGGGTGCAGGGTCTTGCCCTGTCACCCAGGCTGGAGGGCAGTAGCATGATCACGGCTCACTGCAGCCTTTGCCTCCCAGGCTCAGGTGATCCTCCCACCTGAGCCTCCCGAGTGGCTGGGACTACTCGGCATGTATTACCACACCCAGCTAATTTTTGTATTTTTGTAGAGATGGGATTTCACCATGTTGCCCAGGCTTGTCTGGAACTCCTGGCCTCAAGCAATCTGCCTGCCTCGGCCTCCCAAAGTGCTGGGATTGCAGGTGTGAGCCACCGTGCCTAGCCATGGGGGACAATTTGACTGGTGCTGTACCAGTTCTCAAGTTGCTCACAGCCTAGTCAGGAGAATATATAGAAGAGCTCCCATGCCACACTCTGGGAAGCACAATGACCAGCGCATGCAGTGGTATCATGGGAACACAGAGAAGGCCCCTTACCCACTCAGGGCCAGGGCGGCCAGGGCTTTGAGGCTACTAAGCCTGAGTAGCTGGAAGAATGGTATTGACAGAGGAGATGAGCAGTTGGGTCTCCCACATCCTGAGTTTCAGATAGTAGTGTGCCTCGTCAGTAGATGCTCAGCACATGGGAGTACAGGTGGAACTACGGGGGCTCAGAAGGAAAGTCCAGACTGGAAATGGACCCCTGAGACCACATCTGCAGGACAGAGGAGATCAACAAGGGAAAGTTCAAAGAAAGAGGCGCTCCCAGCCTTGGGAAACATCTTCATTCAGAGACAAAGGAACAAGGCCAGGTGCAGTGGCTCACACCTGTAATCCCAGCACTTTGGGAGGCTGTGGCAGGTGGATCACTTGAGGTCAGGAGTTCAAGACCAGCCTGGCCAACATGGTGAAAGCCCACCTCTACTAAAAATACAAAAAATTAGCCAGGCATGGTGGCACATGCCTGAAGTCCCAGCTACTTGGGAGACTGAGGCAGGAGAATCACTTATACCCGGGAGGCGGAGGTTGCAGTGAGCTGAGATCATGCCACTACAATCCAGCCTGGTTGACAGAGTGAGACTCTGTCTCAAAAAAAAAGAGAGAGAGAGTAACAAAACAAGAAACTGATGAGGAAAAGAAAAGATCAAAGAAAAAGCAGCCAGGCGTGGTGGCTCATGGTTCATGCCTGTATTCCCAGCACTTTGGGAGGCTGAGGCATGCAGATCACCTGAGGTCGGGAGTTCAAGACCAGCTTGACCAACATGGAGAAACCCCATCTCTACTAAAAATACAAAAAAAAATCAGCCAGGCCTAGTGGTGTGCAACTGTAATCCCAGCTACATGGGAGGCTGAGGCAGGAGAATCGCTTGAACCTGGGAGGTGGAGGTTGCAGTGAACCGAGATGGTGCCATTGCACTCCGCCTGGGCAACAAGAGTGAAACTCCATGTCAAATAAAAAAGAAAAGATCGGAGAAGCTGGAGCAGTCACGCTGCAGTCAAGGATGTCTGCAGAGGGAGACACCCAGTAAGTAAGGAAGGAATGGGGGTGCAGTCACTGATGTCAGAGGTTATGGGGACAAGACAAAAATGAGAACCTCAATTCAGCCATGAAGGTAGCTGTGAGGAATTGAAGGGACATGGATGGGCAGAGATGGACGGAGTAGGCAGAGTCAAGGTCCAGAAGAACTGTGTAAGAAAGAATTAATCTAGGCCAGATGTGGTGGCTCATGTCTGTAATCCCAGCACTTTGGGAGGCCAAGGCAGGAGGATCACTTGAGCCCAGGAGTTCAGAACCAACGTGGGCAACAAACTGAGACCCCATCTCTACCAAAAATTTAAAAAATTAGCCAGGTGTGGTGGCATGCACCTGCGGTCCCAGCTACTCAGGAGGCTGAGGCAGGAGGATCGCTTGGGTTCAACAGGTCAAGGCTGCTGTGAGCCACCATTGTGCCACTGCATTCCAGCCTCAGCAACAGAGCAAGACCCTGTCTCAAAATAGTAATAACAATAATAATAATTAACCTTCCTGAACAGGACTGGCTTTGCCTTGGCTCCTGGGAGGTAACCTTTAAACCACTGGCATTTCCCACATGAAAGGCTCTTTGTTATTCATGCTGGGCCCTGTGACCACACCTGACCATTTATGCTAACGCAGTGGATGAAGCTGGGCACCTCATAGTTGAAGTGGGATCTGGCCACACCAGACCACACACAGCTATCAAGGGAAAACTTTTTAAAATAAGTAATTAACACCACAAATGGAGCCATTTATGGTGTCTCTGGACCTCATGGGAACTCAGTTCCCACTCCCAAATTAGAACAGAGCTCCAGTTAAAGCCTCCAGCCTGGGATTCATAACTGTGTCTGACTTCAGTCAACACATGGGACAGACAGCTGCCTTCATCTGGGAGGATGTGGCACAGGCTCCTGAGGGGCAGTGGCTGTCCTTGTACAGGCAGGGGCAGGGAGGGATGAGGGAACAAAACCATTTACGAATTCACACAAGAGGCATATAACATTATAGAGATCGTAGGGGGCCGGGCACAGTGGCTCATGCCTGTAATCCCAGCACTTTGGGACGCTGAGGCGGGCAGATCACCTGAGGTCAGGAGTTCAAGACCAGTCTGGCCAACATGGTGAAACCCTGTCTCTATTAAAGACAAAAATTAGCCGGGTTTGGTGGCAGGTGCCTGTAATTTCAGCTATTCAGGAGGCTGAAGCAGGAGAACCGCTTGAGCCTGGGAGGCGGAGGTTGCAGTAAGCAGAGACTGGCTCACTCTAGCCTGGGCGACAGAGCGAGACTCAGTCTCAAAAAAGGAGATCATAGGGGTGTGGTGCTGAGTCAAGGAGGCCTCGGTGACATGCAGGACCTTCTATGTCACTAGATCTGAGGCTGATATTCACCCCACACTTATAGATGCAGCAGTACTTGGACTAAAATATTGAAATGTACCCAGATTGGCTGATAAATCGCTGTTCTGATCCTCTTAGACCAACTATTAGATTCCCTTCCCTGAGACCTTCCCAGCCTTCCAGGACTCAGCAGTGACAGGGCTGCTGCCCGGTAGGGCCCTCCAGGCCCACCCAGCTCTACTGCCAGTGTCCATTCTTGAATGTGTATAAACGGGGGTCTTCCTCTGGGGCTCTCGTCCCAGATACCTCCTCCTCCTCATCGTTGTCCTGAGTCCCGTGGGCATCTGCAGAAGTCCTCTGGTCAGAACCACTGGAAGGGCTGACGCTGTCACCTTCAATGTTCTCAGTGCCATCTTCTTGGATCCTGGACGCCTGCAGCTGACAACAAGCAGGGAAATGAGGAATGCGCTCAACTCACCCTGAGAATTCTAACAATCCTACACAAATAAAGGGTCTCTCCTCAAATCCTATCTATGTATCAGACACGGTTCTGAACACTACACTAGCTCATTAAGCCCTCACGACCACCATTTTATGTAAGCACCGTTATCATCCTGTTTTACAGAGAAGTAAGCTGCGGCACTGAAAGGTGAAGCAATGTGCCCAGTCAGGCGCGGTGGCTCACACCCGTAATCCCACCACTTTGGGAGGCTGAGGCAGGCAGATCACTTGAGGTCAGGAATGCAAGGCCAGGGTGGCCAACATGGTGAAACCGTGTCTCTACCAAAAATACAAAAATCAGGCCAGGTGCAGTGGCACCTGTAATCCTAGCACTTTGGGAGGCCAAGGTGGGTGGATCACCTGAGGTCAGAAGTTTGAGACCAGCCTGGCCAACATAGTGAAACTCTGTCTCTACTAAAAATACAAAAATCAGTTGGGTGTAGCGGTATGTGCCTGTACTCCCAGCTACCTGGGAGGCTGAGGCAGGAGAATCGCTGGAACGCAGGAGGTAGAGGCTGCAGTGAGCCAAAATCACACCACTGTACTCCAGTCTGGGTGACAGAGTGAGACTCCATCTTAAAAAAAAGAAAAAATTAAAGGCCAGGCGCAGTGGCGAGTGCCTACACTCCCAGTGCTGTGGGAGGTCAAGCTTAGAGGATCACTTGAGGCCAAAAGTTCCAGACCAGCCTGGGTAACGTAGAGAGACCCCATCTCTATAAAAATGCAAAAAATTAGTCAGGCATGGTAGTGCATGCTTGTAATCCCAGCTACTCGGGAGGCTGAGGCAGGAGAATGGCTTGAACCTGGGAGGTGGAGCTTGCAGTGAGCCGAGATCACACACTGCTCTCTAGCCAGGGGGACAGAGTGATACTCTGTCTCAAAAAATTTTTTTTTAAAATAAATGTACCCAAGATCACACAGCTGGCAAGGCTGGTGAGCGGCAGAGCCATCATTCAAACCCAGCTGCCTGGCTCCAGGGCGTGCGCTTTTTCTGCACAATGCTGCAGAATGGGCCAGATTATGTAGTCTTGACAATAAAGCAATGCAAATACAAAGGTGCCTTTCCATTGTCAGAAGAAATATACACAGTCATAGATCATCAGTCATACCTTCCGTGTCACCTTGTGAAATTAACTATAAAAATAGCTTAGGAAAAAAGTCGAGGAAAAAAAAAATCTAGGCCTAGTCACCATTCAACTTGGCCTGGTTTTACCCCTAAATTTGAATGGTATATTTCTTTCAAGTCACCATGAAGCTTAATGTTCCATGTCCAGAGTTTTTCTAGAATGATTTCATGGGTGGGATATTGTAAATTAGGCATCAACATATCCATCCATCCCCTTCTTTCCTTTTTTTTTTTTTTTTTGAGAAGGAGTTTTACTCCTTCGCCCAGGCTGGAGTGCAGTGGTGTGATCTCAGCTCACTGCAACCTCCATCCCCCAAGTTCAAGCGATTCTCCAGCCTCAGCCCTCCTGAGTAACTGAGATTATAGGCACGTGCCACCACGCCCAGCTAATTTTTGTATTTTTAGTAGAGACGGGGTTTCGCTATGTTGGCCAAGCTGATCTTGAACTCCTGACCACAGGTGATCCACCTGCCTGGGCTTCCCAAAGTGCTGGGATTACAGGTGTGAGCCACCGCGCCCAGCCAGGACCCTCCTTTCTTTAGCAGGTCTGCATTCAACATTTGCAGGGCTCTGGGAAAGGGCAAAGATGGTAGTTCACAGGCCATGTGTTGAAATATTTAAAAGTTATACAACAAGCCAACAAATTCCTAGACAAATTATGTTCTATGCTTGAGCCCAGGAGTTCAAGATCAGCATGGGCAACAAAGGGAGATCCCATCTCTAAAAAAAAATGTAGCCTGGCTTGGGGGTGCCCCTGTCCCAGCTACATAGGAGGCAAGGGCAGGAAGATCTCTTGAGCCTGGGAGTCTGAGGTTGAAGTGAGCCATGTTTGCACCACTGCACTCCAACCTGGGCGACCAAGCAAGCCTCTGTCTCACAAAAAAAAAGGGGGATGGTGGGGGAGGGGCAGTTCTCACCTCCTAACTTAAAAAATAAATTCTCATAAAAACTGGGAAGTCTCTGTTCAAATTCAGTATTTACGCCATGCCATGGCAGCATGGGAGCTGGCCCCAGACCAGGGATCCTTCTTTTCACCTCTGGTTTCATCCTGTATCATGAGGACCTTGTATGTGTACACAGACCCCCCCCACCCAAAATGTCTACATTCCACCCACATTCCCTGCAGACAGCTGTCCCCTGGCTACCTAGGGACTCGTGGTGCCCATGCCAGTGGCCTGGTCTACCCTCAGGAGACTGAGGAACAAGGCCTCTGCAGGACCCAGAAGTTGGCTCAGGTCCATCTAGACAGGAGTTCAGGGTGCCCTTCCCCAAGGCCTTGTGGTTCTTTATCCCCTGGGGGGTGTGGCTCAAGTTAACATTTTATTTGTCATCTGGAAATCTTATTTACTCTCTCCTTCTACTTAAAGAAGAAAATATCAAAGGAAAAATATATTATGGCTTCTCCATTTCCATCCCTAAACTCTAACTCTTTCTGCTCATTATGCTTGAATTAGTTAAAATGAACATGAACAATTCTGTAAAACTGTGATATTGGACTTTTGTTTTGTTTTGTTTTTGAGATGGACTTTTGCTTTTTCACCCAGACTGGAGTGCAGTGGCGTGATCTTGGCTCACTGCAACCTCCGCCTCTGGGGTTCAAGCGATTCTCCTGCTTCAGCATCCCAAGTAGTTGGGATTACAGGCGCACACCACCATGCCCAGCTAATTTTTGTGTTTTTAGTAGAGACAGGGTTTCACTATGTTGGCCAGGCTGGTCCCAAACTCGACCTCAGGTGATCTACTACGTGAGGACCTCCCAAAGTGCTAGAATTACAGGTGTGAGCCCCCTCGCGTGGTCGACATCGGACTTGAGAATCCTAGTGACTATCTTCCTTCCAGAAAAGATACATTTGCAGTCCTCCCACTCAAATCTCACAAGGCTTAAGCTGGGTGCTGTATGAAGTAAAACATATAGCAATCAGTGTAAATAAGCAACTGGCAACTTTCTAAAAACACATGTGGCTGGGCGCAAGGGCTCACACTTATAGTCCCAGCACTTTGGGAGGCAAAGGCAGGAGGATCACTTGATCTCAGGAGTTAAAGACCAGCCTGGGCAACATAGCAAGACTTCATCTCTACTGCAAAAAATTTAAAAATAGCCGGGCATGGTGATGCGAGCCTGCAGTCCCAGCTACTCAGGAGACTGAGGTGGGAGGGTTGCTTGAGCCCAGGAGATGAGTCAGCTATGATCGTACCACTGCACCCCAGTCTGGGCAACACAGCAAGACCCCATCTAAAAATACATACATAAAATTTAAAAAAATTAAAACTTTGGCCAGGTACAGTGGCTCACACCTGTAATCCCAGCACTTTGGGAGGCCGAGGCGGGTGGATCACGAGGTTAGGAGTTTGAGACCAGCCTGACCAACATAGTGAAACCCCATCCCTACTAAAAAAAAAAAATACAAAAATTAGCTGGGTGTGGTGGCACATGCCTGTAGTCCCAGCTACTGGGGAGGCTGAGGCAGGAGAATCACTTGAACCTGGGAGGTGGAGGTTGTAGTGAGCCGAGATTGCGCCACTGCACTCCAGCCTGGGCAACAAAGAGAGAGACTCCATCTAAAAAAAAAAAAAAATTAAAACCTATGTTCCAAAAGGTATATACAAGGATGTTTATAATATCACTATTTGTAATTTCTAACACTGCAACGTTGGATGAGAGAAAACAGATCCCAAAGAAGACATTTGGATGATTTCATTCACATGAAGTTCAAGAACAGGCAAAATGAACCAACAGTACTAGAGGTCAGGACAATGTTTGCTCTTGGGGTAAGAGTGACAGGAGGAAGGCACAAAGGTAGTTTTTGTTTTTTTGAGATGGAGTTTCATTTCTGTAGCCCAGGCTGGAGGGCAATGGCAGCGATCTCAGCTCACTGCAACCTCCACCTCTCAGGTTCAAGAGATTCTCCTGCCTCAGCCTCCCAAGTAGTTGGGGTTACAGGCGCCCACCACCACGCCCAGCTAATTTTTGTATTTTTAGTAGAGATGGGGTTTCATCATGTTGGCCGGGATGGTTTCGAACTCCTGACCTCAGGCGATCCACCCACTTCAGCCTCCCAAAGAGTTGGGATTACAGGCGTGAGCCACTGTGTCTGGTCAGGACTTTCAGGTTCTAAGGATAACCTATTTCTCGATTTGAGTGCTGGTGACACGAACACATTCATGTTGTGATACTTCACGGATTGCTGCCTTGTTATTCATGCACTTCTCTGTATGTTATTTATTTCAATAACATTTACCATAATAAATGCACATGTCAACATGGAAATTTTAAATAGAAACACAGTTATTTCACTGTGACCTGAGACGTGGGAGTATGAGGGGACCTGGATTCACAGCAGCAAGATGGAAGGGGAAACAGAATGTGGGATGCCCAGTGGCTGGCCACAAGGGCTCTTGGAAGGAGATGTATATTCATTGGCTGCCCACAGGGCATGCCACCAAGGCCATGCCACAGTAGCCCTCTAGTGGAGAGGTTCCCAGGACGCATTCTGCAGGAACCCAGAACCTAGGGTTATAGGAAAGGCGAATTAATAGACAGGACCCCTGCTCATATCACCTGAAGTCCATCAGAACAAATTGTTTATCTCTATGTATTAGGTCTGTAAGATTTCATAAAGAAGAGGTGGAGAGGGGCAAAGAACACCATTATAGAACCATCTGTTGAATGGAGATGTTTCTAACATGAAAAAGAAACACCAGGACCCTAAGCAGCAGCCTGAGGAAACAGTCAACAGCCCCGCATCCCTAGGGCCAAGGAGACAGGAGCTTCAGTTACCAGTCAGTTTCAGAACTATCATCCATGAAGGCAGACTAGAAAAACCCTCTCTCTCCCTCCTTCGCTCTGCTTAAGTCATCTGGTGGGGCTAAGGAGAAATCTACCACTTTGAGATCAGCAACTGTTTAAAGAGCTTGTGTGGTGCAGAGCAAGACAAGCTATTATTTTACAGTCCTGGGACTCAAGACAGGCTGCAGCAACCCGGCTCTTGGCTTATGGACAGATTTAGATCCTAGAAAAAAAAATTATAGCCACTTGAGGCCATGAGTTAGAGAACAGCCGGGCAGCATAGTGAGATCCCATCTCTACAAAAAAACAATGCTGAGGCAGGGTGGCATGCCTGTAGGCCCAGGTACTTGGGAGGCTGAGGCAGGAGGATGGCTTCAGTCCAGGAGTCAGAGGCTACAGTGAGCTATGATTGTGCCTGTGAATAGCCACTGCACTCTGGCCTCAGAGACAGACAGAACTTGTCTCTAGAAAAAAAAAAACCAAACAGGCCAGGCGTGGTGGTAGCTCACGCCTATAATCCAAGCACTTTGGAGGCCAAGGCGGGCGGATCACTTGAGGTCAGGAGTTCAAGACCAACCTGACCAACATGGTGAAACCCCGTCTTAAAAAAAAAAAAAAAAAAACTTGCATCTACTTGCATCTACTTCTCCCAACAGGTATTTGTCACCCTCTTTGAAGAGCTGGTCACCTGTCTGGACAAGCATCCACCTCAACAGCCCTCAACCACCAACCACCTTGATCTTTCACCAGTTAGCCAAACAATAACCAAGTCTTCCTTGCTTTGTCTTCCTCTTCATGAAAATCTCATATAGATCATGTATCAGCTAAGCTTTGGAACTAGTTCAGACTGGCAAGAAATAAGGAGACAGCAGGAGGAGAGGCAGGCGTCACATAGGGGCAAACTTCCTCAACTCAAGTCTCGTCATGTCTAAGCCCCTGACTCTGCTGCCCTCCAGGTCAATATCCAGCAAAGATCTTAGAAAAACAGAATTGAATCTGAATACATCTACAACCATTTAAAACATACATGGTCTCAGCACTTTCCACTTAACTGTTTGTACTCACAGAGGAAAGCAGAGAACAACCATCTCATATCGTCTGTGTTATAGCTAGACGCTGATGTCCTCTGGAAGGTTAATCTTCCTAAATCCTATTTGGTTCAGCATGACATTAAACTCTGCTTCACCCCCTGAGTACACATGAGGCTCAGGGGCAGTTAAGACAAAAAGAGAAAGTGTGCTCAATCTGGTACTTGGCAACAGGAAAAAAATCACAAATAAACAAGAACTGACCTAATTCAATCTGTTTACCCTTCTAATTCTCCGACACAATCTGTAACAATAAAGTCTCACAACCTTAGAATATTAATGAAAAACAACTTTTAATATTTGTTTTACAAGTAAAACTATGATAAAATATTATTTATGACTAATAAAACCACCACATTCAGATCCTTATAAATCATTAACTACCACTAGACTCAGCACACATACACCCTGAACAAAGTCTACAAGACGTAAGTTTTATTTAATTTTTTTGAGATGGAGTTTTGCCTTTTCGCCCAGGCTGGAGTGAAGTGGTGCGATCTTGGCTCACTGCAACCTCTGCCACCACCCCCTGCCCCAGGGTTCAAGTGATTCTTCTGCCTCAGCCTCGTGTATAGCTGGGACTACAGGTGCGTGCCACCATACCATGCTAATGTCTGTATTTTTAGTAGAGATAGGGTTTCACCATGTAGGCCAGGCTGGTCTTGAATTCCTGACCTCGGGTGACCCACCTGCCTCAGCCTCTCAAAGGGCTAGGATTACAGGTGTGCGCCATCGTGCACGGCTAAGACATAAAGCTTAAACGTGCTTGCCCTTAATAGAGCATCTTGCTGGAAATAAGAGGACCCAGTGGAAAAGTCTAGCTCCATAGAAGGAAATATACGCCAGGCAGGTCAGTTCCTCAACACCATTCTTTGGCTCTGGCAGCCCAGCAGACTCTCTAAACCCCAGATTTTTCTTTCAAGAAAGCTACATTCCTATGCAAAGCTGGGTGAACTGAAACAAACAGCCCTTACCTGGGATTTCCGAAGACTGGCTCTAAGAATGAATGGCTTAATCAGAAGCATCCATGGCACAGAGATCAAAGCCATAACCACAAAGAAACTTTGGACTTCTTGCTGCAAGACCGAAATGGTGAGATCCCATCATTTTCACATGACAGAACAGCATGTCTTACATGAAAAGTGACCTCACGACGGTCACTTCACTAGCACTTTATTTTGAGAGATTTCAATGAATCCATTCACCTTCATATCTGGCACATTCCCCTTGCAGGTAGAGAAATACCTGTCCAGTGTGTCCAATGCTCGACACAGGGTGGATGCTGGAAACTCACTCTGTATTCCTTATCTCTGAGTAGCTGCCGTGCCATATGTAACCAGTCTTTTGAACAAGAAGTACACATAATAAAGGCACCCCTTGTCTTCAACTCTGTTCCGTGGGGTTCTTTTTCACCTGGGTTTGGATGAAAACTATGGCAGGCCTCTTGACTTCACCAATCACTCAGTGGTACTCAAAAGTCCTTGGGTCGCTTTAAGTCACAAACATTATTCAATCCATAATTTTTTTTCTTTTTTCAAACAGAGTCTCACTCTATCGCCCAGGCTGGAGTGCAGTGATGCAATCTTGGCTCACTGCAACCTCCGCCTCCTGGGTTCAAGCAATTCTCCTGCCGCAGCCTTCCGAGTAGCTGGGATTACAGGCACCCAACACCACACCCAGCTAATTTTTGTTATTTTTAGTAGAGACGGGGTTTCACTGTGTTGGCCAGGCTGGTCTTGAACTCCTGACCTCGTGATCCACCCGCCTTGGCCTCCCAAAGTGCTGGGATTACAATCGTGAGCCACCACGTCCAGCCTCAATCGGTAATTTTCTATTTTGTGTCCTAGATAATTATTTAAGCTCTCTTGCTCCTATCTCTTTTTTTTTTTGAGACGGAGTTTCGCTCTTGTTACCCAGGCTGGAGTGCAATGGCGCGATCTCGGCTCACCGCAACCTCCGCCTCCTGGGTTCAGGCAATTCTCCTGCTTCAGCCTCCTGAGTAGCTGGGACTACAGGCACGCGCCACCATGCCCAGCTAATGTTTTGTATTTTTAGTAGAGACGGGGTTTCACCATGTTGACCAGGATGGTCTCGATCTCTTGACCTCGTGATCCACCCGCCTCGGCCTCCCAAAGTGCTGGGATTACAGGCTTGAGCCACCGCGCCCGGCCGCTCCTATCTCTTAAACAAAAAAAAAAAAAAAGAAGTTCCTCACAATTGATACCTGACTTTCATCCCTTCAATGTGGGCGAGTTACCCAACAGGCTCCGGGATACCCACTTTGAACTCACTCTTGGTCTTCTGCAGTGTTCAGACCTCTGCTGAAACCCTGGAAGAGTCACTGATATCTTCCTGCTCCAGACCACCTTTCACACCTCATGCCTCTGCCTCCTTTTTCATACAAACCCCACCGACCAGTTTAGAGGAGTGACTCACAGCTGCTATGGTCAAAAGAACCAGAAGGCTCAGAAGGTTTGGTCAGAGCGGCTGAGAAGGACTGAGAGCACGGTGCTCGAAGGAAATCGAAAAACGTTTCTTGAGCCTTCACGTTCCTCCAAGCATTCTGACCAAGGTGGCAGTAAATGCTAAGAGTTGAAATTATCCCAATTGCAACAAAATTTACTCTGGTAATAGTGGGAGCACTATTTGTTCCGTCTTCCCCCTCACTCCACTTTCAAATGTCCAAAAGAGGAAGGGAGACCATGGGAACCCAGGCTGAAATGCCCGTCCTGGTACCTGCACGCGATGCTGTCTCGTGGCCCTTTGTCCATTTTTACACAACAGGATTTTCCCCCAGATGATGTACCATGCAATGGTGTGTGTGTGTGTGTGTGTGTGTGTGTGTGTGTGTGTGTGAGTGTGTGTGTGTGTGTGTAGCTACCCTCTGATATTCAAAGACAGGCAGGACAATGTTGGAAAGGGACTTTTTTTTCTTTTGAGACAGAGTTTTGCTCTTGTTCCCCAGGCTAGAGTACAGTGGTGAAATCTCAGCTCACCAGAACGTCCACCTCCAGGGTTCAAGTGATTCTCCTGCCTCAGCCTCCCGAGTAGTTGGGATTACAGGCATGCACCACCACGCCTGGCTAATTTTGTGTTTTTAGTAGAGATGGGTTTTTCCATGTTGGCCAGGCTGGGCTCAAACTCCTGACCTCAGGTGATCCACCCCCCTCAGCTTCCCAAAGTACCAGGATTATAGGCAGGATCCACCTCTCCCGCCCTGGGAAGGGACTTTATTAACTTGCATTGTCTCTTCCAGCTGCATAACCCCAACATGAGGTTATGAAAACTTCAAACTGGCTGGGTGCCGTGGCTCACGCCTGTAATCCTAGCACTTTGGGAGGCCGAGGTGGGTGGATCACCTGAGGTCAGGAGTTCAAGACCCCCCCAGCCTGGCCATCATGGTGAAACCCCATCTTTATATTGAAAAAAAAAAAAAGAAAACTTCAAACTGTGTGAAGATAATTAATCTTTATACTAGGGTGTGGGGAAACCAGCCAACTCCACATAATGCTTTTGAGGAGAAAAAGACCTGGAAAAGCCATGCACTCCCTGTGCAATGCTCAGTGCACATTCCAGACTGAGCGAGGACTTCAGTCTCAATGAAAGCGGTTAGTACACGGACTATTTTGGTGAATCTGAGTTCTCTGCCTTAAAATAGAAGAATTATTTGGGAAATCCAAACAAACATTCGTTTAGATCCAGCACTGAGTAGATGAACCTTGAAAATGCATTCAGTTCATGCCAACGTGCTGGTTATGGCTCACGGTTACCATCTATGGAGAACAAAATGGAGCCCAACGGTCATCGGTCATGTGCCTGTGTCTTCTGATTCTTCTTTTTTTTTTTTTTGAGACCAGTCTCACTCTGTCACTCAGGCTGGAGTGCAATGGCGTCATCTTGGCTCACAGCATCCTCTGCCTCCCGGGTTCAAACGATTCTCCTGCCTCAGCCTCCCAAGTAGCTAGGATTACAGGTGCATGTCACCATACCCAGCTATTTTTTCATATTTTTAGTAAAAATGGGGTTTCACCATGTTGGTCAGGCTGGTCTTGAACTTCTGACCTTGTGATCCACCCACCTCAGCCTCCCAAAGTGCTCGTATTACAGGTATGAGCCACCTTGCCTGGCCTCTGATTCTTATCTAAACTAATTCCTTATGAAAACCCAATTACAAGGCATTTTTTCTTCTTATTATTGATGCTTGGTTAGGGAAAGAGAACACAACTAGGAATCAAACCCATTAGAAGGGGCATGGCCATAGAAGCATGACATTAAATGGGACATCCAAGGCGCAATCGCTGGCAGACAACCTTCACACTGAAGGGCAGCTGGCCTTGTGAAACAAGCCATGGGGCTCCATCCAGACGAATCAGGACCTATATAAATGGGTCTTTTTTAGTGAAAAATCTACCCTGAGATAATATGATCAGGTTAATCACTGGGAGAGACCCGGGGAGAAAGGCGACTGTCACTTATGTTAACAAAGAATTACACTCTGAGTTATTTTTCTATCCCGCTCCAATAGGATTTTTATACCTTTTAAAAATAAAATATTGGCTGGGCGTGGTGGCTTACACCTATAATCCCACCACTTTGGGAGGCCGAGGTGGGCAGATTACCTGTGGTGAGGAGTTCAACACCAGCTGGCCAACATGATAAAACTACATCTCTACCAAAAATGCAAAAATTATCTGGGCCTGGTGGTGGGTGCCTATAATCCCAGCTGCCTGGGAGGCTGAGGCAGGAGAATCACTTGAACCCGGGAGGCAGAGGTTGCAGTGAGCCAACATCATGCCACTGTACTCCAGCCTGGGTCACAGAGTGAGATTCCATCTCCAAAAATAAAAATGAATAATAAATAAATAAAATATTAACTTGCTAACAAGGCTAAAAGAAATGGAAGAAATCAGAGTGGCAATAAGGTGCAGCGTTGGGATGAACCGTCTCTGGAAGAGGAGCAAAAAGTGAAAAAACAGCAGCTCCCGCCAGCTTTGGAAACTCACAGAAGAGCAACAGTTTGATTTGTAGTTTTCCAGAAACGATCTATCCATGTGAATACAGGGCTTTCTCTTCTTGATTCTGTTTCAATTATTATTCTTGTTAATTTAGCTAGAGTTCACTCTTTTGAATAAAAGATTATTAAGTATTAAGGTGCCATATAGAACATTTTACAGTTGCAAGTCCAGCAATGTGAAGAGATTTTTTTTTTTCCTTTCTTCATACCCATGTACAAGACAATCTTCAACCTCTCTGCAATAATCCCTCTCGGGTATTACCCCAACAAGAACTGCTGGAGCCACACCATAGTCCGCAGTGCTTGTGCCTTCATTTAATAAGATCCTCTTGAAATGTAAAGGATGTAACACCCTTCACTGGATGCCAAGATGGCTCAGTTTTACAAATAACTACTCTTTGCAACACTGAAGAGCAGGGGAAAGGCTAGGTGCAGCGGCTCACGCCTGCAGTCCCAGCACTTTGGGAGGCCAAGGCAGGTGGATCACTTGAGGTCAAGGAGTTAGAGACCAGCCTGGCCAACATGGTGAGACCCTGTCTCTACTAAAAATACAAAAACTAGCCAAGCATGGTGGCACACACCTGTAATCCCAGCTACTCAGGACGCTGAGGCAGGAGAATCGCTTGAACCCGGGAGGCAGAGGTTGCAGTGAACCAAGATGGCGCTACTGCACTCCAGCCTGGGTGAGAGCAAGACTCCGTCTTGAGGAAAAAAAAAAAAAAAGAGTAGGAGAGAAATTTTACAAAATCAAGTAAATAAAAGAAGACTTTAAAAAGCAGGAATACCTGATATTTGTAAAGGGGTGCGTTAGAAGAGTCACTGTAGTTAAACAGAAACATGTTGATGAAGTGGATGAGGATGCTGGGGGCATGCTGAGACACATGGACGTCAAAGCGGCACCATTTGAAAATGATCATGAAAACCAGGTATCCAAACAGACACAGGATAAAAATCATCTCAGGGATAAACTGCAGAATGATGTTCAGAGTTCTTCTGAAGTATCTGGGGGTGGAAAACACATACATACACAAGAGAGAATATCAAGGGAACATTAGGACTTCATTATTCTCTCAAAGGACAAAATGCCATTTTTTTTTTTTTTTTTTTTGCAACGGAGCCCCACATCCCCCAGCAAGCAGCAATCCTGGATTGATGCATAGAAAAGAATACAAAAAGGAAATACTGTGCTTTTGCACAAAAGGGTCAGAGAGAACCACGGTCTAGAAGTAACATCTAAAGCAAAGGTCATGCCCACACGGAGAGGGTGGTGATCTGACCACAGCTTCGCAGGCAGACCTAGCTCACAGTGGCACGTTTAAAGGCAAGAGGATAGAGAATGGGGGACTTGGAAGCTTTTTCCTAAGAATGCTCTAAGATAGGGCTCGGCAAACTGTGGCCCGCAAGCCAATTGAGCCTAACACCTGATTCTGTACAGCCTGGAAGTTAAGAATGGTTTTTACATTCTTAAATTGTTGAGGTGAAAAACCCAAAAGAAGTCAGGCACGGTGGCTCCAGCCATAATCCCAGCACTTGGGGAGGCTGAGGCAGGTGGATCACGAGGTCAGGAGTTCAAGACCAGCCCGGCCAACTGGGTGAAAACCCATCTGTACTAAAAATACAAAAAAATTAGCCAGCTGTGGTGGCGTGCACCTGCAATCCCAGCCACTCAGGAGGCCGAGGCAGGAAAACTGTTTGAACCCGGGAAGTGGAGGTTGCAGTGAACCGGGATCGTGCCACTGCACTCCAGCCTGGATGACGGAGTGAGACTCCATCTCAAAAAAAAAAAAAAAAAAAAAAAAACAAACCCAAAGAATATTTTGTAACACATGAAAATTACATAAACGTCACATTTCAGTGTTCACAAATAAAATGTTCTTGGTGCACAGCCACGTTCACTCGTTTACGTATTGCCTATGGCTGCACTCCTATGACACCAGAGCCGAGCGCAGATGGTCCCCAACTTACCACAATTCAACTTATGATTTACGATGATACCCATACAACCATTTTGTTTTTCATTTTCAGTGAAGCATTCAGTAAATTACATGAGATGTTCAACTATTATAAAACAGGCTTTGTGTTCGTTGATTCCGCCCAGCAGTGTGTTCATTTAAGTGTTCTGGTAACATTTTAAGGCAGTCTAGGCTAAGCTATAATGTTTGGTAGATAAGTGTATTAAACGCATTTTTGGGTCAGGCGCAGTGGCTCACGTCTATAATCATAGCAGTTTGGGAGGCTGAGGCAGGTGGATCACTTGAAGTCAGGAGTTCAAGACCAGCCTGGCCAGTATGATGAAACCCCATCTCTCCTAAAAATACAAAAATTTGCCGGGCATGATGGCGCACACCTGTAGTCCCAGCTACTCGGGAGACTGAGGCAGGAGAATCACTTAAGCCCGGGAAGCAGAGGTTGCAGTGAGCCAAGATTACACCATTGCACTCTGGCCTGAGCAACAAGAGCGAGACTCCATCTCAAAAAAAAAAAAAAGAAAGAAATTGATGTGTAACTCACCCCCTCCTTCTGCTGTGAGAACTGACAAAGATGACAGGAGCAGAGCCTTGGGGGGCCCATGATGGACATGTGTCATGGTCTTAAGCTACTGAAATTTGGAGGCTGTTTGTTACACACAATAGCCTAACCCATTCTTAGTATGTATTCCCGTTCTGTAAAAATTATCATCTCAGAGACATTAATCAATGACTGACTCTATGATCACGCAGCTACTAAGAGGTGGAACCAAGACTTAAACTTCTGATTCCAAACACTTCATCATTTCCATGGCGCCATGGTGTCCCCCCACCGCTCACCTCCATAGAGGTGGGATCTCAGCAGCACCTATAAGTCAACAGCCATGTTCACAAAAGGCACATGTGAAAGGCACATTTGAAGCTGTTTGCAAACATTTATACATTTAGCATAAATAAGCTTAAGATGTTTTCCAATGATGGATCTTGATAGAAGGAAAGGAACAGACATGGCAATATCAACAGCCAAAGAAGTGAGGGAAAGGCTGCTGCCAGCAGGAAGAAATGTGACCAAGTGGAAGGCAGGACCTGAGGGCAGCATGGCCAAAATTCACATACATTCCTCTTGGCCCATTTGGTGGGATCTGAGCTTGGAGACAGCACCGATCAAGGCCTTTCAGGTTGGGGAGAACACCAGATGCTGTGGGATTTCCAGTCTTTTTTTTTTTTTTTTTTTTTTGAGATGGAGTCTCACTCTGTCACCCAGGCTAGAGTGCAATGGTGTGATCTCAACTCACTGCAACCTCTGCCTCCCAAGTTCAAGCGATTCTCCTACCTCAGCCTCCCAAGTAGCTGGGACTACAGGTGCCTGCCACCATCCCTGCTCAATTTTGTATTTTTAGTACAGACTGGGTTTCACCATGTTGGCCAGGACAGTCTCAATCTCTTGACCTCCTGATCCACCCGCCTCAGCCTCTCGAAGTGCTGGAATTACAGGCATGAGCCACTGTACCTGGCCTTTTGTTTTTTTTGAGATGGGTCTTACCCCGTCAACCAGGCTGGAGTGCAACGGTGCGATCTCAGCTCACTACAATCTCTGCCTCCCAGGTTCAAGCCAATCTCCTGCCTCAGCCTCCCAAGTAGCTGGGATTATAGGCGCCCGCCACCACATCTGGCTAATTTTTGTATTTTTAGCAGAGATGAGGTTTCACCATGTTGGCCAGGCTGGTCTTGGACTCCTGACCTCAGGTGATCCACTCGTCGGCCTCCCAAAGTGCTGGGACTACAGGCGTGAGCCACTGTGCCCAGCCTCCAGTGTTTTTTTGAACCCTCAAATATTTCTTGGGCTAGAGAAGCACTTACCTTGGAGAGACTCTGCTCAGGAGAAACGGAGGTGCTGCCATTTCCAGCCAACCAGCTCGTCTTGGCTCAAGCCAAGATGCACAGGAAAGTACCACTTACAGATAGAAAACTTGCACAGAGAGATGCAGGTCCCAAGCCAGTGGTTCTGTCACCATTCATCATCAGTGTGATCAGATAGAACAGGCAGAGAGTGAATTAGGAAACTCACATGTGATTGAAAAGGCTGAGGATGACACCGAAAACCATCTGGACGATTCCCAGGACCACTGACATCTTCATTTTATAGGAGTTCAAAAATGTGAGTTTGTTTGAAGCCAAGTTCCAAATCTGGATGGGAAATGGGACAAAAAAAACCTACATGAGAGAGAGTCTTAAAAGTTGGACTGGAGTCGAGGCCCACAGCAAAACTCTCCCTGAGCAAATCGCTCTGGGAACGGCACTTTCATGTTTCAGTCCCACTCAATACATGCATTTTGGTCTCCAAAAATGAAAAAAGGATGAAGCCCTTTATAAATGCAACGTTAATGACAAAAATAACAGGATCCTTAGTGCTATTCTCAAATTGCTGGAGGAAAACAGGGGAGAAAAACCCTATGTGAAAAGATAATTTGGGAGGCCAAGGCGGATGGATCAGTTGAGGTCAGGAGTTCGAGACCAGCCTGGTCAACAGGGTGAAACCCCGTCTCTACTAAAAACACAAAAATTAGCTGGGCATGGTGGCGCATGCCTGTAATCCCAACCACTCAGGAGGCTGAGGCAGGAGAATCGCTTGAACCTGGAAGGCGGAGATTGCAGTGAGCCGAGATCACACCACTGCATTCCAACCTAAGCGGCAGAGCAAGACTCAGGGTCAAAAAAAAAAGGAAAGATAATCTGTACCATTATGCAAAGATCTCAAACTTGCCTCAGTTTCCTTCATCATGGCCTAGAGATCACTGGCCCATGGACATATCCAATCCTTCTAAACAATACCACCTCTTACTCTGAAAGTCTATAGTGCTTCACATTACAAAGCATTTCCCCAAGCCCTTCTCAAGAAGCCGTTCCTGTAACCAATCTCTGTAAGCACGATGGGTCAGATGCAGTTCCTGGCCTTTTACACAGCCCCTGTTTTAAACAGCACCGCCAGGTGGGGATTGTGTGTACCTGTCCTGCCCCAAACGATACCGATGATACTGACATGAGGAGAAAGCACACTGGGTGTTGTGCAGGGGGCAGGTGGGTGGAGTGGGGTGGTTGGGATCTCACACTGCCTAATGACCAGAGTTGCTAATATTCCTCTTCTCCATTTAAATCTCAGCAGCCCCATGGTCTCCACTCTCACTGTGGAAATGGTTCCAAGTCCTTGCTCCTTCCCCTGTCCCACCTGAACTTGAGGTACATCCCAAATTGTCTTCAGGCTTCCTCTGGGACATGTCAAAGGTGACAAGGGTACAATGTCTTTCTCACCTTTGCTCCTAAATGACTTCCTCCTCCAAACTTCTTTGCTTCTGTTATGGGGCCAACATCCAATCAGACACAACCTCAAACACAATCATCTTGCTCCCTCCATCACATACCTACACACACACACACACACACACACACACACACACACACACACACACACTCACACGGTCGTGCACTAATTTGCACTGATTATTCCTTTGTAATGTCCTGAGCTAGGCCGGAGGGGCACCCACTGAGGAGGCAGTGAGGGCAGGTCTGCTAGGATACTTTAGACCCAGCCAAATCTGACACATTAAAAATGTTGGCCAGGGGCAGTGGCTCACGTTGTAATCCCACCACTTTGGGACGCTAAGATGGCAAGATCACTTGAGGTCAGGAGTTTAAGACCAGCCTGGTTACAAACTGAGACCCTGTCTCTACAAAAACTTTTTGTTTTTTTGGAGACAGAGTCTTGCTCTGTCACCCAGGCTGGAGTGCAGTGGCACGATCTCAGCTCACTGCAACCTCCACCTCTCAGGGTCAGGCAATTCTCCTGCCTTAGCCTGCTGAGTAGCTGGGACTACAGGCGTGCACCACCACGCCAGGCTACTTTTTGTATTTTTAGTAGAGAAGGGGTTTCACCATATTGGCCAGACTGGTCTCAAACTCCTGACCTTGTGATCTCAGCCTCTCAAAGTGCTGGGATTACAAGCGTGAGCCAATGTGCTCAGCCTCTACAGAAACTTTTTTTAAAAAATTAGCCCAGCAAGGAGTGGCACGTGCCTGTAGTTTCAGCTGCTTGGAAGGCTGAAGCAGGAAGACTGAGCCCAGGAGGTCGAAGCTGCAGTGAGCCATGATCGCGCCACCGTATTACAGCCTGGGCAACAGAGCAAGACCCTATCTCTAAATAAATAAATAAAAATGAAATTTTAAAATGTTAATAGTTAAGTACCAGGCACATACTAAGCAATTTAGATATGTGTATCTCATTTAATTCCACTGAAAACTCTATGAGATACAGGTCTTGTCATTTTACAGATAAGTGATTTATTATAACCTCAGGAAGATTAAGTTACTTACACACCTAGGAAGAAATGACATCAGAGTAACTAAAATTCAAGGAGCATTTACCACATTTGTGCATCAGACTCTGCTCTGGGGGGTTTACATGTAAAAATAATTTTTTTTGCTGAGCAGTCCCGGGAGTTAGTGCTGTAATGTATTTATTTATTTTGAGATAGAGTTTCGCTCTTGTCGCCCAGGCTGGAGTGCAATGGCGCAATCTTGGCTCACTGCAACATCTGCCTCCCAGGTTCAAGCGATTCTCCTGCCTCAGCCTCTGAGTAGCTGGGATTACAGGTACCTGCCACCACGTCTGGCTAATTTTGTATTTTTAGTAGAGACGGGGTTTCACTCCTGTTGGCCAGGCTGGTCTTGAACTCCTAACAGCAGGTGATCCACCCCCCTCAGCCTCCCAAAGTGCTGGGATTACAGGTGTGAGCCACCCCACCTGGCCTAGGGCTGTCATTATATGCATTTTATAGGTGAGGAAACAAACATAGAGATGTTAACGTGCTCAAACTCACGGAGCAAGTAAATAGAAAAGCAAAGATTTAAACACAGACTGTCTGATTCCTGTGCGAAGAGCTCAGACTCTTAACCATTTTATTATGTTCATTTGTCGTAAAATTTGCAAAAACACCTAAGGTCAGCTATGATGAAGGCCAAATATTTTGTGATTAGATTCACAGATAGATGCCAAATGCAGTCAGTAAATGCACTGTAGAAATTTATGTTATGTAAAAGGTAAGCCCTTATTAATATATACATATATTATATATATATACACATATATACATATATATATATATATATATATATGACACAAGTACTGATATAGGCACAGACATTGATATGGTTTGGCTGTGTCCACCCAAATCTCATCTTGAATTGTAGCTGACATAATTCCCATGTGTTGTGGGAGGGACCGGTGGGAGATAATTGAATCACAGGGGTGGTTTCCCCCATACTCTTCTTGTAGGAGTGAATAAGTCTCATGAGAGTCGATGATTTTATAAGGGGAAGCCCCTTTCACTTGGTTCTCATTTTCTCTCTTGCCTGCCACCATGTAAGATGTGCCTTTCATCTTCACCATGATTGTGTGGCCTCCCTACACAATCTTTTTTTTTTTGAGACAGAGTTTCACTCTTGTTACCCAGGCTGGAGTGCAATGGCGCGATCTCAGCTCACCGCAACCTCCGCCTCCTGGGTTCAGGCAATTCTCCTGCCTCAGCCTCCTGAGTAGCTGGGATTACAGGCACACGCCACCATGCCCAGCTGAATTTTTGTATTTTTAGTAGAGACGGGGTTTCACCATGTTGACCAGGATGGTCTCGATCTCTTGACCTTGTGATCCACCCGCCTCGGCCTCCCACAGTGCTGGGATTACAGGCGTGAGCCACCGTGCCCGGCCACAATCTTTTTCTTTATAAATTACCCAGTCTTGGGGATGTCTTGATCACCAGCATGAAAATGGACTAAGACAGACATGTTCTGTTAAAGTGGTTACCTCTGAGGAATAGGAACCAGAGAAGCAGGAAAGGAAAGGCAACTCCTGCTTTGCTTTTTTTTTTTTGAGACAGAGCCTCTCTGTGTCACCCAGGCTGGAGTGCAGTGGTGCGATAGCTTACTACACCCTCTGCCTCCCAGATTCAAGTACTTCCTCAGCCTCCTGTGTAGCTGACATCACAGGCATATACCACCACACCTGGCTCATTTTGGTATTTTTACTTTCTTTTTTTGAGATGGGCTCTCACTCTGGTTGCCCATGCTGGAGCACAGTGGCATGATCTCGGCTCAATGCAACCTCCACCTCCTGGGTTAAAGCAATTCTTCTACCTCAGCCTCCCAAGTAGCTGGGACTACTGGCATGTGCCACTGTGCCCAGCTAATTTCTGTATTTTTAGTGGAGGCAAGGTTTCACCGGGTTGGTCAGCCTGGTCTTGAACTCCTGACCTCAAGTGATCCACCTGCCTTGGCCTCCCAAAGTGCTTGGATTACAGATGTGAGCCATCACATCAGGCCAACTCCAGCTCTTCGTTATATAATATTTTGTGTTGTATAGATATTTTTTAATCACATATATGTACTATTTCAGAATAGAAAGACCAGAATTTTTCAAAATTCTAAATGTTACTAGGAACAAATTTCATTATTTTTAATATCCCACATTCTCTTTCACCCTGATGTATTTTCTTTCTTTTCTAACTTGTGGGCAGATGACAAAATTGCATGCAGAGCAGAAACCCAGGATCACTCAGCTCTGCAATATGAAATACTGTAGCCCCATGCTGCCTGAGGAGCAGAAATGGACAGGCAGGATTTGCTGACGAATTAACTGTGGGCCATGGAGGGGAGAGACAAGACCATTGGAGCAATGAGATCCCATCCCAAACAAAGGAAGATCAACCAGACCCTAAGATCATCCCCTCTAGATTCCTTCTCCACCTGCTTACTAAACCTGAAATGTCTTTGACCACAACAAAGTTTTGCAGGCCACAAAAATAATTCAGATTAGTTTTTAACACTTTTCAACTCACAAAGCAGCCTTCAAGGACTTTACCACTTTTGATAAAACTTAGAATGCAAGTGTGCCTGGATGGCAAGTATAAACAAATCTCTGGCAAAGTTTCTGTTTTCATAAAGGCGGGGTGGCAGGAGACAGCAGGATGACCCAGGAAGACTTAAGAGGAGGTGATCTGCAAGACAAGAGAGACTGGAGAACCAATTTTAGGGCCAGTACTATTTACTCCCAACTGTCAGCAACACAAAGTGAGGTCTCAGGCTCTCTCGTACAAAGAAGAGAGCTTAGAAGAAACATTGACGGACATTTGCCAAGCGCAGTTTTAGTTCAGTTCATGCTCATTTGGAGCATAAGGCCGCCACCTGGTGGCAGCATGCACTGGGCCAATAGAAATAAACGGCTTTACATGAATGGGCATGTGTTATGGCTCCTCAAAACCCCTTTACATCTACAGGCTTTGAGGAAGTATCATTTTGCTTAGCTCGAATCTAGTTGACTGAGATATATGTAAAACAAACAAATAAAATGAAGCAAATACCCTTTTAAAAAAAGTGTCAATTCTAGGAAGTAAAACAAAACAAGAGCAGGTGCAGTGGCTCATGCCTATAATCCCAGCACTTTGCGGGGTGGATCACTAGATCAGGAGATCGAGACCAGCCTGGCCAACATGGTAAAACCCCATTTCTACTAAAAATACAAAAAATTCGCCGGGTGTGGTGGTGGGCACCTGTAGTCCCAGCTACTTGGGAGGCTGGGGCAGGAGAATTGCTTGAACCCGGGAGGCGGAGGTTGCAGTGAACTGAGATCATGCCATTGCACTCCAGCCTGGGCGACAGTATGAAACTTCGTCTCAAAAATAAAACAAAACAAACATAAAAGCAAATCTACACTTTTTTAGAAAAAAGGGAAATATTTCCCACTGCAAGAAAACATCAAGCAGGGAACTTGAACTTGATTAGGATGCTAAATAGCTTATCTAATATGCATACTTTCCAGGCAATCAAGTGCCTTTTAAAGAAGCAATTATTAACCACCAGGGATGTAACTGATGGAGAAAGAGGCAGATGTTTGGGGAACTGCATGGAAAATGGGGCCGGGTAGAGGGTGCAGATAGAATATTTATTTGAATCTGGCTCTGTGTGTCACAAAAACCTCAGCAAAAGTTATGTTATCTCAACACAAGTTTGTTGATTTGACAGGCTTTGCTGGCCTTCTCTTCTCTATCCAGAGGTCTCTTCCACAAGACAGTTGACATAGTAAATATTTAACCCAAGACGATGTTATTACCGGATCAATCCCAAATGGGTATGGATTTCCAGAATACACTCCTGGTATGGCTGGGTCCAGCTGCAGATACGGATTTTCCTCCATTACATGAGTACTTTAGAGAGAGAAAGGGAGAAAAACAATGAGCAGCCAGACGCAGAAAAAAATGCTATAGAACCACCAGTCACGAACTAGCCCATCAAAGCCCCACTACTGATGCAACTCATCAATTTGGTTGATTCAGTATCTTCTATGCATCAAGTATTGTCCTAAGCACTCAGGAGACAGAAATTACCATCTGGCCCCTAAGGAGTTCACAGCCTGAGTTTCCAAAGAGATCTCAGCCTGATGTGCTACAGTAAAGAAAATCAGGGCTGGGAACAATGGTTTACACTCATAATCCCAGCAGTTTGGGAGGCTGAGGCGGGAGGAACCCTTAAGCCCAGGAGTTCCAGACCAGCAGGGTGTGGTGGCACATGCCCTTCATTCCAGCTACCTGGGAGGCTGAGGAGGGAGGATTGCTTGAGCCCGGGAGGTCAAGGCTGCAATCAGCCATGATCGCACCACTGCACTCCAGCCTGGGCAACAGAGTGAGACTCTGTTGAAAGGAAAAAAAAGAGGGAGAAGGGGGAGAAGGGAGAGGAGGGAAAAGGGAAAGAGAAAGGGAAGGAAAAGGAAGGGAAATCAGGACTCATATCACATCAGAAATAAGGTAGAAGGCAGGGATTCTAGGAGCATGAAGGAAAGAAACCCCAGCCCACGGACATGCTTGGGAAGTCTCCCCTGGGAACATGGGGGCTGTTTCTGAAGGATAGAGTGGTGTTTTACACATACACCTCAACTGCTATGAAACTCACCTCTAAAAACATGTAGCCCATAGACTGTCTTTAAATCTGTGTCCCTTTTCACCCAGAAGCATGCATGTGAATGGGAAGAAATTTCTTTTTTTTTTTTTTGAGATGGAGTTTCGCTCTTATTCCTCAGGCTGCAGTGCAATGGTGTGATCTCGGCTCACTGCAACCTCTGCCCCCTGCCCCCCACCTCGCACCCCAGGTTCAAGCAATTCTCCTTCCTCAGCCTACTGAGTAGCTGGGATTACAGGCATGCACCACCACATCTGGCTAATTTTTGTGTTTTTAATAGAGATGTGGTTCACCATGTTGGTGGTCAGGCTGGTCTTGAACTCCTGACTTCAAGTGATCCACCCACCTCAGCCTCCCAAAGTGCTGGGATTACAGGTGTGAGCCACTGCACCCGGCCCAGAAATTTCTTACTCTCTACCTTTGCAAGCCTTAAGGGGATGAGAATATTGAGTTAATTTTTTTTTTTTTTTAATAGCCTGCATCTGTGGAAGGGCCCAAGGAATGAGCATTTGAAATGATGAAGAACAGGCCTGGTGTGGCGGCTCACGCCTGTAATCCCAGCACTTTGGGAGGCTGAGGTGGGTGGATCACTTGAGGTCAGGAGTTCGAGACCAGCCTGGCCAACATGGCAAAACCCTGTCTCTACTAAAAATACAAAAATTAGCTGGACACAGTGGCACATGCCTGTAATCCCAGCTACTCGGGAGGCTGTGGCAGGAGAATCACTTGAAACCAGGAGGTGGAGGTTGCAGTGAGCTGAGATCGCACCAGTGCACTCCAGCCTGGGTGACACAGCGAGACTCCATCTCCAAAAAATAAAATAAATAAAATAGAATTTTAAAAAGAATGAAATGATGAAGAACAGATAGCAGACAGTCTTGCCAGGCTGCCTAGAAATACAGTCCCTCAGCTGGGCGCAGTGGCTCACTCCTGTAATTGCAGCTCTTTGGGAGGTCGATGAGGGCAGATCCCTTCAGAGCAAAACTCTGTCTCAAAAAAAAAAAAAAAAAAAAAAATGAAATACATTCCTTCCCTTCCGCAGCGAGGCACTGGGGGCCTTAGGTAGCAGCTGAGGGAATCGGGAAGCCTGGCCCTACTGTCCTGGCCTTCCATATATGGTGGCAGCAGCTGACTGTGACTCACTCTCCCAGTCACGACCCCCGTCCTAATGGCATGTGTCAGAGCAGACGGCTGGATTTCCACAGCAGAGAAGTGTTTGTGTATTCACAAAGAGAAAAGTCACCCCAGACAGGAGGGAACTGGCCTGGCACCCACGGCTAAGCCATCGTGTCTCCTGCTGAGCATAAACAGCTTCACAGAACACCACCGTCGGACAAGGCCACCTGGCAACTCCAACAGAGCAAGAAAAAACAAGATCATTCCACAATCACACCCTGATATAGGCAGAAGGAAGGACACGGTACAAATCACAAAAACAACCCAGCATCCTTGCATCCTAACACAGGCCAAATGCTCTAAGCTCTTTCTAACGCCCTCCTAACAGAGATGGTTGTCCCGACGCTGCACCTTCTCTCTCGCTGAGTCAATACGCCCAACTCCGGTGACTGCAGGAATGTTTTTGGTGGCCTTTCAACCATCAAGGAAGCAGGCTCAAAACCCAGGTTGCAGCTGGTGACCAGAATCAGCTCACTGTGTACTTCAGCTGTCATTTTCTTCTGCCACACTGATAATGAGGTTCTTTCTTATACTACTGACCTTTCACATGTACCTGAGCATTGCTCCAATTCAAGACCAAAGAGTCCTGAATTGGGGAAGAAGTCATTTGCAGGTGCAGAAGAGAACAACATTCATATCAGCCAGGGACGGTGGTTCACACCTGTAATCCCAGCACTTTGGGAGACCGAGGCAGGTGGATCACTTGAGGTCGGGAGTTTGAGACCAGCCTGACCAACATGGAAAAACCCTGTCTCTACTAAAAATACAAAATTGGCTGGGTGTGGTGGTACATGCCTGTAATCCTAGCTACTTGGGAGGCTGAGGCAGGAGAATTGTTTGAACCCAGGAGGTGAATGTTGCATGAGCCAAGATCGTGTCATTGCACTCCAGCCTGGGCAACAGAGCAAAACTCTGTCTAAAAAAAACATAACCAAAACAAAAGAACAACATTCATACCCATGTCTGCAGAATGATAACAAGACAGTTAACCTGGGCCTTTCACAGTCACACTCCAGGGGAAATGGAATTTCATGTTGGTAGTCTGGTGAAATTATGCAGATTTAACATGTTTCAAAACCCATCTCAGCCAGGCGCGGTAGCTCACACCTGTAAGCCGAACACTTTGGGACGCCAAGGCGGGTGGATCACCTGAGGCCAGGAGTTCAAGACCAGCCTAGCCAACATGGTGAAACCCTGTCTCTACTAAAAATACAAAAATTAGTTGGGTGTGGTGGCACACACCTGTAATCCCAGCTACTTGGCAAGCTGAGACAGGAGAACTGCGAGAACCCAGGAGGCTGAGGTTGCAGTGAGCCAAGATTGTACCACTGCACTCCAGCCTGTGCCACAGAACGGACTCCATCTCAAAATAAAAAATAAAACTCATCTCTATACTTATGACTTTAAATCTAAAGAGCAGAACTAAGTATAAGAATGTATGTGTTTGTTTGTTTGAGACAGGGTCTTGCTGTATTGCCCTGCCTGGAGTACAGTGGTGCCATTGCGGCTCATCGCACCCTCAACCACCCAGGCTCAAATGATCTTCCTGCCTCAGCCTCCCGAGTAGCTGGAACCACAGGCACGTGCTACTGAGCCCAGCTAATTTTTTTTTTTTTCATTTTATATAGAGAGACAGGGCGTCCCTATATTGCCCAGGCTGGTCTTGAACTCCTGGGCTCAAGCAATCCTCCCACTTTGTCCTCCCAAAGTTCTGGGATTACAGGTGTGAGCCACTGTGCTCGACCTAATTTGTTTTTACATTTATGGAAGTTTTGTTTTGTTCTTTTGGCATCTCTTTAGAATACTAATTGCAAAGCAAAAAATAATAATAATAAAATAAAAAATAAAAAACACACAGATAGAGCTGTCTGTATGTCATTCTGGAAAACGTTTTATCCTTTATTTTTCTGTGTTTATTTAAGGTGGGGAATCCCATCTCTACTTCAGGGAACTTAGGCCTAGCAGAGAAATGAAAAGGGACTGAATTAGAATCTCCATGCACCACAATGAAGATTGCTACAGTCTCTTGGAGCCTCTGTGCCAACACCAAGCCCCTCAAATGCCCTCAGGAAAGCTCTGTCAAAAGAAAACCAGAATTGGGCCGGGCACAGTGGCTGACACCTGCAATCCCAGCCCTTTGGGAGGCCGAGGCAGGTGGATCATGAGGTCAGGAGATCTGGCCAACACAGTAAAACCCATGCACCTGAAGCCCCAGGTGCTCAGGAGGCTGAGGCAGGAGAACTGCTTGAACCTGGAAGGCAGAGGTTGCAGTGAGACTCTGTCTCAAAAAAAAAAAAACACCCAACAACCCAGGATTGAATCTTTTCTAACTGAAAAACTCTTGGATGAAACAGATTGTTTCTTCTGTCCCCAATTTATGACGTTCACGACAGATTTTGGTGAGCAAGTAAAACCCGTAAGGCTCCTTCCTTGGGAGAGGAAGAACGGGAACAGAGATTGTGAACAGTCTACCCAGCTCAGCCTTCTCTTTTGCTCGTCTTTTCTTATCTGTTCAAACCGAAGTTCCAGAATGAGGCAAGGAAATCTTAAGCTGACCCAAAGAAGCCGGGCAGAGACACATGTTAGGAAATATCACCAATGACATGTAGGTTTCACAAATTAGCCCTCACGCTACTATGGGACTCTTGGGTATGTTATGCCCATAACCTAAGATTGCCCCCAAAATCACAAGGCCGGCGCGATTTCTATTTGTTCACTTCACAGTCCCCTATCCTCCAGAGTCCCCTGTTCTCCCCAGTTCATTAAATTGACCTACCTCTCAAACTCTAAAATCTTCCTCCCTCCCCTACAAGTCTCCATTCCTGAAAGGTTGTGCTTCCATTCTAAAGACTGCATGTCTGCTGAACTGTATAAAATCACCGTGGAATACACAGGGGAAGTGTGGACCTCGGGGATCTAGAAAGCTTCCAGGCCTCTCCATCCTACAGTCCCCAACCTCCCACTCTGCCAGCCACAGGACAAATACAGGGAGACAGCATTGCGAAACCAACCCTTTCCTCATTTGCATTTTTTTTTTTTTGTTTTTGAGACAGAGTCTTGCTCTGTTGCTCAGAAGTGAAGTGCAAGGGTGCAATCTTGGCTCACTGCAACCTCCACCTCCTGGGTTCAAGTGATTCTCATGCCTTAGCCTCCTGAGTAGCTGGGATTATAGGCACGCACCATCATGCCTGGCTAATTTTTGTATTTTTAGTAGACACGGGGTTTCACCATGTTAGCCAGAGTGGTCTTGAACTCCTGACCTCAAGCGATGCTCCTGCCTCGGCCTCCCAAAGTGCTGGGATTACAGACGTGAGCCACCACACCCACCCTCTCATTTGCTTTTGTTTGAGACAGCATCTTGCTGTTTTGCCCAGGCTGGAGTGCAATGGTGTGATCGTAGCTCACACAGTCTTGACCTCCTGGGCCCAAGCCATCCTCTTACCTCAGCCTCCCAGGTAGCTAGGACTACAAGCCAACATACTTGGCTAATTTATTTTTTTCTTTTATTTATTTATTTATTTATTTATTTTTTGGAGATGGAGTCTCACTCTGTTGCCCAGGCTGGAGGGCAGTGGCACAATCTCAGCTCACTGCAAGCTCTGCCTCCCAGGTTCAAGTCAATCTCCTGCCTCAGCCTCCTGAGTAGCTGGGATTCCGGGCTCCCCCCAGACCACCACACCTAGCTAATTTTTATATTTTTAGTGAAGATGGGTTTCACCATGATGGCCAGGCTGGTCTCAAACTCCTGACCTCAAGTGATCCAACTGCCTCGATCTCCCAAAGTGCTGTGATTACAGGCGTGAGCCACCGCGCCTGGTCTATTTGTTGAATTTTCAAGTGCACCTCTGAGTTGAGCTGGGGTAGACTCTCCCTACCATGAAAACAGCCACTGAGGCCACCTGGCTGGCCAGCAAGTGTGCCGTCTCTGTCCATCAACTCACTTCCAGGTGGCGTTTCTGAACATGGGCTGGACACTCCAAGAAGAGCCGAAGATGTTCAGGGACTTGGAGAAGCAGTCATTGTAGATCAGGCCCGTGTAGATGGAGAAGATGCCCATCAGGAGAATCAGATAGCGCCCGTGGAAGAAGGTGTTCCAAATCTGGCCTCAGAGAGACAGAGAGGATGATTGTCAGTGGGCTCTGAACCAGACCCCAGAGGATGTTTCCAGCTTCGCCGGCACAGGCACCCTTGGGGTGGGCCACATGACACAGCAAACATCAATCATCCACACAGGAAGAACACAGCATCCTGGTTTTTGGAACATATAGGTACACCAAAAAGTCCTAGACTGGTATTTGTTATTGTAGAAATAAAAACCATATAGGCGAAAATTTGCCAGGTGTGGTGGTGCAGGCCTGTAATCTCAGCTACTCGGGAGGCTGAGGCAGAAGAATCACTTGATTTTGGGAGGTGGAGGCTGCAGTGAGCCGAGATTGTACCACTGTACCCCAGCCTGGGTGACAGAGCAAGACTTTGTCTCAAAAAATTAAAAAGTCCAGGCGTGGTGGCTCATACCTGTAATCCCAATACTTTGGACATTGGGAGGCTGAGGCAGGCAGATCACCTGAGGTCAGGAGTTTGAGACCAGCCTGGCCAACATGGTGAAATCCCGTTTCTACTAAAAATTAGCCAGACATGGTGGTGTGCACATTAGTTCTAGTTACTTGGAAGCTGAGGCAGGAGAATCACTAGAACCCGGGAGGCAGAGGTTGCAGTGAGCTGAGATCGTCCCACTGCACTCCAGCCTGGGTGACAGAGCGAGACTCCATCTCAAAAAGATAAAAACATATAAGCTTCAGCTCCTTCCATTGCGCCTGCATCAGAAAATAAACTAAGTGCAAGCTCGGCCTCATCTGCTTCGGGAGGGACCTGAAAGTAGGCGGCTTTGCTTCAAGTGCTTCCAGGAGACACACACTGAACTGGCCTCTCACGGCTGCTACATTTATGACAAGTCAGATCTATACTCATTTTGTGTCTTGTCACTGTAAAGTTGAGTCCCTGTCTGTCTATGTCTGCTGAGAAGCATAAAGTGCTTTCTCATAATACTGAACGATGTGTGTCAATCATTCCAAGCAGTGCTGAAGGGTAACTCTGAAACTCAAAATGTTTACCATAGAAAACTACATCTGTTAAACTTGGCATGGAAAACTACATTGGTCACAGGTGGATTCTGCCCTCTAACCGCGACATCGATAACCTAGCTGTAATTAATTCAACCTGTAATCAAACATTGCAGATATTCTTTTTTTTTTTTTTTTGAGACAGAATCTTGCTCTGTCACCCAGGCTAGAGTGCAGTGGCATGATCTCGGCTCACTGCAACCTCCACCTCCTGGGTTCAAGTGATTCTCCAGCCTCAGCTTCCTGAGTAGCAGAAACTACAGGTGCCCGCCACCATGCCTGGCTAATTTTTGTATTTTTAGTAGAGATGGGATTTCACCATGTTGGTAAGGGTGGTCTCAAACTCCTGCCCTCAGGTGATCGGCCCACCTTAGTCTCCCAAAGTGCTGGGATTAACAGTCACGAGTCACGGTGCCTGGACTGCAGATATTGTTACAATCAGAGCATAGCTACAGCATGTTTCCCCTTTTTAAAATGTATTACCATGAACTTAAAGTGATTAACTTCTATTAACCGTTGAACTTTTTTTTTTTGAGACGGAGTCTCGCTCTGTCACCCAGGCTGGACTGCAATGGCGAGATCTCGGCTCACTGCAACCTCCACTTTTCGGATTCAAGAGATTCTCCTGCCTCGACCTCCTAAGTAGCTGGGACTACCGGTACCTACCACTACACCTGGCTAATTTTTGTATTTTTAACAGAGATGGGGTTTCAGCATGTTGGCCAGGTTGGTCTCGAACTCCTGATCTCAAATGACCCACCCACCGTGGCCTCCCAAAGTGCTGGGATTACAGGCATAAGCCACTGCGCCCACCCACCGAATAAACTGTGAACCAATGCACCCTCTTGAGTTGTCCCAGCCTTCACAGCACTCTGCGAAGGGACCTCGTGAAAGGCGGAGAAACTTGAAGCTAAGAGTGGGCAAACGACAGGCAGGGTTTCTCAGTGTTCAAAATAACCCTGGTCCCAGGCTGCTCTGCCAGGAACAAGTACTCATGATATTTTAAGTAAAATCAGTACAAATACTGTGCACTACTTGATGCCAGTTTTTGAAAAATTGGTGTATAAGCAAGAAAAGAAATGGAAAGATATCAAAAAACACTCACTGTGATTTTTCTCTTTGTCACTAGATGGTTGCATTTTTCTAATTTTTACAATGATTATGAATTGCTGGGTTTTTTGCTTGCTTGTTTGTTTGTTTGTTTTTTGAGATGATGTCTTGCTCTGTCACCCAGGCTGGAGAGCAATGGCACAATCTTGGCTCACTGCAACCTCTGCCTCCCGGGTTCAAGTGATTCTCCTGCCTCAGCCTCCTGAGTAGCTAGGATTACAGGCATGGGCCACCACGCCCACCTATTTTTTGTGTGTGTTTTTTAGTAGAGACGGGGTTTCACCATGTTGGTCAGGCTGGTCTTGAACTCCTGACCTCGTGATCTGCCCCCCCCACCCCAACCCAGCCTCCCAAAGTACTGAGATTACAAGTGTGAGCCACCAACCTTGGCTATATTGCTTTTATAATCAGAGAAAAAAATCAGAGTTAGAAAACATACATAATGAAAAACTGATGTGTTATCAAGTCATGAACAAAAACCCAAAAATGCCGAAAGGAACAGCACCAAATCTTCCAAAGGAATTATCTTTGGCCAGAAGTTTTAGGTTAATTTTGGCTCTTTTTTACTTTCTTTCTTTCCCTTATTTTTCATAAAGACGTGTTATTTCTATGGTGAAAACCACATACAGATTTTCCTATTCTGAAAACGAATGGGGCAAGACAGTCAAGGGATACTCACTCACCTCATTGTCTGTCTTCTGGGAGAGCAAGCGTCTCTCATTCAGAACCATCCAAAGCGCAGCCAGGAGCATCACAGTTCCGTGACCACAGTCTCCAAACATCACAGCGAACAGGAAGGGGAAAGTGATAATGGTGTAGGGGGCTGTGGAGGGGAGACGCACAACATCTGAGGCCCCAGCGCAGGTTCCCTGCCACAGCTGCACAATCTGCACACTGGTTTCCTTAAGACTTTCGGCTTGTCTTTTCTCACCCTCCCGACCCTGACACTTGCTTAGCTGCCATATAAATGAGCACATGAGTTTCTAGGCATTCTTTTTAATTTTTTTTTTGAGACAGAGTCTCACTCTGTCACCCAGACTGGAGTGCGGTGGCACGATCATGGCTCACTACAACCTCCACCTCCTGGGCTCAAAGTAATCCTCCTACCTCAGCCTCCCAAAATGTTGGGATTACAGGCATGAGCCACCGTGCCCAGTCCATGAGTAGGTAATCTTAGTCCCCACTCTACAGATGTGCTGAGGCGTAGAGAGGCTAAATGACTTGTCAAAAATCACAAAGTCTTGCAAGGCACAGTGGCTCACGCCTATAATCCCAGCACTTTGGAAGGCCGAGGCAGGTGGATCACCTGAGGTCAGGAGTTCGAGGCCAGCCTGGCCAACATGGAGAAACCCCATCTCTACTAAAAATATAAAACAATTAGCCAGGCGTGGTGGCACATGCCTGTAATCCCAGCTACTCGGGAGGCTGAGGCAAGAGAATCGCTTGAACCCGGGAGGCTGAGGTTGCAGTGAGCCAAGATCATGCCATTGCACTTCAACCTGGGCAACAGAGCGAACCTCGGTCTCAAAAAAAAAAAAAAATTACAAAGTCAAAAAAACTCGTCAAGTTTGACGGAACTTAAGATCAGTTTTCTGTTTGTAGGTGCTTTTTATCCTCTTCTCCACGCCCATCTTTTGCCTGCTGCTCCGCCATTCACATGCAACACACACCACCAGCAGTTTGCTCGCAGGGAGGCTCAACCCAGGAGGCTCCTGCATTACAGGTCACAAATTAGACTGGGTCTCAGGCTAGAGAAGAACAGCGCCATGCACTGCTTGGATAAAGGGCATCTAGTCACCCTTTTGTTTTATTTTATCTATTTTTTGAGACAGGATCTCACTGTGTTGCCCAAGCTGGAGTACAGTGGCATGATCTCGGCTCACTGCAACCTCCGCCTCCTGGGTTCAAGTGATTGTCCTGCCTCATCGTCCTGAATAGCTGGGATTACAGGTGCCTGCCACTGTGCCCTGCTAATTTTTGTATGTTTAGTAGAAACAGGGTTTTGCCATGTTGGTCAGGCTGGTCTCGAACTCCTGACCTCAAATGATCCACTGCCTCAGTCTCCCAGAGTGCTGGGATTACAGATGTGAGCCACCATGCCCTTTATTTTATTAACCAAGCTTGCAAGATCCCACAGCTTAGGACACCAAGAATGGAGTCTTCTAAGTTCTGTGTGCTTGTGTCTTTCCCACACAATAGCTACAACAGTGAAGGTGCCAAGATAAGGCCGTCATTGAACTGGTGAAGGAAACAATCACTGACTTCAGCTGCCTGATGAGGTTGTGGTTGAAGGGCAAACAGGTGAGACAAAACAACTCTTTCACCAATCAGCAGTTATAGACAACACCCCAGGGTATTAGGAAACCGAGCAGGATTTAGGAATCCTTCCACTTGCCCCTACTATCCTACTTCTTCCTCGGATTCCCACAGCTACAAACCTAGCCCCAAGCCTCACAGTTTTAACAAGTTCACCTCCTCAGTCACTCAGGGGTACATCTTACCCAATTTCCACTTTCAAGCTGCCCAGTTGTGCAATTTACCAGATCTTTACCTGGGTTTATCTCCCGGTAGCTGCCGACGCCATATGCATCGACGATATTCTGGAAGCCAGCTGTGAATTTATTGGTCCTGTTAAATGTGGGCGGGGCGGTTTTAGATTGCACTGTGGTCATGATGGGGGCCATGGAAGAGCCACTTAGTTCCTGCAAAAAAAAAAAAAAAAAAGGCAACAAAGACATAAGGAGAAGAGTCTTGGGCTGGGTGTCACACACACAAGGTCACAGTCTCTCCTGCCGTCTCTCACTGAGTAAACTTGGGGCAATCCCTTGATCTCTCTGAGACTCACGACCTCATCTGCAGAGAGTTAATACTTTCCCAATACTTATCCAATCCACCTCACAGGAGGGCTGTCAAGAGAATAGAGAGTCTCTGGAGTCTCAGACGATCTCCCCTTTCCAGCTCCTGTAAATGCGAATGTTATGGCTCATGGCCCTCTATGCTTCCCCTCGCTCTGCTTTCTCAATTCATCCCTCTCTTCCAAATGGCCTTGACCCTTCCCCAGTTTTTTCCTAAGTGCCTGCTCAGACTTTCAAACTCCAATGTGTCACCAACACCACAAAATCCAGGAGCCTAATCCTGCATCCATCAACTTGCCCCAAAGCCAGGTCCCTTCCTGGGTAAGAACAGCGCCATGTCCTCCCTCCTCCTTTGGCAGAGCCTCCATTCTCCCATATTCCTAACACCTTAGAATCACGGATGTGTCCCTTCTCGGGTTTCAGTCAGTCGATCACCCACCAAGGCTTGCTAATCCTCCCTCCAGAATCCTCCCTCCAATTCCCACAGCTGTTACCCTAGCTCCAAGCCTCAGACTCTCCACCAGCCTCTCCCGTCTCCATTTATCTAACACCCAGATTGCTTAAGCACTCTTTTAATAAAACAAACAAAAAAGAACTATTTTACTCATGTTACACTCCTGCTTTAAAATCTTCAAAGGCTGCGTATTCCCTAAAGAATGAAATCAAAACTCTTCTGATCAGGACTACTTAACAATACTGCCTTAATCCCTCATTCCCGCCTTCAGCCCTCCCCACACGTCCCCATGGAAACTGGCCATGTTACACTAGCCACCTCTCTTCTCCACTCACTCAAGTCTTTTTTTTTTTTTTTTTTTCTGAGACAGGGTCTCACTCTGTTGCCCAGGCTGGAGTGCAGTGGCACAATCATAGCTCACTGCAGCCTTGACCTCCTGGGCTCAAGCAATCCTCCCGCCTCAGCCTCCGGAGTAATGGGGACTACAGCCATGCATTGCTATGTTGCAGAGGCTGGTCTTGAACTCCTGGGCTCAAACGATCTTCCCACCTCAGCCTCCCAGAGTGCTGGGATTACAGGGTGAGCCACTGCATCGGTTCTATTTACTTGAGTCTTTTTGTTTTCTGGGGATTTTTTTTTTTTGAGACAAAGTTTCGCTCTTGTTGCCCAGGCTGGAGTGCAATGGTGTGATTTTGGCTCACAGCAACGTCCGCCTAGCGGGTTCAAGCAAGTCTCCTGCCTCAGCCTCCCGGGTATCTGGGATTACAGGCACGCGCCACCACGCCCGGCTAATTTTGTATTTTCAGTAGAGATGGGGTTTCTCCACGTTAGTTGGGCTGGTCTCAAACTCCCGACCTCAGGTGATCCGCCCACCTCAGCCTCCCAAAGTGCTGGGATTACAGGCGTGAGCCACTGCACCCCGCCTCCACTTACTCGAATCTTAACAATTCCAAGTGCTCCCTATCCAGGGACCGTAGAGCCACCGCACACCCAGTAGCACTTGCCATCTGCATACCCAGTGGGACCTGACCCCAGCTGGACGAGTGCTCACGGACCCAGCTTCAATCCTCCGCTGCCTTCAGGAGGCCCCGCTCCACTCCATCTCCCTCCACCTGCTCCCTGACCAGCCTTCCACCAATGCGCACATGCACCCCTTCCTCAGGGATGCACCCCTGCCCTACTCAGCTTGGTTGAAATGCTTTTTAAGTGCCCCATGTTGGTGGTTTTTGGACCACGATGTGGGGATACTTCTGTATTCAAATCCTGCCTCCTGGCTATAGGACTGTGGTCAGGTTACTTCTACATTCTGTGCCTGAATTTCTTTATCTGTACAAAGGAGAAAAAGAAAGTTCCCACCTTCTAATCCATTCCTAGAGCAAGGAATGGATTACCTTCAGACCCCTCTGCCTGAAAACGCTTCCTCCTGCCCCCAATTTTCCCATGGTATCAATGCCACCTACTCAGAAGGGGCCACTTTAGATCCCATGAGATCCCCTGCTGTCACCAGATATGTCACCAGCAGGGCTGGCTTCCCACCCAGCTAGTTCCCCATCGGCCGAACCAGCTGCATACCACGCAGTCCTCAATCTATCAGTTTCACTCCTGCCACCCTGTGAAATGATTCAAACAAGCTCATCACATCCTCCTGCAGGAACCAAAGGTCACCTCACTCTCTTTCACTACAGAGCTGCCTCTGCCAGTTCACCCGGCTCCCAAGCTCCATTCCCAAGGGCAAGCCCTGTGTGGCCCTGCATGGCGTGCGGTGTCCTTCTCCCCTGGTCTCAGTATGAGTGACTAAACACAGTAATCCCAGCTACTCGGGAAGCTGAGGCAGGAGAATCACTTGAACCCGGGCGGCGGAGGTTGCAGTGAGCCGAGATTGTGCCACTGCACTCCAGCCTGGGCGACACAGTGAGATTCCGTCTCAAAGAAAAGGCTCAATATATACTCACAAAAGTTCAAAAAATGGTGAACAACTGTCAAACACTGAGAAAACAATGGAATTTCTTTTTTTTTTTTTTTTTTTTTTGAGATTGAGTCTTGCTCTGTCACCCAGGCTGGCGTGCAGTGGCAGGATCTCGGCTCACTGCAACCTCCACCTTCTGGGTTCAAGCGATTCTCCTGTTTCAGCCTCCTGAGTAGCTGGGACTACAGGGGTGCACCACCACGGCTGGCTAATTTTTCGTATTTTTAGTAGAGATGGGATTTCACCATGTTGACCAGGATGGTATCCATCTCCTGACCTTGTGATCTGCTTCTTTTATGTCCTAGTGCTCCAAGCTGGGTTGAGAACTGAAGACATAATGATGAAGAAAACAATCCTACCAGCAAGTCACTTGTGAAGTTCATGTGACCCGTGATGCCGACACCCTCTGAGAGCCCAACAGAGGGACTGACTCATCAGACCCTCCCGGCTTCACCTGCCACGCACCATGCCTTGCTCCAGCGCCCTCTTGATACGTGCGGCATCTGCCACTGGGAACCAGATCTCGGCGATGACACACTGCTGGGTGACGTCGATGTTGCACATGTTGAGGATGTGGTAGACGGCCTTCATCTTCTGCACCTTGATGAACCAGGAGTGCCAGTTGGCGGCCGCTTCCTGCAGCAGGCGCTGGCGGTGAGATTCTGTTTGTGTTATGACCTATACAAAAAGCACAGGACACAGGCAACATTCCTAGAGCTGTTCACAGCAGGCTCCTTTGACCTGTGGCTCTCACCTGACCTTTAATTCTCCTGAGCACCTTTATCTCCCCTACCAGAGGCTCAAACCCTTAGGCAGAGATTCTATCTTCCTTTTCCTCTAAATTCCTCATAGTCCTATTGTTATGGGTCGAATTGTCAAAATAAAAGATAGATGGAAGTTCTAAACTCTGATACCTGCAAATATGGCCTTTTTGGAAAGAGGGTCTTTGCAGATGGAATCAGGTTAAGCTGAGGTCATACTGGATTCCAATGGGCCCTAATCCCATATGACCAGTGTCCTGATAAGAACATGTGACAATGAAGGCAGAGGTGGAAGGAGGCGCCCAAAAGCCAAGGAATGCTGAGGATGGCCTGCAGCACCAGAGCTGGGAGAGGCAAGGAGGGACCCTTCCTGTCTTTGGAGGGAGCATGGCCCTGCTGACACCTTGATTTCAGACCTCTGGCCTCCAGGACCCCGAGAGAATAAATCCCTATTGTCTTAAGCCGCCTAGCTTGCAGTAATTTCTTACAGCAACCCCAAGAAACTACCACATCTACCTCATCCCTTTATATACATAATCACTCCAATAAATGACAAGTGAATGAATGAAGGAAGGAAGGAATGGATAATTTGGCCCACACAGAATTTATTTAATGAAAATCGTTTTTACGTTTTGATGACACAACAAACAGGGTAATCTGTTTCAGTACACGTGACACACTGTAAGAGACACGTTGTGGCTCTAAGGTTAATGAGAGCCATGAGGCCCACTGAAGCATCTCACAAGCCCAGTACTACCTGTCACTTAGCAGTATAATGCCACCTCGCCTGGGGATTTCCAGGAGACAAGACCACCTCAGCACAGATGTGACTTTCAGAAGCCAAATGCCTCAGCATCAGATAGTGTCTAAGATTCAGCATTGGCAGAGACTGAACCACAGGAGAGAAGCTGTCCTTGCAGAAGGCACTGGGCTGGGATCACCTGAGCCCACCGACACAGCAGCTACCGAGTCATACTAAATCTAAGCATACGTTTAGCAGAATTTCTTTTCTATTCTCCTCACGAAGTTTTCATAAAATCAAGCATGGAGTATTGGGGGAAAGGGATTTCAAGGATAATGGCTTCAGGGGAAAGTCTTCTTGACAAGTGACGAAGAAGGAATAGAGAGGATTAAAAAATTAAACACAGATTTTTCTGGAAAACGCTCTGTGCTAGTCTAAGAGTTTTGAAAGATTTAACAAACTTGTCGAGCATCTAAAACTGTGTTGACTTCTACCATAGCCACATGCAGCTACTAAATTTTATTTATTTTTTTTCCTTTTATGTTATTTTCTTTTGAGATGGAGTCTCGCTTGGTTGCACAGGCTGGAGTGCAGTGATGCAATTGGCTCACTGTAACCTTTGTCTCTTGGCTTCAAGCAATTCTCCTGCCTCAGCCTCCCGAGTAGCTGGGACTAGACTACAGGTGTCTGCCACCACATCTGGCTAATGTTTTTATGTTCAGTAGAGATGGGGTTTTACCATGTTGGCCAGGCTGGTCTTGAACTCCTGACCTCAAGGGATCCACCCACCTCAGCCTCCCAAAGTGCTGGAATTATAGGAATGAGCCACCACACCCAGCCCTAAAATTTAAATTGAATTAAAATTAAATAAAAATAAAAACTCGATGACTTAGTGGCACCAGCCATGTTTCAAGGGCTCAGTAGCCATATGTGGCTCATGACTGCGATGTTGGACAGCACAAGCCATGTGACCCTTTTGTCACAACCGTAAGTTCTATTGCACTCTAGCACTGAGGAGCGCTTTCCAGCTGAGGGAGGCCCAGCTGTTTTCAGTGATCACTTTCAAAGCTGCTGTGATTGAAGACAGCGTTCTGATCATAAATGTGTTGAGTGTTACCCTGGATGGTGACAGACTTTACAAACGAATTGAGTTTGGGATGAATGAACGTTCACACGGTGAAACTAGACTCACTGTTTTTACAGAATTAATCAGTCAGCTTAAACAGTGGGGCGATTCAGCGGGAAAAGAATCAGTCAAACTGGTTGTTCAACTTAATTGGCTGGGTGGTTATATCATAGATTTGGTCTAGGCTGAGGCTGGAAATAAAGGGTGGCTTTTATCAGATTGGAGTGGCCACCTGAAGGCTGACTAGGGCTGTGGTCAATTCTGAGCCTGGTCAAAACATTCTTCACCTGTACCGTCATCCCTCTAGCTCATCTAACAGTTTCCCAGTTGTGAAACCTTCCACAGCCACAGCCAGAAGGCATAGCCAGCATTCCAGCCGGCCTCCCAGCGAGAGCCGCGGCGGGCAGGGCTTGGATGGAAACAGCAGAGGCAGCAGCCCCCTTCGGATCGGGAGCCCGAACCCTTTACTCACGGTGATTAAATCTTCCAGCCTCACATTGACACTCTCCAACATCTCTCTGCGCTCCACAGCAGGCTCCGGGCAAGGGTAGACTGTGGCTCGAAACCTGTTTAATATATTCCAAGGGACACAGGTGGGTTCTCGCTACAGAGCATTCTGCACCCCCTCCTCTGCTAAGACATCATTTGCTGACTTTGGTTAGAGGGCCAGCCTATCCTAGAATAACTGCATCTTTGGCCACTGGAAAAGGAGTCCCAGTCATAAGTGTTCCCAGTACATCACTTGTGCTGTGAATTGAGGCTGCAGTTCTGTTACATGAATGAGCTTCATTCAAACCATAAGATCTGTGAGTTGTCAGGTATTATATCCTGATATATCAGGATATAATGTATTAATATCCTCTGCACCGAGTCATTTCTGCTTCTATGGAGTTCCACGTAACATGATTCTATACAATCAGAAGCAACTTAGCCATGCAGTTGGCTTACTCTTCAGCAGCTGATGGAATAAACCGAGATGGGGACCGTGTCCACTTTTAGTTACCCTCACATTTTGCGTATTCAAGTTCTCCCTATTCATATTCTCAAAACTATTACAAATCAGCTGAGGCTGACTTTTATGTGAGAAAGTTACTGACCTCTAGAAGCCACAGTCATGTGCATTTGGCATTGCCCGTATCTTTACCTGGCCCAAATCACTGAAGAAAGAGCCCTTCACTCCCTCTTACCCATCACAGATCTTCTTGATTTTCTGCCTGAGCTGCTCTCCTTGATAAAATATGATGAATATGTTCTTCTGAATTTCTTCTTTCTGGAAAATTGGAATAAGTTTAAAAAAAAAAAAAAAAGAAGGGGGTTTCTTTCTGGTTAAAACACAATAGAGAGAAATGTAAAATCCTGTTTTTAGGCTTACAAAACTCATAAATTTAAAATTGGGAAACTGTGGCTGGGCGCGGTGGCTCACGCCTGTAATCCCAGCACTTTGGGAGGCCGAGGGGGGAGGATCACGAGGTCAAGAAATCGAGACCATCCTGGTCAACATGGTGAAACCCCGTCTCTACTAAAACTACAAAAAATTAGCTGGGCATGGTGGCGCGTGCCTGTAATCCCAGCGACTCAGGAGGCTGGGGCAGGAGAATTGCCTGAACCTGGGAGGCGGAGGTTGCGGTGAGCCGAGATCGCGCCATTGCACTCTTGTTACCCAGGCTCCAGCCTGGGTAACAAGAGTGAAACTTTGTCTCAAAAAACAAAAAAAAAAAAAAAATGGGAAACTGTAACTTTCCCCAGTTCATCTAAGTTCATGGCTCACAGTTGAGAGCAAGGCGGTCCAGAACTTCACTTAGGCTGATGCAGCCTTAAGGTGGGAGGCTCCCCGTTCCTTATGCTGGTTGGACCACAGCCAGATCTTATATTCAGCTCTAAGTCCCGCAAGAGATGTGATAATAAACAAGAAAACATTCAGAAGAGAATATTGCAAGGTTTGAAGTAAAGCTAGCTGGCTGATACACTGGCTCACCGGAGTTAACTAACACACAACACTGACATTTTGGGGATGCGTAGGTGTTTGATATTTAACAAAGGTAAAGCCATGCCCACGTTTTGACTCATACATACAGTTGCTCAGATTTTTTGACTCACAGTTGCTTGTGTGCCATAAGATTGCTGCTTATATCGCACCTGTCAAGTCCAAGTTGGACAATTCACAAGAAAGGAAGATGTGTTCCACAACCATACATGCAAATGTTTAACTCTTACTGTAAGCAGAGAAATATGAACCGAAACAATGCATTCTTTCACTCTTATTTAGTTTGGGGGGGTAAAGGTAAAATTATAAAACCCAGGCCAGGTGCAGTAGCTCACACCTGTAATCCCAGCACTTTGGGAGGCTGAGGTGGGTGGATCGCTTGAGCCCAGGAGTTCAAGACCAGCCTGGGCAACATGGTAAAACCCCGTCTCTGCAAAAAATACAAAAATTAGCCGAGTGTGGTGGTGCACACCTGTGGTCCCAGCTACCAGGGAGGCTGAGGTGGGAAGATTGCTTGAGCCCAGAAAGTTAAGGCCGCAGTGAGCATATCACTATACTCCAGCTTGGGTGACAGAGTGAGATCCTATCTCAAAAAAACAAAAACTAAAAAACAAAAACAAAACCCATTGCTGGAAAAGTTGTGACAAATCCAACAGACTCATCACATACTACTCAAGGCAGCAGAATCAGAAAAATCACTGAAAGGCCATTTGTCAGAAGCCAATGTGTGTCATTAAAATGCACAGTTCATCTAAGTTCATGGCTCACAGTTGAGAGCAAGGCGGTCCAGAACTTCACTTAGGCTGATGCAGCCTTAAGGTGAGAGGCTCCCCGTTCCTTATGCTGGTTGGACCACAGCCAGATCTTATATTCAGCTCTAAGTCCCGCAAGAGATGTGATAATAAACAAGAAAACATTCAGAAGAGAATATTGCAAGGTTTGAAGTAAAGCTAGCTGGCTGATACACTGGCTCACCGGAGTTAACTAACACACAACACTGACATTTTGGGGATGCTCCCTCTAAGCCAGCAATCCTATTTTCCTTGAATTTGTTTATTATGGAAGTAATTCAAAAGCAAATAAAAATCCACATGCATAAAGATGCTCATAATGGTGTCTACATTCTGGAGAAAATTAGAAATAAGGTGTCCAAAATACATGGTTGATATCACAGCAACTCAGGGGAAACATGAGGCATCCCTTAAAATACTGTCAAAATGAATCCTCTCTTTAACAGTTGCCTACGGGAGCAGGTAGGGGTGTTTCAGGATTTTCAGAGCTGCTGCGTTACATCATTTCTAAAAGTTTCTTCATTTCTTTCTTTTCTTTTTTTTTTTTTTGAGATGGAGTTTCACTCTTATTGCCCAGGCTGAAGTGCAGTGGCGTGAACTTGGCTCACTGCAGCCTCTGCCTCTTGAGTTCAAGCGATTCTCCTGCCTCAGCCTCCCAAGTAGCTGGGTTTACAGGCATGAGCCACCACACCTGGCTAATTTTGTATTTTTAGTAGAGACAGGGTTTCATCATGTTGGTCAGGCTGGTCTTGGACTCCTGACCTCCGGTAATCCGCCCACCTCGGCCTCCCACAGTGCTGGGATTACAGGCGTGAGCCACCACATACGGATCCAAAAGGTTTCTTTGCCCGTGGAGGCTACCCTGGTCCTTCTCTGAATCTCTTGGGTTTTCTTTTCTTCTGATCCACCAGAATCAGGAATCTGTTCTAATCTCATAATCTCCCTTTGGCGACCTTCAGCGTCCATGCTCATCTTTTTCCAGATGCTTATGCTTTCTCTCCCACCATGACTGTTACACGTCAGAACAGGATTATGAAAAGTGATGATTCAATGTCAAATTTTAAAAATAATTTTTTTTTTTTTTTTTTTTTTTTGAGACGGAGTTTCACTCATGTTACCCAGGATGGAGTGCAATGGCGCGATCTCGGCTCACCGCAACCTCCGCCTCCTGGGTTCAGGCAATTCTCCTGCCTCAGCCTCCTGAGTAGCTGGGACTACAGGCACGCACCACCATGCCCAGCTAATTTTTTGTATTTTTAGTAGAGACGGGGTTTCACCATGTTGACCAGGATGGTCTTGATCTCTTGACCTTGTGATCCACCCGCCTCGGCCTCCCAAAGTGCTGGGATTACAGGCTTGAGCCACCGCGCCCGGCCTAAAAATAATTTTTATAAGAGATGCATAGTAATATGGGGAGGGATCTCATATTAGGTAAAACAAAGAGGGGAAAAAAATTTCTATGTATACTACAATCATATAAAATTATACCTGCCTATGGCCACAGAGAAAAATAGTCCAAGAGCCAAAATAAAAATAAAGACATTAAATTGATGATGGGGTTTCTCATTTTTTTTCACAATCTTTCTTATTTTAAATTTCATTTATTTTAAAGTTGTTTTTCATCAAAATGAATTTTGTTGTTTTTCATTAATTTTTTTTAGGCCAGGTGTTGTGGCTCACACCTGTAATTCCAGCACTTTGGGAGGCCGAAGCAGGTGGATCATGAGGTCAGGAGTTCGAGACCAGCCTGGCCAATATAGTAAAACCCCATCTTTACTAAAAATACAAAAATTAGCTGGGTGCAGTGGCATGCGCCTGTACTCCCAGCTACCTGGGTGGCTGAGGCAGGAGAATTGCTTGAACCTGGGAGGCAGAGGTTGCAATGAGCCGAGATCATGCCACTGCACTTCAGCCTGGGCAACAGAGCAAGACTGTCTCAAAAAAAATTTTTAATTTTTTTAGACTTTAATCTGAAAAAGATTATAGACACTCAGAAATAAGCCTAGTTTCTTGGAATTAAAGAGTAAGTGGATTAAATAGAACTGGAAGGTGAGACAGCAATACTCAGAATTCACAGCAAACACTGTATGGCACTCAGGGATGAGCCCCTCGAAGCCTTGTTGTCTGAGTGTGGAATCTATTGGCAAATATATCATCAGCGTTCTCTGGGAGTTGCAAGAACTGCAGAGTCTCAGACCCCACACAGACCCACTGAATCAGAATTTGCTTTTTTTTTTTTGAGGGAGTCTCACTCTGTCGCTCAGGCTGGAGTGCAGTGGGTGCAATCTCAACTCACTGCAACCTACGTGTCTCGGGTTCAAGCGATTCTGCTGCCTCAGCCTCCCAAGTAGCTGGGACTACAGGTGTGCGCCACCACGCCTGGCTAATTTTTGTGTTTTTAGTAGAGACAGGGTTTCACCATGTTGGCCAGGATGGTCTTGAACTCCAGACCTCAGGTGATCCACCCACCTCAGCCTCCCAAAGGGCTGGGATTCCAGGCACAAGCCACTGTGCCTGGCTTTTTTTTTTTTTTTTTTTTTGGGGGGGGGGCTCACTCTGTTGGCTAGATTGGAGTGTAGTGGCATGATCATCACTCACTGCAGCCTTGACTTGCTGGGCTCAAGCTGTCCTTCCACCTCAGCTTCCTAAGTAGCTGGGACTACAGGTGTGTGCCACCAAACCTGGTTAACTTTTTACATTTTTTTGTAGAGATGGTGTCTTGCTATGTTGCCCAGGTTGGTCTCAACCCCCTGACCTCAAATGATCCTCCTGCCTCAGCCTCCCAAAGTGCTGGGATTACAGGCAGGAGCCACCATGCCTGGCCTGGAATTTTTGCATTTTAACAAGATCCCCAGGTTACCTTTATGCTGACATGTACATGGAAGCTTGAGAAGCTGACCTCAATCAGTTCTCAGATCTTTAAGACACAGCTGCCACCTGGGAAAGTAGTAGTATAACTAAGATCTAGAGAAAAGTATAGCTATGTCTCTGGGAAGAATGAACTAATTATAAGGTATTGACAAGAATCAGTTCTTGAAACTGACATTTCAAATACTATATATATATATATATTTGAGATGGAGCCTCGCTCCCGTCGCTCAGGCTGGAGTGCAATGGCACAATGTCGGCTCACTGCAACCTCCACCTCTCAGATTCAAGCGATTCTCTTGCCTCAGCCTCCTGAGTAGTTGAGATTACAGGTATGCACCACCATGCCTGGCTAATTTTTGTATTTTTAGTAGAGATGGGAGTTTCACCATGTCGGCCAGGCTGGTCTCGAACTCCTGACCTCAGGTGATCCATCCACCTTGGTCTCCCAAAGTGCTATGATTACAGGCATGAACCACTGCACATGGCTAAAATATATAGTTTTAAAAAGGAGCAAAGTAAAAGGAAAGAAAATAAAAGAAAGGAGAAAGAAAGAAAATAGATATTAGTCTCATCAAACTAAATATTCCATGTTTTGGGAGAACAAAGTGCTTCTAGTGAGGGCTATGGAAGCCTCAGAGAAAGTTCTCGCAGCCTGAGGTTCCCACCGTGACAGGATCCTCCAGAGGGGTGTCCATCTCACTGAACTTCAAGAAGATGTTTCCTCGGCAAACTCGCCACAGCAACCGCTCAAAGGAAGCCATCCTCTCCCTGTTGATCACACCGGCTATGAACCTAGGCAGCCAGAAGGGAAGGCATTCCTGAGATACAGGGATTGGGGTGCAGAGAGAAGGCCCTACAGGATGTGAAGACGGACCGTGAAAGGAAGGGCCATTCAGTCTGTGAGCAGAGGGAGCCCGACACAGCTCTACCGACAGGGGTCCCAAGGCCATCCTGCATCCAGCCCCAACTTGCCCCACGTCCCTTTGACCTTTTGTTTTCTTTGATATCTTGAAATTTCCTTAATCATTCCAATACTATAACTTCACTAATTGCAGCTGAGAATATGATAGACCAGCCGGGCATGGTGGCTCACACCTGTAATCCCAGCACTTTGGGAGGCCATGGTGGGCAGATCACCCAAGATCAGGAGTTTGAGACCAGCCTGGCCAACATGGTGAAACCCTGTCTCTACTAAAAACACAAAATTAGCCAGGTGTGGTGGTGAGCGCCTGTAATCCCAGCTACTCAGGAGGCTGAGGCAGGAGAATCGCTTGAACCCTTGAGACAGAGATTGCAGTGAGCCAAGATTGCGCCATTGCACTCCAGGCTGGGCAAAAGAATGAAACTCCGTCTCAAAAGAAAAAGAATATGATAGACCATTCACGGCTAACAGTAGCAAACATTCAACAGTGGTCTCTATGCATTTTTCCAAAAATATTTTAATACTAAGAGGGAAACATACACTGATGTCTATATATCTCTGCTTTTCCCATTATCCAAGTATATAGCTAACTGCTGACCCAAACTTCTCATGTTAGCCAGTGGCTTTCACTGGCTTACTACTTTAAATGTACATCGATCCTGCTTTACCTTCTGATCAAATATTTCCAATAAACATTATTTTTATTTTTAATTCAAATTTAATGCCTAGTGCCTCAAATATCAGGCCCTCAAATATCTATTGAATAAATACCATAAATCCCAAACTCACAACTTTAAGAAATGTTTTCAAATGCATCAATTTCACTTAGACACTGAACAAAATTCCACCATTTTGAATCACCACATTATTTTCATGGTTATCACACATCATATTACTGCTTCTTGGAAATAACTTGACTGCATAACTATCTCATTCCTTTTTTTTTTAATTAAATTTTTTTTTTTGTAGACACAGAGTCTTGCTATTTTGTCTAGGCTGGTCTCAAACTCCTGACCTCAAGTGATCCTCCTGTCTCAGCTTCCCAAAGTGCTGGGATTACAGGCATGAGCCACCACATCTGGCCTTCATTTCTAATTACATTTAAAAACGTATCCCAGGCAACACGGCGAGGCCTCATCTCTACTAAACATTTTTTAAAAAGTAGCCTGGCATCGTGGTGAATGTCTGTGGTCCAGCTACTCACAAGGCTGAGGCAGGAAGATCACTTGAGCCTGGGAGGTCAAGGCTGCGGTGGGCTGTGATGGCACCTCTACACTCCAGCCTGGGCAACAGAGCAAGACCCCATGTCGAACATAAAATAAAATAAAAATTCAAACTCCAAATGCATTTTATTATCAAAGTAATATTTTATTTTCTTGAGCTGGAGTCTCACTCTGTCACCCAGGTTGGAGTGCAGCGGCACAATCTTGGCTCAGTGCAACCTCTGCCTCCTGGATTCAAGCAATTCTCCTGCCTCGGCTTTCTGAGTAACTGGGATTACAAGTGCATGTGACCATGCCCGGCTAATTTTGTATTTTTAGTACAGATGGGGTTTCACCATGTTAGCCAGGTTGGTCTCAAACTTCTGACCTTAAACGATCCACCCACCTCTGCCTCCTAAAATGCTGGAATTACAGGTATGAGCCACCACCTCTGGCCCCCAAAATAGTATTTTAAAGAGAAAGGAAAAACATATGTCCCCATAGCCTCGTTCCAACGCCAGGGAACAGTTGTGATAACCATCTCAACAATGGGCCCCACAGCTTCCCATGTGGGGGCAATATAAACATTTCAGTCTTCAGGCTCAAGAAGGCTAGCATCACCACTAACAAGAAACTAACACCATTTCCAACTCCACCAACCTAGTAAGTTACATGTGGGTCTATTTCTCAGCAAAGGCTTCCATCCATAGGAAACAGTCCCCATTCCAGCGATTTGTTCCCCCATTCATTCACTCACTCACTCAGAAATCACACGCCAGGACCAGGGACCCATCTACACAGAAGAGTTACACTAACCCCAACTTTCCAGTCATATATGCAGGCACCGCTTTCAGCTCCAGGAGGCCGGAAGTGTCCTCAGTAAAGAAATCATCAGCTAAATTGGTTTCCGTCTGAAAGTCAAAGCACTATGATTTTCATTTAAATATATTTAGGGAGACTCAAAAGGCACCCATACCTCAAGATTTCATCTGGTTTTAGTGAAGCATTTATTTTCCACAAAAAGTTAACAGAAGTCAGAAAACAGAGTGCTGGCCTGATCAAAAAGCTTCCCTGATCTCTTCCCACCAAAACCCTAAAACTTCTCAAACCAACTGCTGGGCTTGGTTCTGACTTCCCTTTCTGCCTGAGCCATTTTAAGCACGTACATTTTACTGAGCACCATCATATTTTTGCCTTCAGTTCAACCAGCACTACAATTATTCCACCCAAAATACTCCCCCGTCCTTACCAATAGCCCAGCCATGGAACAGAAACAGAGCGATTTACTCAGATCCCAGGCCAGCCAGTTTCCAAAATGGAAATCTGAGGTTCTGAGGAACAGCCCCTTTAGTAAATCATCCCCATATGACCACCTCAAAGAAGTCCTGGGTTTTCTTCAGGAGGTATTTCAGTTCCGTCAGTTCCAGGAAGCTTTTTTTCAAAGCCTGCTGGTTCTGGTTGGCTTCCTGTAACTCTCCTTCCAGTTTTTCTAGAACAGTCTGTGCCAGAAGGAAAAAGAAGGTAAGCCAGCAGAAAGTACTATGACATTCCTAACATACATTACCCACATCAGATGACTTAAAAAAATCAAAGGAATCAGCACATAACATGATTGCAGACCCTAAGACACACACACACAGACACACACACAGACACATATACATACATACATACACACACACACACACACACACACACACACATGCGCGCTCTCTTAGGAATTCCATCGCCTATGAGAGGATTAGGAAGTACCTGGAGGAGTGGATGGCCGCTTCATGGAGAAGTCAAGACATTTTGGCAAATCATGCCTCTCCTCATTTAAAACACCAGGCCAGGCTGGGCACGGTGGCTCACACCCGTAATTTCAGCACTTTGGGAGGCTGAGGTGCACAGATCATTTGAGGTCAGAATTCGAGACCAGCCTGACCAACATGGTGAAACCCCATCTCTACTAAAAATACAAAAATTAGCCAAGTGTATTGGTACACGCCTATAATCCCAGCCACTCGGGAGGGTGAGGCAGGAGAATCGCTTGAACCTGGGAGGTGGAAGTTGCAGTGAGCCAAGATTGTGCCACTGCACTCCAGCCTGGGTGACAGAGCAAAACTCCATCACACACACACACACAAATCTACTAATTCAATTTAACGTTTAATAGAAACAATAACAAATCCACACTGAAACACACAGGAGTGAAACTATAGAACTGTTGTACCCGAGCGAGTCAAGGAATGTGCCACACTCTGAGATTGAATTATGAGTCCTTTATTATGCAGGTGACCGGGAGGTGGCTAACACCCAAAATTCTCTCAGCCCCTAAGAAAAAGTTAGGTGGTCTTTTATACCCTAGTTTTGAAGGGGAGGTGGGGAGCCTAGCTGAAGCAAATTTTTCACAAAAGCAGAGTAAGCAAAAAAGTTAAAAGATAAACTGGTACATGAGACAGTGCCAGGTGCGAGGGGTAAGCTTGTCATGAAAGACATAGAACTTACAGATAATGGGGGCTCTGGGCGCTCGACAGCACCTGCATTCCCAGGCTCCGCTGCTACCCCTTAGCTCAGCCTCTTATCAACAAATGCATTCCTGGAGGTGCCCAGTGTCAGCCTGCCCCAGCTGCATACTACAGTTACATACTTAATGGTGGGAAAATAACGAAAATGAAGAAGCTAAGATGGAGTCTGTGCGGCTCAAGGAGCTAACATAAAGCCTGAACAGCTTTTAGTCTGAGAGAGTTAGTTTTAGCTGGCAAAAAGCAGGTTACCACAGAACAAAGGCAAAACTTTAGGGGAAAAAAAGGACATATATCCACAAAGGGGTGATCATTGAACCAGCGTCAAATATTATGAGAAAAATTGAGTGCCTATGTGTCAAGTGACTATGAGGTGTCAAGTGTAACTGTCATCTGTAGCCTGCACACCAAGGGCTAGTGGGGAAGGGCTGGCAGGTATTTCAGAAAGACAGGAAAGGGAAGGGAAGTAAGAAACAAAAGCAATGATAGCCCAAAAAGCCAGTAAATCAGCAGTCCCAGTAAATGGAAATGGCGTAAGGTCACCTCTTTTTTTTTTTTTTTGAGACGGAGTTTCGCTCTTGTTACCCAGGCTGGAGTGCAATGGCGCGATCTCGGCTCACCGCAACCTCCACCTCCTGGGTTCAGGCAATTCTCCTGCCTCAGCCTCCCGAGTAGCTGGGACTACAGGCACGCGCCACCATGCCCAGCTAATTTTTTTTGTATTTTTAGTAGAGACGGGGTTTCACCACGTTGACCAGGATGGTCTCGATCTCTTGACCTCGTGATCCACCCGCCTCGGCCTCCCAAAGTGCTGGGATTACAGGCTTGAGCCACCGCTCCCGGCCAGCAGGTCACCTCTTAAAGAGATCATCACGCTAGATAGTTTTAAGTCCATCTAAGACATCTAAGAGACACTGTTAACAGAGTTTTTTTGTTTTCTGTTTTTCGTTTTTTGTTGTTTTTTTTTTTCAGACAAAGTCTCCGTCACCCAGGCTGGAGTGCCGTGGCGCAATCTTGGCTCACTGCAACCTCTGCCTCCTGGGTTCAAACGATTCTCCTGCCTCAGCCTCCCAAGTAGCTTGGATTACAGGTGTGCACCACCAGGCCCAGCTAATTTTTTTGTATTTTTAGTAGAGATGGAGTTTCACCATGTTGGCCAGGCTGGTCTTGAAATCCTCACCTCAAGTGACCCACTGGCCTCAGCCTCCCAAAGTGCTGGGATTACAGGCACGAGCCACTACGCCTGGCATAAAGAGACTTTTTTTAATAACAATAAAAAATGATAATCCTGTAAATGTTAGCTCCCCCTGAAATGCTTAGGATTAGACAAAACTGAATTACTATGGAAGATTTCAAAGGCACACTAGCAGAGCGAATCCCATCCACCCATCAACCAGTTTCAGTCACACTCCGTTCTGTCCCCTCACAGAGCCAGCCATTATCCTGAATTTTGAATACTCAACATAATGACACAAAGTTGGGGGGGAAAGTAAATCTCCATTTCCTAATCATTTCCTCTCTCCACTTAATGATACCAAAAAATAATGCTGCCATTACCATACATAATGGATATGTAATCATATAAAAATAGAGCTGCATGAGAATAACACCTGAAAACAAGGAAAAGTCAGGGCAGTTTCTGCTGGGATGGCTCTTTTTTTTCTTCCTCCTGAATTAGTATTTCCTCTAGGACTGTTATAAAAGGCTCTTTAGAAACTGACAAGGCAGGGACCCAGAGCCATTGGTGTATCTTGCCAAAGGATTCGACTCTAGCAATGCTGGGGGAACACAGCTAACTGCAGGTTAGTCATATCAATCAACCAACAAATCAATCCCAGTGAACAATGAATGGTAAAAGATAATACTCTCCTAATTTTATGGTGGTGGTTTTTGTTTTTGTTTTGAGACAGGGTCGTACTCTGTTGCCCAGGCTGGGTGCAGTGGTGTGAACACAGCTTACTGCAGCCTCAACCTTCTGTTACCCAATATCCTGCCTTAGCCTCCCAAGTAGCTGGGACCACAGGTACACACCACCACATCCAGGTAATTTTTTTTTTTTTTTTTTTTTTTTTTTGGTAGAGACAGAGTCTCACTATGCTGGGCAGACTGGTCTCCAACTCCTGAGCTCAAGCAATCCTCCCGTCTTGGCCTCCCAAAATCTTGCGATGATGGGCATGAGCCACCATGCCCAGCCCTGGTGCTGTTTTAATTTCATTTTTACAGCAAATAGCATTCAGAAGAATAACACTAAGGAAAGACTTGTGCACACATCTGATTGCCCCTTATCCAACTATTCCTACAAATGTGTAGAGCTTTAACACCTTAAAATATCCTGCTGGATTTTTTTTTTTCTTTTTTGGGACACAGTCCCTCTCTGTCACCCAGGCTGGAGTACAGTGGGGTGATCTCAGTTCGCTGCAACCTCCACCTCCTAGGTTCAAACGATTCTCCTGCCTCAGCCTCCCGAGTAGCTGGGATTACAGGCATGAGCCACCACACCTGGCTAATATATATATATATTTTTTCTTTGTATTTCCGGTAGAGATAGGGTTTCACCATGTTGGTCAGGCTGGTCTCAAAATTCCTGACCTCAAGCAATATACCTGCCTCAGCTTCCCAAATTGCTGAGATTACAGGCATGAGCCACTAAGCCCGGCCTATATGCTAGATATTTTTTTTAGTCTAAGATACACCTTTACCAAAGAGATAAAAAATAAACATTGGCCAGGTGAGGTGGCTCACACCTGTAATCCCTGCACTTTGGGAGGCTGAGGTGGGCAGATCACCTGAGGTTGGAAATTACCAGCCTGGCCAACAGGGCAAAACCCCATCTCTACTAAGAGTACAAAAACATTAGCTGGGCATGGTGGTGCATGCCTATAATCCCAGCTACTCAGGAGGCTGAGGCAGGAGAATCACTTGAACCTCACAGGGCAGAGGTTGCAGTGAGCCGAGATTGTGCCACTGCGTTCTAGCCTGGGCAACAGAGCAGGACTCTGTCTCAAAAAAAAAAAGATAAACAATAAAGACCAAAACAATGAATTTCACAAAAAAGTTTAAAAAAGGGCCATTCAATCACATTTTAGCTCCCCTCACCCAGAAAATCTTATTAGTTATTATTCAGTCAAAATATAATCTTTTAAACTCAAAGTGGTGAAACTTGAAAATGTGTGTGCCTTGGCATAGTTGAAATCAGCCAAAACTAAACCCAGTTGGATGAATTCCTTTTTTAAGGTACTATAGCCAACTCAATTTGAAAACAAAAGCACTTGTTACCTGTTTAACAAAATCAAGACAGGCTCTATGCTCGTCAAGTTTCAGTGTAGTATCAGAGAAGAATATCCACAATTATTTGAAAAGTCGATTAAAATATTCCTTGCTTTTCCAACTACTTATCGGTGTAAGGCTGGATTACCTTCCTCTACTTCAATAAAAACAACATATCACCAACAGATTTAAATTAGAAGCAGGTGTGAGAAAGCAGTGCCTATTAGCCAAGCACTTAAAAAATTCACAAACAATGCCACCCTTCTCATGAAAGTGTTTTTGGCTTGGAAAAGAGTCATTTTTCATTTAAAAAATGTTAGCATATAATGAGATCTTATTGTTATTTTCAATTGAATTAATACATTAATATTTTACATACTTTTCCATTTTAATTTGTAATACAGTAAAAATCAGTAAATAGGCCAGGCACGGTGGCTCACATTTGTAATCCCAGCACTTTGGGAGGCCGAGGCAGTAAGACCACCTGAGGTCAGGAGTTCAAGACCAGCCTGGACAACATGGTAAAACCCTGTCTCTCCTAAAAATACAAAAATTAACGGGGTGTGGTGGCATGTGCCCATAATCCCAGCTACTTAGGAGGCTAAGGCAGGAGAATTGCTTCAGCCCGGGAAGCAGAAGTTGCAGTAAGCTGAGATCACACCACTGCACTCCAGCCTGGGCAACAGAGCAAGACTCCGTCTCAAAAGAAATATGACAAGGTCCAAAATATTTTCTACAAGATGGCAATCTAATATTTTGATATGAGTATCAAAATTTATACTACTGATGGCTTTAAATTTTCCAAGAATTTGAAGTTATCTTCAAAGAAAAAAAAAATCCCAGCCAGAGAAAAGGCTCAGCTCAGTGAAGCCTTGCTTACTTGCCCATACACTGAATGAGCCATTCCACCACTGAGGATAAAATAGCTGCTTTTTAAATTAAGCCCCCAGCGTTCTCCATGGTCTGGTTCTGCCAACCTCTTTACTTCCTCTCCCAGCCCTGCCCCTCATTCCTGTTCCCACCATCTGCTCTACAAGCCCTTGGAGGGCATGGTCATGTTTATTTCTCTCTAAGGTACCTCGCACATGGCAGGTATTCAGTGTTTTTTCTTTGTTTTTTAGACAGAATCTCTGTCACCCAGGCTGGAATGCAGTGGTGCGATCTCAGCTCGCTGCAACCTCTGCCTCCTTGATTCAAGTGATTTTCGTGCCTCAGCCTCCCAAGTAGCTGGGATTACAGGCACCCGCCACCATGCCCGGCTAATTTTTGTACATTTAATAGAGACAGGGTTTCACCATGTTGGCCAGGGAGATCTGGAACTCATGACCTCATGATCTGTCCACCTCGGCCTCCTAAAGTGGTGGGATTACAGAGGTGAGCCACCACGCCCAGCCAGTATTCAGTGTTTTATAAAAGACAGAAGGGAAGGAAATAGAGAAGGAAAGGAAAAAGGGAGAGCCCCAGCAGCTGAAATGTCCTTGAAAATGGAAGTCTTCTCCCAGTTGACCTACAGAAGCCAGTCAGAGGAGCAGCCTCCATCTAGAATGGGTCCAACTCATCAGCTGCTTCCCCAGACAGAGAATGAGAAAACATCCCTTAACCCACAGTCAGCCCATTCAGCAGGACCCCATAGACGACTCCACTGCCTGTAAGAATCATAAGCCCACAAAAGCAATCACTCCTCAAAGTGGGCTAAGCTTCCCTCAGGATATGCTGAGAAAGGAAAACAGCTCTCTCCAGACTTAAAAACTGCACACTGGGATTTTCCTGGGGCCATAACCCTGAGAAGAGGACGGTCATGCAAGCCTGCCGCCCCCCGTGCCTTCAGCAACCAGGCACAGGACCTGCGAGCGGCTCTCAGAGCTTTCAAGGAGACAGGCTTCATGGCTGTCCTTAGCCTGGGAGGCCAGCAAAGTGGAGAAGAACTTACCTCCAGGGTAATCATTTCCCGTGGGAGCGGGGTCAGTGTGCATTTCTCAGGCAACTGAACTGCAATCTCATTTTGCATCTCATCTTCCAGAAAACCTGAGGAATGAAAACCCACCAGAAACCCCAAGGTGACTGTGTTTCCTCATGACTAAGAAACGAGTTCAAGCAAGATGTGTGCCTTTCGCTCACCTCAGCTGCCTGAATTGTCCAAGGAGCTGCCACAGCTCCTGGATCCCACCCCCAGCCTCCCCATTCCCTCCACGTGGGCCTCCAGGACCACCTCAAAAAGTATTGCAAATAGGGCCACATTTGTTAATGTGCAAACTCTGGACCCCCTTGCCAGTTCACATTTGAACAGTAAGCAAAAAAAATTGGCTTACGGAGGATTCTCTCCAGTGATTCACACCTTCTGACTTCATTCACAAATTTCCTTTGAAAGCTGTTCACATTCATATTTAACTAGGGGAGGAAAAATCATAAGACACACATTAGTAGCAACAGCTGCCAATATGTTCCTTTTGGTTTGTTTTTTGTTTTTTTTGTTTTCTTTTGAGACGGAATTTCACTGGTCACCCAGGCTGGAGTGCAGTAGTGCGATCTCGGCTCACAGCCGCTTCCACCTCCTGGGTTCATGCGATTCTGCTCCCGAATAGCTGAGATTACATGCACCCACCACCACGTCCGGCTACTTTTTATACTTTTAGTAGAGATGGGGTTTCACCATGTTGGCCAGGCTGGTCTCGAGCTACTGACCTCAGGTGATCCGCCCACCTCAGCCTCCCAAAGTGCTGGGATTACAGGCGTGAGCCACCGCACACAGCCCCCTTTTGGTTATTGTATTATCTTTTTAATGCTAGAGAAGTTGCTGGAATTATCTTAGGAATACATACTTCCATGCACAAGACAGGTGAGTTACAGGCAAAACACGCCTTGGTGTTTTATACTCAGTCGCCCAAATGCTTCAACTTTCACCCTACCATTTCTAAAAGAAACAAAGTCCTGGCTAGGTGCAGTGGCTCATGCCTGTAATCCCAACACTTTGGGAGGTCGAGGCTGGTGGATCGCTTAAGCCCAGGAGTTCGAGACCAACCTGGGCAACATAGCGAGTCCCTGTCTCTACAAAAAACTACAAAATTAACCGAGCGTGGTAGCACACACTTGTAGTCCCAGCTACTCAGGGGGCTGAGGCAGGAGGATGGCTTGAGCCTGGGAGGTCAAGGCTACAATGAGCCATGATTGCGCCACGGCACTCTAGCATGGGAGACACAGCAAAACACTGCCTCAAAAAAAAAAATTTTGGATTTAATCAAAATTTAAAATTTTTGTGCATCCAAGGACACTATCAAGAAAGTAAAAAATTCCACAGCATGGGAGAAAGTCATATTCATTTTCAAATCATGTATCTTTCAAATCATATATCTGTCAAAGGAAGGAAGGAGGGAGGGAGGGAGGGAGGGAGGGAGGAAGGACCTCCCTCATCTAAGTTTACCTTATTTCTCTGGCTTGGCTATCTAAATGAGTCTGAAAATCCTCAACGGGGTCATGAAAACGACCAGGCCTTGAAGACTACACAGCTCCATGTAACGTAGCACAGTCACAAACAAAACTTCAACTCTCAGCTCAGCTCAATAAATGTTATTGAGGACCTGCTTCATATGAGGTCCTGTGAAGAACTAGGGATGTGAAGAACAAGATATGATCCTTCCCTGCAGGAGCTTAGCTCTGACCTTGACCTTAGTGAAGAAGTAAAGAAAGGCTGATTTTCTAAATTAGACTAAGAGCTTGATGAGGATCTAAACCGCCCCTGGGAAATGATACTCCAATGTCATAATCAAGACACCCTAACCCTAGAATATCACTCTGGACCTCAACCCTGGGTATTACAACCAACTCTGGATTCCAGAATGCTTTGTCCTCCACCTGTGTAGTCAGAAAAATAGTTTTTATGGTTAGAACAAGGTTTGGTAATCCACATACTCATTGGCTATATTCAATGTTTGAAGATGCTACACAAGAAAAAAAAAATCCATGACATCTAGAATGTAGTGATTGCATTAGAGCTTCAAGATATTCCTACAGAGGAGACAGACATGGAGGGAGGAGTAACACATTTTTTAATGACTTGCCTGGTCACGACAAATGCCAGCAAGAAGCACTAGAACTACAGAATTTCATCAATTTCAGCTCACGGCTCCTCTCCCTACAAAATGGCTACTGTTCACCACAAAGAAGTGTTGTGCAAGAGTTATCTACTCCCGCCCCTGCCTTCCTCTTATCTCCAAAGAACTCAGTACCTACATCTTTGAACTGAACCAATCCCAGCTCTCCGAGCTCAGCCACACAGCAATATGCAGCTTCCACCTGGAGAAACAGTTGCGACAAACACATCTCCTCGCTTCGAAACACAGACGACATCTTGGCCCAGCCTCGGTCTATAGGAGAAAAAGATATTAACATTTAAGGTAATCAATGGGTGAAAACCTTAGGACAAATTTTTTTTTAAGACAGAATTTCGCTCTTGTTGCCCAGGCTGGAGTGCAATGGCGTGATCTCCACTCAGCGCAAACTCTGCCTCCCAGATTCTCCTGCCTCAGCCTCCCAAGTAGCTGGGATTACAGGCATGCACCACCACGCCCGGCTAATTTTGTATTTTTAGTAGAGAAGGTGTTTCTCCATGTTGGTCAGGCTGGCTTAGAACTCTTGACCTCAGGTGATCCTCCCACCTTAGCCTCCCAAAGTGCTGAGATTACAGGCATGAGCCACCACACCCAGCCTGGATGAAATGTTTAATTTAAGATAAATTCAAATCCAACAGGGAAAATAAATGCATTAGGAATCACTCCTGATTTGGGGAGACTTTTTTTTCTTTTTTTGAGACAGGGTCTCACTCTGTTGCCCAGGGCTGAAGTGCAGTGGTGCAATTTTGGCTCACTGCAGCCTCAACCTCCCAGGCTCAGGTAATCCACCCATCTCAGCCTCCTGAGTAGCTAGGACTATAGGTACACACCACCATGCCCGGCTATCCTGATTCTAAAAACATAAACAAGTTAGCACTTTATGCCCTTCATCAGACTGGCAAAATATTTTACTTTATTTTTGAAACACAGTCTTGTTCTGTCACCCAGGATGGAGTGCAGTGGCACAAACACAACTCACTACAGCCTCAACCTCCTGGGCTCAAGAGATCCTCCTACCTCAGCCTCCTATGTAGCTGGGAATAAAGGTGTGCATGACCACATCTGGCTAATTTTTATTTGTTTTTGTTGAGACAGGATCTTGCTGTGTTGCCAAGGCTGGTATTGAACTCCCGGACTCAAGTGATCCTCCTACCCTGGTCTCCCAAAATGCTGGGATTACAGGCATGAGCCACTGCATGCGGCTGGCAAAATATTTTAAAATATGACTAAAGATTTGAGTTGTAAAGAGTTTGAGAAAACAGGCCCTTTAATACATTAGAATGTCACTCCGAAACTCAATCCTGGGTATCCAACCAACTCTGGATTCCAGAATACTTTGTCCTCAATTTGTCCAGTCAGGAAAAATAGTTTTTGTCATCAGAACAAGGTTTGGTTAATCCATACGCCCACTGGGTATATCCAGCGTTAAAGTGTAAATTCTTTATAGCTTTTTCAGAGAGCAATTTATCAATGTCTATCATATCTTATATCCCTCATATCCACAAATCAAGATTTCCACTGCTATTTATCCAGATAGACCTGGATATGTAGGGAGAAACAGACGAACGAGGATGTTTCTTATAACATCGTATGTAATCATTATAATAAATGGACGTAACCTAGGTATCCATCAATAGGAGAATGATTAAATAGAGCCCTTCGCAGTCAGCAGGAATAAATCTGTATGTCCTATACATCCCATGGGTGGGTGGGGGAGGGGAATGCTGTGAATTAGGTTAGCCAAAACTGACCTGCAAGATACAGTTCCACATACAGTCTTAAGTGCGTATCGACACTGCTGATTAAAAAAAAAAAAAAACTAAGACTTAAACACTCCTGAAAGGGGAATCTCAAACATATAGACTGAAATAGATTAAAACATCCACCATGCTGTAATAGATGGCACGTCCAGAGTTTAACTATGAAACTGGGAGACGGTCTCCAAGCCAGTGCCACCAGCCCGCACACAGCATACACAGCCAGGAAGCCCAGCCCCAGTGCGTCAGAGGCCTCCCAACAGCAATCAATGCATTCCAAACCCTGGGGTGTAGCAGTTTCTCACTCCTGAACATTTCTCCACTCCTTAATAGACCATCAAAGTCATGCTGCCCGTTGGACTGCCTCTAGTGTCACTTGGGTGACAGGCGACAGGGAAGGATACCTCCCGGGGGTTGGAAGGAAGCTCTTTCCAATGGCTCAATTGAAGGCCATATGAGAGCCAAGGCAGAAGGAAGGTATAGAAGCTATTCCCAAATATCCTGATGGTCTTCCTGCTGCCAAACCACGCTGTTCCCCCCAAGTCAACCTTCTGGAAGAACTTCCACACCTCCAGAGTCGATTTAATTTGATCATGCACAGAGTATCTCCTGGGCCGATCCATTGTCCCGGTTCCCCACAAGACCAACTCTAACGTCCATAAGCTGCCCAGCCAAAGGCTGCAGGACCTGGCTTCCTCTGTGTTCTCCTTCAGCTGTGGCCTCTCCAGGGACCCCGCGTTTCTCCCCAGCTCCCATTCTCTTCAGGACCTTTGCCCAGGCTTTCCCTGGGTTTGGAACCTCAACCTTGTCCTCTCCACCATCCATCGCATGTCCCGCATGACCCATCACTCCACCAGTCTCCATGTAAGGATCTTGTTCCTCCACAAGCCTTCCCTGGCACCCCCAGCACCGCCAAGGAACTGAGCCCCCTCCTACATGCTCCCAGAAGAGCAATCATTTGTAATCGCTTGTTTAACTCCCTGGATTGTCCACACGCAAACCAGTAAATCCATAAGGCTAGAAGCATGCCCTGTTTCCACTCCCACACCAGTCTAGGTCAATAGGACCACAAAGTGGGCGCTCCAGAAGCATTTTCCCATGTGTGGACCAGAGGATAAACAACATCCCTCAAGAAGTGAATGGTTTGGCCCCGTATCTGTACCTTTTGACTTCAAGATGAATTCAAAGCTTTCCTACTGCCCTGTCTAGTAACTACAGCCAAGCGAACATAGACCAGAGACCCCAAGCATTCGCTTCATGCAGATCGAAAGCACAGCATCAACACCCTTCTTACCCCAGCTTCCTCCAGGCCGGTCCTGGGTGGGGGTCTGGGGTAGACAGTAGTTTCCCCGACCTGATGCACGGAGCAGGGAGCCACAAGTCTGGCGGCCCTACGGGCTTGCCAGCAGTCCTGGGCGGGGCTGCAGCCGGTGAATCCACAGGTGGCCTCCCCGCAGCGCCCCTCCCGGCTCCTTCTCCTCCCAGGCTCCCAAAGAGCCAGGAGGCGGCTCTGTTGTATCAACACAGACCTGTTGTGGGTGAGGACAAACCTGCCCCACCAGCCAGCCCGCTCGGCCCCCGCCCCCCTGTGCCCTCTGCCATGACCTTAAGTCCTCGGCAGGAAGCATTCATTTGTTTTCTAATGAAAGTAACTTGCCCCTCAGGAAGCTGAGGGTTGAGGACAAGATTCTTGAGGCTTTAGAAGGACCCCGGCAAACCAAAACATCCCTTTAACTTGTAAAAACAAAATAACGTTTAAAAACAGTTTTGGGGGCCAGGGCCTCGGTGGCTCACGCGGGTAATTCCAGCACTTTGGGAGGCTTAGGCGGGCGGATCATTTGAGGTCGGTTGTTTGAGACTAACCTGGCCAACATGGTGAAATCCTGCCTGTACTAAAAATACAAAAAGAAATGAGCAGAGCGCGGTGGCGCCCGCCTGTAATCCCAGCTACTCAGGAGGCTGAGGCAGGAAAATCACTTGAACCCAGGAGGCAGAGGTTGCAGTGAGCCTAGTCACTGCACTCCAGCCCGGGTGACAGAGCCAGGCTCCACCTCAAAAATAAAAACAATACAAAATGAAAAAATAAAAATAGTTTTGGAAAATAGAAAAATCACACCATCCTATCAACGATTAACCAAAACATTCTACTTTCAAAGAAAAATAGAAGACTCTATGAAATGCCCAATGGCTAAAATTCAGCTTCCACTGTGGCCCAGGTAAAAAGAGACAGAAGCAAATGTGCCCTTTTCCTTTGGAAGGGGTCTTGTCTTTTCCTATTATTTGACAGAGGGTGGGCAGGGCAGAACAAGCCAATTAGGTAGTTTCTCTTGCCCAGGGGTGGGGCGGCTGCAACAGCCACCTGCATCTTTATGAATGAGCTTTGCTTCTCCAGAGTGATGGCACAGATCCCCTGCAGGGATTCTCCCCTGCGCACCCCCCCCAGGGGGCCTTAGAAGGTACCCCAGAATGAGTGAGGGGCAGGCTTTTTTTTTAACTTTTTAGTATGGAAGCATTAAAATACCTGCAAAAGTACAGAAAATAGTACAGGGAACCCCCATGTCCACCTCACTCGGCCACAGCAGTTAGTGAATGTTCTGTCATCCACACCCCACCCACTTCCCCTACCCACTTCTGATTATTTGGAAGCAAATCCCACACATATTATCTTTGAAAAATATTTCAGCATGTATCTCTGAAAGATAAGGATTCTTTAATACACACACACACACACACACACACACAATACCAGTCACTCCTAAAATTCAATAATTCTTAAATTTGCTTGAATATCAAATATCCCACTAGGATTCCAATTTCCTAGATTGTCTGAGATTTGCATTTTTTTTAAGAGACAGGGTCTTGCTCTGTTGTCCAGGCTGGAGTGCGGTGATGCAAACACCGCTCACTGCAGCCTCAACCTTCTGGGCTCAAGCGATTCTCCCACCTCAGCCTCCTGAGTGGCTAGGACTACAGGTGTGCATCACTATGCTTGACTAATTTTTTTATTTTTATTTTTATAAAATATTACAACATAAAGACAGGGGATCACTATGTTGCCCAGACTGGCCTCCAACTCCTGGCCTAAGTAATCCTCCCACCTCCGACTCCCCAAGTGCTGGGATTACAGGTGTGAACCTTGCCTGGCCAAGATCTGCATTTTTAATAAGCTCCTCAGCTGATACTTGAGCATGATCATATTAGAACCATTGTTTAGAGAACACAGAGTGAGAAATCAAACTTTAGCTTGGGAAGCAGCTGGGTGTAGGCGGTTTGGGAAAATCAGCTAAGGAGACGCAGCAATTGTGAACCTGGGCACTGGAGCCCCAGGCCTCTGAGGGAGCAGGTGTTCTGTACTGAGGCCCCAGAGGAAGGGAGCTGCTTGGGTTTCTTGAGAGGCAGAGCTACACCCACCCATCCAGCCAGGGCAGATCCGCCCAAGAATCCAGACTCACCTGGACGGCGTTCCAAAGGCTGAACTCAAGATTTGCAAAGGAGAACAGGAAGATAAGAACTGAAAACTGCAAAAAGGCATTACCAGTGTTGACTCTACTTCTCCCTTCGTATGAGCTCTGGAGGCACTAGGAACCCTGGCCTCAATTAGGGCCTCCCTCCCCTCTCCACTTCCCCCGCCCACCCTCATCCTGCTCTTCCCCAAAGCGGGCATTTGCGGTGTCTCCCAGCCAGTGGGTGGGGCAGCAGTTTTTAAATGTCTGGGTGCTCAGAAACCACCCAGGAACATAAGGGAAAAAGAGTACATCCTAATGGTTAAGAGCAGAGGCTCTGGGGCCCGACAGCCGGAGTCAGTATCCCAGCTCTGCCATTTACCATGCATGACCTTGGGAAAGCTATTTAACCCCAGGGCCTCAGTGACCTTATCTGAAAAATAGAAGAGGCTTATTTAGAAAGTGGAAATACACCTGGGTGTGGTGGCTCTCGCCTGTAATACCAGCAGTTTGGGAATTCAAGGCGTGCAGATCACTTTGAGGCCAGGAGTTCGAGACCAGCCTGGCGAACATGGTAAAACCCCCACCCCCTTCTCTACTAATAATATAAAAATTAGCCAGGCGTGGTGGTGCACACCTGTAGTCCCAGCTACTCGGGAGGCTGAGGTGTGAGAATCGCTTGAGCCCAGGAGGTGGAAATTGCTGTGAGCCGAGATCACACCACAGTACTCCAGCCTGGGAGACATAGTGAGACTCCATCTCAAAACAACAAAAAAGAAATATGTGCATGGGATGTCAGACCAGGAGGCTGAGGCTACACCACATGAGGTCTGCAAAGCATGTGAAGTCTGCTGGGCCAATTAGAAATTTAGCTTTTATTCTAATAGCATTGGGAATCCCTTGGAAAATTTTAAGCAAGGGAATGGCATCACCTGGTTCACATTTTTAAATATATTACTTTGGGTCAGGTGCGGGGTGGCTTACACCTGTAATCCCAGCACTTTGGGAGGCCGAGTTGGGCAGATCATGAGACCATCCTGGCCAACATGGTGAAACCCCAACTCCACTAAAAATATAAAAATTAGCTTTTTTGCCCGTGGACACCGCCGAAGAAGCATCGTTAAAGTCTCTCTTCTCCCTGCGATCATGTCTAAGTCAGTCTCCTAAAGAGCCGGAACCGCTGAGGAAGCTCTTCATTGGAGGGCTGAGCTTTGAAACAACCAATGAGAGCCTGAGGAGCCATTTTGAGCAACGGGAATGCTCACTGACTGTGTGGTAATGAGAGATCCAAACGCCAAGCGCTCCAGGGGCTTTGGGTTTGTCAGGTATGCAGCTGTGGAGGAGGTGGATGCAGCCATGAATGCAAGGCCACACAAAGTGGATGGAAGAGTTGTGGAACCAAAGAGAGCTGTCTCAAGAGAAGATTCTCAAAGACCAGGTGCCCACTTAACTGTGAAAAAAATATTCATTGGTGGCATTAAAGAAGACACTGAAGAACATCATCTAAGACATTATTTTGAACAGTATGGAAAAATTGAAGTGATTGAAATCATGACTGACCGAGGCAGTGGCAAGAAAAGGGGCTTTGCCTTTGTAATCTTTGATGACCATGACTCCGTGGATAAGATTGTCATTCAGAAATACCATACTGTGAATGGCCACGACTGTGAAGTTAGGAAAGCCCTGTCAGAGCAAGAGATGGCAAGTGCTTCATCCAGCCAGAGGTCAAAGTGGTTCTGGAAACTTTGGTGGTGGTCGTGGAGGTGGTTTCGGTGGGAATGACAACTTTGGTCGCGGAGGAAACTTCAGTGGTTGTGGTGGCTTTGGTGGCAGCCGTGGTGGTGGTGGATATGGTGGCAGTGGGGGTGGCTATAATGGATTTGGTAATGATGGAGGCAATTTTGGAGGAGGTGGAAGCTACAATGATTTTGGCAATTACAACAATCAATCTTCAAATTTTGGACCCGTGAAGGGAGGAAACTTTGGAGGCAGAAGCTCTGGCCCCTATGGTGGTGGCGGCCAATACTTTGCCAAACCACGAAACCAAGGTGGCTATGGCGGCTCCAGTAGCAGCAGTAGCTATGGCAGTGGCAGAGATTTTGATTAGGAAACAAAGCTTAGCAAGAGAAGAGAGCCAGAGAAGTGACAGGGAAGCTACAGGTTACAACAGATTTGTGAACTCAGCCAAGCACAGTGGTGGCAGGGCCTAGCTGCTACAAAGACATGATTTAGACAAATACTCATGTGTATGGGCAAAAAACTCGAGGACTGTATTTGTGACTAATTGTATAACAGGTTATTTTAGTTTCTGTTCTGTGGAAAGTGTAAAGCATTCCAACAAAGGGTTTTAATGTAGATTTTTTTTCTTTTTCTTTTTTTTTTTTTTTTGCACCCATGCTGTTGATTGCTAAATGTAATAGTCTGATCGTGACGCTGAATAAATGTCTTTTTTTTAATGTGCTGTGTAAAGTTAGTCTACTCTGAAGCCATCTTGGTAAATTTCCCCAACAGTGTGAAGTTAGAATTCCTTCAGGGTGATGCCAGCTTCTATTTGGAATTTATATACAACCTGCTTGGGTGGAGAAGCCATTGTCTTCAGAAACCTTGGTGTAGTTGAACTAATAGTTACTGTTGTAACCTGAAGTTCACGATTAAAAGGGATTACCCAAGCAAAATCATGGAATTATTGGTTATAAAGATGATTGTTGGCACATCCTATGCAATATATCTAAATTGGATAATGGTACCAGATAAAATTATAGATGGGAATGAAGCTTGTGTATCATCCATTATCATGTGTAATCAATAAACGATTTAATTCTCTTGAATGAAAATATATATATATATATAAATTAGCTGGGCGTGGTGGCGCGCGCCTATAGTCCCAGATATTCGGGAAGCTGAGATAGGAGAATCACTTGAAGCCAGGAGGCAGAGGTTGCAGTGAGCCGAGATTGCACCATTACACTCTAGCCTGGGGCGAGACTCTATCTCAAAAAAAAAAAAAATTACTTTGGCTTCTGCATCTGGAAAAATGGAGTAGAAATACTTTTTCTTCCCAGTCAGTAAAAATAAAAAACCCTATAGAGTATATGCACAGAGAACATAAGCAGACTAGGAAAGACGGAAGAAGATAAACCCTCTAGGAATCTCAAGATGCAAGGAACAACACAGAGGTTGAGTTATCTGGGTTTTCTTGTTACTTCCTACAGATTGAGCCGAGGCAGGCAGATTACCTGAGGTCAGGAGTTCAAGACAAGCGTGGCCAACATGGTGAAACACCATCTCTACTAAAAATACAAAAAGATTTAGCAGGGCATAGTGGTGAGTGCCTGTAATCCCAGCTACACAGGAGGCTGAAGCAGGTGAATCACTTGAACCGGGAGGCAAAGTTTGCAGTGAACCGAGATCACGCCCCTGCACTTCAGCCTAGGCGACAAAGCGAGACTCCATCTCAAAAAAAAAAGAACATGCATGACTTCTGTGGTTAGACTTGGGTCCCATCCCCACGACATCTCACATCTCATTATATATATATGCAAATATTCCAAAATCTGAAAAAAATCTAAAACACTTCTGGTCTGAGCATTTCAGATAAGGGATAGATAATCAACCTGTACATTCCAGACTCAGTGCAGCAGAAGGCAGTAACATATGCCGCAGAAACGTTCCAAAGAAAGTCTCCTCGCTCCGGCAAAAGGACCAGGAAAGGCGCAGCCTACCAAGAAAGAAAACTTTCAGAGAATCGCCACTCGAATCCAGCTAAACGCCACCCCATTGCCAGCAAAGCCCAAGTGGGGAGCCTAGCCTTCCAGGCTGAGTGGGGAGTCTGACCCTCAGCCCCACTCTGTGGTAACAAGGCTCCCTTGTTCACCCCTGTTGGGGGTGTCAGAAGAAACCTAATCAGAACTATTACCCCACCCATTGATAATAAGCTCCCCTCCCCATCACTGGTGGTGAACATCACATGTGGAGCAGCAACGAGGCATCTCTGCTCCTCTAGCCCGGGTGGTATCGACAAAGATCTGGTGACTAGAATAAAGTGGGAGAAACACTCTACCAACTTCAAGGCTTACTGTAAGCACCAGTAATCACTACTGTAGTATTGGGCCAGGTGTGATGAGTCACGCCTGTAATTCCAGCATTTTGGGAGGCCAAAACAGGGGATAGCTTGAGCCCAAGAGTTTGAGACCAGGCGGGGCAACTCAGGGAGACCATCACCTCTACGGATAATAATAATAAAGGTATTAGCCAGGTTTGTGGTGTGTGCCTCTGATTCCAGCTACTTGGGAGGCCAACCTGGGAGGAGTACCTGAGCCTGGGGAGGTCGAGGCTGAAGTGGCCCACGATCATGCCACTGCACTCAGCCCGGGTGACGAAGTGAGACTCTGTCTATAAAAAAAAAAACTAAGGCGGGCTCAGGGAGGACAGAAACCTCCCATGGGGCAGAAGGGCAAAAGCTCGCCTGATCTTGATTTTCAGCACGAATACAAACCACCAAAGCGGGGCCTCACGATCCTTCTGACCTTTTGGGTTTTAAACAGGAGGTGTCAGAAATTTTATCTTTTTTCTTTTAAATTAAAAAATAATAACAATATTTAAAAAAAGAAAAAAAAGATTGTGGTATTGGTGGAAGGATAGACACATCTTTACTCAGTCTAGCAGTTCAAATGCTAATCTATTCGAGAAATACCCTCACTGGCACACCCGGAAACAAGGTTTTACCAGCCACGTGGGCATCACTTAGCTCACTCAAGTTGACCATAAAAATAACCATCCCAAGTCCAGCCCTTGTCAACTTGGCACCTATATGCAATTCTTTTTTTTTTTTTTTTTTTTTTTTTTTGAGGGGGTTTCTCACTTTTTCCCCAGGCTGGAGTGCAGTGGCGCAATCTCAGCTCACTGCAACCTCCACCCCCAGGATTCAAGCGATTCTCCTGCCTCGGCCTCTGAGTAACTGGGATTACAGAAACGTGTCATCACACCTGGCTAATGTTTTTGTATTTTTAGTAGAGACAGGGTTTCACCGTGTTAGGATGATTTTGATCTCCTGACCTCGTGATCCGCCTGATCCCAAAGTGCTGGGATTACAGGCGTGAGCCACTGCACCCAGCCCTACACAACTCTTAAACCACATTTAATTTCCAAATAAAGACAATGATAGGGTTATAATTCCACCCAACATGATATGACTAAAACTGCACTAATCTCTTCCCCAGAAGAGGTGGTAAACTCCTTGAGTGGTGTTTATTATTCTCCTGTACCCCATAATTTCATTACTATGATGTAAAATTAACAATACTTAAATACTGATATGAAATCAATACACCTTATGTTTCACGATAAGGGGAAAAGAGAGAGAAGAAAACAGATATTTGCTTGTGTATACATATGCACAAGCATGTTCATAAAAAATAAGGGAAAAGGCCAGGTGCGGTGGCTCACGCCTGTAAATCCAGCACTTTGGGAGGCCGAGGTGGATCACCTGAGGTCAAGAGTTCGAGACTAGTCTGGCCAACATGGTGAAACCCTGTCTCTAAAATAAAAAAAATAATAATAATAAGGGAAAAGATTCTGATTGATGATGATAGTCTTTGTTTCTGGAACTGGCGATGTGGTTGTATCCAGTTTTAAAAACGACCTATACTACAGAATACCCATTCAATATTCCCTTTGCCTTCAACAAGCACCTTAGCTGGTCATGGTCATGGTTCTTTTTTTTTTTTGAGACAGAGTCTCACTCTGTCCCCAGGCTAAGTACTAAGTAGCTGGGATTACAAGCACCTGCCACCATGCCTGGCTAATTTTTTTGTATTTTTAGTAGAGACGGGATTTCACCATGTTGGTCAGGCTGGTCTTAAACTCCTGACCTCAAGATCCTCCTGCCTCAGCCTCCCAAAGTACTGGGATTACAGGTGTGAGCCGCCTTGGCCGGCCCTGGTCATGGTTCTTTACCGGGTGGAGGGACCCGAACTTTCATTCCTGAAGAGTGCGGGCCATTTGTAGTCCTGCCTGGCTGGTGGTGTTGCAGTTTCCCATTGACCTTAATTAAAGAGCAGGGTCACACTAAGAGATGCAGTAAGGCAGCAGTCCCCAACCTTTTCGGCACCAAGGACCTATTCTGTGGAAGACAACTTTTCCACAGATGGCTGGTGGAGGCGTGGTGGTTTTAGGATGAGACTGTTTCATCTCAGATCACCAGGCATCAGATTCCTAAGCAACACACAACCTAGATTCCTCTCATGCACAGTTGACAATAGGGTTCATGTTCCTATGAGGATCTAATGCCGCTACTGATCTAACAGGAGGTGGAGGCTCAGGTGGTAATGCTCACTCATCTCCTGCTACGTGGCCCAGTTCCTAACAGGCCATGGATTGGTACCAGTCTATGGACCCCCAGTACCATAGCTGGCTAATCACCCCAGGGAATAATGCAATCTTGAGAGCTCAGTGTTGGTTTCCACTGCTGGCAGATTGGGCACTCAGCAGGGGCCGTAGCCAGGTGGGCCTTGGCAAGTGGAAGTCCATGTTGCTGAGCCCATGAGCACCTCCATCCCTATCACCATGGCCACTTTGTTCATGAGCCCATTGGGCAATGTCAAGGATGGCTGGGGAAAGAGAGTTTCAGACCAGCCTGGGAAACACAGTGAGACCTCATCTCTATGAAAGTCTGGGCGTGGTGGTGCATGCCTGTGGTTCCAGGTACTTGGAAGCTGAGGTGAGAGGATCACTTGATCCCAGGAGGTCAAGACTGCGATGAGCTGAGATCACGTCACTGCACTCCAGTGTGGTGTGACTGGACTTTGTCTCAAAAATAAAAAATAAAAATAAAAATAAAAAAATTTCACAGAGAAGGCCCATAAATTTTTGTCTAATTTACTCCTCTGAATCCAAATGTCTTATCAATAAGTCTATGATAGTCGTTATTCTTGCTCACTAGGTCCAATCAGTATATTGTCATCAGTGTAATAGACCACTGTGATATTTTATGAACCAGAGAGATGATCAAGATCTTTGCAAACTAAATGATGGCACAAGGCTAGAGAGTTGATGTTCCCCTGAGGTAGCACAGTGAAGGTGTATTGCTGGCCTTGCTGGCTAAAAGCACCCTGCTTCTGCTGGTCCTATGGACAGGTATGGAGAAAAAGGGATTTGTGATACAAAATCTAAACTAGTTCCAAGAAGCCTTTTTTGTTGTTAATTCTTTCAAATTTTCTTTCTTTCTTTCTTTCTTTTTTTTTTTTTTTTTTTTTTTGAGACAAGTCTCGCTCTTGTCCCCCAGGCTGAAGTGCAGTGGTGGGATCTTGGCTCACTGCACCTCCACCTCCCAGGTTCAGGCGATTCTCTGCCTCATCCTCCTGAGTAGCTGGGATTACAGGCGTGGGCCACCGCGCCCAGCAATTTTTTTTTGTATTTTTAGTAGAGACGACGTCTCACCATCTTGGCTAAGCTGGTCTTGAACTCCTAACCTTGTGATCCACCCACCTCAGCCTCCCAAAGTGCTGTGATTACAGGCATCAGCCACTGCGCCCAGTCTCCTTCAGATTTTCTATATAGGCAATGAAGTCATCTGTGATTAAAATTTTATGTCTTTCTTCCTAATCAGTATGGTTTTCATTCCCTTTTCTTATGGCATTAGTTAGGACTCCAGTATTATGTGAAATGGAGTGGTGAGGGAGAATTTCCTTGCCTTGTTCTTAATCTTCTCAGCAATTGTTTTTAAGAAATTTTCTGCTGGGCACGGTGGCTCACGCCTATAATCCCAGCACTTTGAGAGGCCGAGGCGGGTGGATTACGAGGTCAAGAGATCAAGACCACTCGATCCAAGATGGCCGTTTAGGAACAGCTCAGGATTGCAGCTCCCAGTGAAAGCGCAGAGGGTGAGTGGACGCCGCATTTTTATTGCCCACAGACTAGGCAATTCCCAGGCGGAGGAGCTCCACAGGTCACCAGCGCGGCTGTTTCGGCCAGCGTGGCTGTGCCAGCCGGCGCGGCTGCTTTGCCCTGCAGCTGCTTTGTCGGCGCCCCAGAGCAGCGGTTCTCCATACAAAATACAACGGTCCGGGTGCCCTTTTGGCTGGCGATTGGAGCCACGGGAAGTCGCCCATTTGTCTGTTTAAAAAGGGGACTGAGCAGGGAACCAGGACAGTAGATTCCAGGGCAAAAAAAAAAAAAAAAAAAGTGCCACAAACCTCAGTGCCGCTGTTTAAGCCAGCACAGTGAGTGGCTGCAGGGGAAAACAAACAACTCCGGCGCCTCTTCAACAGGTGACTGGAACACCAACTTAAAAAAGGCTCTGAGGCAGGGAGCCAGGCGATCAGGCTCGGCATCTGCCATTACCGAGGCAGCCCGCCATGACGGAGGTAGTCGGCCATTGCTGAGGCAGCCCGCCGTTGCCAAGGCAACTCGCCATTGCTGAGGCAGCCCCCCGTTGCCAAGGCAACCAGCCACAGCAGAGAGACTCCGCCTCAACAGAGGCGGGCCACCATCGCCAAAGCAGTTCTAACTACACCCATATAAACAGGACTGCAAGGAAGTTCACTCGGCAGCTGGGTGGAGCCCACAGCAGCTCAGCAAAGCCTCTACAGGCCGACAGTGACTAGCCTGCCTCCTTGCTGGGCAGGGCAGGTCTGAAGGAAAAAAAAAGAAGGCAGCAGCATAACGGAAACTCATAAATAAAGCCCTAAATCCCTGGGACAGAGCACCTGGGAACAAAAAGCAGTTTATGAGTTCTGCTGCAGCAGACCTAAACGTACCTGCCCAGCAGCTCTGAATGAACAACAGAGCTCACAGCTCACCATTTGAGCTCCTATAAAGAAGAGACCGTCTCCTCAAGCAGCTCCCTGATCCCTATATATCCAAAAGAGACACCTCATAAAGGAGAGATCAGATTGACACTAGGCGGGTATCCTTCTGGGACAAAAATAGCAGAAGAAGAAAACTGGTAACAACCCTTACTGTTCAGCAGCTGCTGCAGGTGAACCCCAGGCAAGCAGGGCCTGGAGCGAACCTCAGCAGACCTATAGCAGAGGGGCCAGACTGTCCGAAGGAAAACGAAGAAACAGAAATAACCTCATCATCAACAAACAGAACGTCAATCTGAAAGATTTGAGACCCAATCTGAAAGCCAGCAACTACAAAGTCGACAGGTGGATAAATCCTTAAAGATGGGAAGAAACCAGCGCAAAAAGGATGAAAACACCCGAAACCAGAACACCTCTCCTCCTAAAAGGGATCACAACTCCTCACCAGCAAGGGAACAAGGTTGGATGGAGAACGAGTGTGATGAAATGACAGAATCAGACTTCAGAAGGTGGGTAGTAAGAAACTTCTGTGAACTTAAAGAACATGTTCTAACCAAATGCAAAGAAACTAAGAACCTTGAAAAAAGATTTGACAAAATGCTAACGAGAATGGACAAAATAGAAAGGAATATAAGTGAATTGATGGAGCTGAAAAACGCAACACGAGAACTTCGCGAAGCATGCACAAGTATCAACAGCCGAATTGACCAAGCAGAAGAAAGGATATCAGAGGTCGAAGATCAACTCAATGAAATAAAATGGGAAGGCAAGACTGGAGAAAAAAGGGTAAAAAGGAATGAACAAAATCTCCAAGAAATGTGGGACTATGTGAAAAGACCTAATCTACGTTTGATAGGCGTACCTGAATGCGAGGAAGAGAATGAATTCAAGCTGGAAAATACTCTTCAGGATATTATCCAGGAAAACTTCCCCAACCTAGCAAGGCAGGCAAACATTCAAGTCCAGGAAATACAGAGAACACCACAAAGATATTCCTCAAGAAGAGCAACCCCAAGGCACATAATCGTCAGATTCACCAGGGTTGAAATGAAGGAGAAAATACTAAGGGAAGCCAGAGAGAAAGGTCGGGTTACCCACAAAGGGAAGCCCATCAGACTCACAGCAGATCTCTCAGCAGAAACCCTAAAAGCCAGAAGAGAGTGGGGGCCAATATTCAACATCCTTAAAGAAAAGAACTTTCAACCCAGAATCTCCTATCCAGCCAAACTAAGCTTCATAAGTGAAGGAAAAATAAAATCCTTTGGGAACATGCAAGTACTCAGAGATTTCGTCACCACCAGGCCAGCTCTACAAGAGCTCCTGAAAGAGGCTCTACACATATAAAGGAACAACAAGTACCAGCTCAACTAAAGGGCAAAACACCCAGCCAGCACCAAAATGGCAGTATCAAATTCACACATAACAATATTAACCCTAAATGTAAATGGACTAAATGCCCCAATCAAAAGACACAGACTGGCAAATTGGATAAAAAGCCAAAACCCATTGGTGTGCTGTATCCAGGAAACCCATCTCACATGCAAGGATACACAGAGACTCAAAATAAGGGATGGAGGAAGATTTACCAAGCAAATGGAGAGCAAAAAAAAGCAGGAGTTGCAATTCTCATCTCTGATAAATTAGACTTTAAAGCAACAAAGATCATAAGAGACAAAGAGGGACATTACATAATGGTAAAAGGATCAATGCAACAAGAAGAGCTAACGATCCTAAATATATATGCACCCAATACAGGAGCACCCAGATACATAAGGCAAGTTCTTAATGACTTACAAAGAGACATAGACTCCCACACAATAATAGTGGGAGACTTTAACACCCCATTGTCAATATTAGACAGATCAACCAGACAGAAAATTAACAAGGATATCCAGGACTTGAACTCAGACCTGGACCAAGCAAACCTAATAGACATTTACAGAACTCTCCACCCAAAATCCACAGAATATACATTCTTCTCAGCACCACAACACACCTACTCTAAAATTGACCACATAATTGGGAGTAAATCACTCCTCAGCAAATGCAAAAGAATGGAAATCATAACAAAGAGTCTCTCAGACCACAGTGCAATCAAGTTAGAACTCAGAATTCAAAAACTAACCCAGAACCGCACAGCTTCATGGAAGCTGAACAACTTGCTCTGGAATGTTGACTGGATAAACAATGAAATGAAGACAGAAATAAAGATGTTCTTCAAAACCAACGAGAATGAAGACACAACATACCAGAATCCCTGGGACACATTTAAAGCAGTCTCTAGAGGAAAATATATAGCAATAAGTGCCCACATGAGAAGCAAGGAGAGATCAAAAATTGACACCCTATTGTCAAAACTGAAAGAGCTAGAGGAGCAAGATCAAAAAACCTCAAAGTCTAGCAGAAGACAAGAAATAGCTAAGATCAGAGCAGAACTGAAGGAGATAGAGACACAAAAAACCCTTCAAAAAATCAATAAATCCAGGAGCTGGTTTTTTGAAAAGATCAACAAAATAGACAGACCACTAGCCAGATTAATAAAAAAGAAAAGAGAGAATAACCAAATTGATGCAATAAAAAACAATAAAGGGGATATCACCACAGATTCCACAGAAATTCAAACCATTATATAAAACAGTTCTGCCTTGGTTTCTTGTTTTAATTCGAGGCAGTCTACTGAAACGTCCTGAAAACATGGTATCAAATTCATCATCTGCAATACGTGCTCTTTTGGCTCTGGTAGCTCCTCTAGAAGCACCTCTTCCTCCTCTCCCTCTTCCCCGACCCCTAGCGCCACCTCCACCTCTTCCTCGACTCCCTCGTCCCCTGCCTCCTCTTCCTCTGCCTCCTCTACTCCATCTACCCCATCTTCCCCATCTGCCTCTTCCACCTGTGCCTCTGGTCTTCCAATTTCTTTTTCCATTGCCATGTTGCTTTCTGAGTTTTCTTTTAGGCCTGGTTTGTATGAATTTGCTATAATCATGGTCTCCATCTACATAATCTTGATCTGTTCTGGAAGTTGATTCAGAGTCAGAGTCAGAACCACAGGTACTTTCAGAACATTATTACAAACAACTCTATGCACATAAACTAATAAACCTGGAAGAAATGGATAAATTCCTGGACACTTGCCTCCTCCCAAGCCTAAACCAGGAAGAAGCCGAAACCCTGAACAGACCCATAACAAGGTCTGAAGTTGAGGCAGCAATTAAGAGCTTACCACCCAAAAAAAGCCCAGGTCCAGACGGGTTCACAGCCGAATTCTACCAGACATACAAAGAGGAGCTGGTACCATTCCTTCTGAAACTATTCCAAACAATACAAAAAGAGGGAATTCTTCCCAAATCATTTTATGAGACCAACATCATCCTGATTCCAAAACCCGGCAGAGATTCAACAAGAAAAGAAAACTTCAGGCCAATATCCATGATGAACATAGATGCAAAAGTCTTCAATAAAATACTGACAAGCCGATTGCAACAGCACATCAAAAAGCTTATCCACCATGATCAAGTAGGCTTCATCCCGGGGATACAAGGCTGGTTCAACATATGCAAGTCTATAAACACAATTCACCACATAAACAGAACCAGAGACAAAAACCACATGATTATCTCAATTGATGCAGAGAAGGCCTTTGACAAAATTCAACAGCCCTTTATGCTAAAAACCCTCAATAAGCTAGGTATCGATGGAACGTATCTCAAAATAATAAAAGCTATTTATGACAAACCAACAGCCAATATCATACTGAATGGGCAAAAACTGGAAGCATTCCTCTTGAAATGTGGCACCAGACAAGGATGCCCTCTCTCACCACTGCTATTCAATATAGTATTAGAAGTTCTAGCCAGAGCAATCAGGCAAGAAAAAGAAATAAAGGGTATTCAAATAGGAAAGGAGGAAGTCAAACTGTCTCTATTTGCAGATGACATGATTGTATATCTAGAAGACCCCATCGTCTCAGCTCCAAATCTCCGAAAACTGATAAGCAAGTTCAGCAAAGTCTCAGGACACAAAATCAATGTGCAAAAATCACATGCATTCCTATACACCAATAACAGACTTAAAGAGAGCCAAATCAAGAACAAACTTCCGTTCACAATTGCCACAAAGAATAAAATACCTAGGAATACAACTAACAAGGAACATAAAGGACCTCTTCAAGGAGAACTACAAGCCACTGCTCAACGAAATAAGAGAGGACACAAACAGATGGAGAAACATTCCATGTTCATGGTTAGGAAGAATCAATATTGTGAAAATGGCCATACTGCCCAAAGTAATTTACAGATTCAATGCTATCCCCATCAAGCTACCAATGACCTTCTTCGCAGAACTGGAAAAAAACACCTTAAACTTCATATGGAACCAAAAGAGAGCCTGCATAGCCAAGTCAATTCTAAGCAAAAAGAACAAAGCGGGAGGCATCATACTACCGCACTTCAGACTATACTACAGGGCTACAGTAATCAAAACAGCATGGTACTGGTACCAAAACAGAGATATAGACCAATGGAACAGAACAGAGGTTTCGGAGGCAACACAACATATCTACAACCATCTGATCTTTGACAAACCAGACAAAAACAAGCAATGGGGAAAGGATTCCCTGTTCAATAAATGGTGTTGGGAAAGCTGGCTAGCCATGTGCAGAAAGCAGAAACTGGACCCCTTCCTGACACCTTACACTAAAATTAACTCCAGATGGATTAAAGACTTAAACATAAGACCTAACACCATAAAAACCCTAGAAGAAAATCTAGGCAAAACCATTCAGGACATAGGTGCAGGCAAGGACTTCATGACCAAAACACCAAAAGCATTGGCAACAAAAGCCAAAATAGACAAATGGGACCTAATCAAACTCCACAGCTTCTGCATAGCAAAAGAAACAGTCATTAGAGTGAATCGGCAACCAACAGAATGGGAAAAAATTTTTGCAGTTTACCGATCTGACAAAGGGCTGATATCCAGAATTTACAAAGAACTAAAACAGATTTACAAGATAAAAACAAACAAGCCCATTCAAAAGTGGGCAAAGGATATGAACAGACACTTTACAAAAGAAGACATACATGAGGCCAACAAACATATGAAAAAATGCTCATCATCACTGGTCATCAGAGAAATGCAAATCAAAACAACATTGAGATACCATCTCATGCCAGTTAGAATGGCGATCATTAAAAAATCTGGAGACAACAGATGCTGGAGAGGATGTGGAGAAATAGGAACACTTTTGCACTGTTGGTGGGAGTATAAATTAGTTCAACCATTGTGGAAGACAGTGTGGCGATTCCTCAAGGACCTAGAAACAGAAATTCCATTTGACCCAGCAATCCCATTACTGGGTATATATCCAAAGGATTACAAATCGTTCTACTATAAGGACACGTGCACACGAATGTTCATTGCAGCACTGTTTACAATAGCAAAGACCTGGAACCAACCCAAATGCCTATCGATGATAGACTGGAATATTATGCAGCCATCAAAAACGATGAGTTTGGGTCCTTTGTAGGGACATGGATGAACCTGGAAACCATCATTCTCAGCAAACTGACAGAGGAGCAGAAGATCAAACACCGCATGTTCTCACTCATAGGCAGGTGTTGAACAATGAGAACACGTGGACACAGGGAGGGGAGCACTACACACTGGGGTCAGTTGGGGGGAAACAGGGGAGGGACGGTGGAGGGTGGGGAGCTGGGGAGAGATAGCAAGGGGAGAAATGCCAGATGTAGGTGATGGGGAGGAAGGCAGCAAATCACACTGCCACGTGTGTACCTATGCAACAATCTTGCATGTTCTTCACATGTACCCCAAAACCTAAAATGCAATAAAATAAATAAATGGGAAAAAAATGAAAATAAATTATTACATTAAAAAAAAACAAAAAAAGAGATCGAGACCATCCTGGTCAACAAGGTGAAACCCCGTCTCTACTAAAAATACAAAAATTAGCTGGGCATGGTGGCACATGCCTGTAGTCCCAGCTACTCGGGAGGCTGAGGCAGGAGAATTGCCTGAACCCAGGAGGTGGAGGTTGTGGTGAGCTGAGATCGTGCCATTGCACTCCAGCCTGGGTAACGAGTGAAACTCCGTCTCAAAAAAAAAAAAGAAATTTTTTTTCTCTCTCTCTTTTCTTTTTTTTTTTTTTGGAGAGTTGGGATCTCACAATGTTGCCAAGGCTTGTCTCAAACTCCTGGCCTCAAGCAATTCTCCCACCTTAGCCTTCCAAAGTGCTGGGGTTATAGGCGTGAGCCACTGAGGCTGGACTCCAATAATTTTTAACAGTTTCAGGCCGGACGCAGTGGCTCACGCCTGTAATCCCAGTACTTTGGGAGGCTAAGGCAGGCAGATTACGAGGTCAGAGGTTCGAGACCAGCCTGACCAACATGGTGAAACCCTATCTCTAAAAAAAAAAAAAAAACAGTGTAAAGAGGACCTGAGACCAAAACACTGGACAACCACTAGCCTGAGGAGCAGAATGGGCGTGAGTTTCCTAGAACTGTGGTAGCAGACTGCCATAAACCAGGTGGCTTAACCAACAGGAATGTATCACTCAGCCCTGAAAGTTGGAAGTCTGAAATCAAGATGGCAGGCAGGGTTGGTTCCCTCTGAGGGGTGTGAGGAAGAACATTCCATGTCTCTTGCCTGGCTGCTGGTGGCTGCTGGCAATCTTTGGCATTCCTTGGCTTGCGGAAGCATCACTCCAAACTATGCCTTCACCTTCACATGAGTGTGTCTGTGTCTGAATCCCTTTTTATAAGGACACCAGTCATATTGGATCAGAGGTCCACCTCACTCTGGTATAATCTCATCTTAACTAATTACCTCCACCAAGACCCTGTTTCCAAAGATGGCCACATTCTCAGCTCCTCAGGGTTAGAACTTCAACATATGAATGGAACGGGGTGGCACACTTCAGCCCATAGCTAGGGAGGGGCAATGGAGGTCCAAGCCTGAATACAGAGAAATTCCAGGATTTCAAGGCTGCTCAGAGGAGGTGTGGGCAGCAGAAAAGTCCCTTTTTAAAGTTTATTTTCTTGTTAAAGAATAAATTATAAATGGTATTGGGAAAACTGGCTAGCCATGTGCAGAAAGCAGAAACTGGACCCCTTCCTGACACCTTACACTAAAATTAACTCCAGATGGATTAAAGACTTAAACATAAGACCTAACACCATAAAAACCCTAGAAGAAAATCTAGGCAAAACCATTCAGGACATAGGCATAGGCAAGGACTTCATGACCAAAACACCAAAAGCATTGGCAACAAAAGCCAAAACAGACAAATGGGACCTAATCAAACTCCACAGCTTCTGCACAGCAAAAGAAACAGTCATTACAGTGAATCGGCAACCAACAGAATGGGAAAAAATTTTTGCAGTCTGCTCATCTGACAAAGGGCTGATATCCAGAATTTACAAAGAACTAAAACAGATTTACAAGATAAAAACAAACAAGCCCATTCAAAAGTGGGCAAAGGATATGAACAGACACTTTACAAAAGAAGATATACACAAGGCCAACAAACATGAAAAAATGCTCATCATCACTGGTCATCAGAGAAATGCAAATCAAAACAACATTGAGATACCATCTCATGCCAGTTAGAATGGCGATCATTAAAAAATCTGGAGACAACAGATGCTGGAGAGGATGTGGAGAAATAGGAACATTTTTACACTGTTGGTGGGAGTGTAAATTAGTTCAACCATTGTGGAAGACAGTGTGGTGATTCCTCAAGGACCTAGAAATAGAAATTCCATTTGACCCAGCAATCCCATTACTGGATATATATCCAAAGGATTACAAATCGTTCTACTATAAGGACACATGCACACGAATGTTCATTGCAGCACTGTTCACAATGGCAAAGACCTGGAACCAACCCAAATGCCCATCAATGATAGACTGGACAGGGAAAATGTGGCACATATACACCATGGAATATTACGCAGCCATCAAAAACGATGAGTTCGTGTCCTTCGTAGGGACATGGATGACCCTGGAAACCATCATTCTCAGCAAACTGACACAAGAACAGAAAATCAAACACCACATGTTCTCACTTATAGGCGGGTGTTGAACAATGAGAACACGTGGACACAGGGAGGGGAGCATCACACACTGGGGTCTGTTGTGGGGAAATTGGGGAGAGACAGCAGGGTGTGGGGAGTTGGTGAGAGATAGCATGGGGAGAAATGCCAGATATAGGTGAAGGGGAGGGAAACAGCAAATCACGCTGCCATGTGTGTACCTATGCAACAATCTTGTATGTTTTTCACATGTAACCCCCCCAAAAAAAAGAATAAATTATAAGTGTGCTAATAACTCTTTGTCAAGCCCTATCCTGTGTAGTTGTTAGACATGCCATGTTTACAGGCGCATGGTGGATTCTATGTCCTTGTACTTTAACCAAGGTATGTGTGCTGGACATGCTCACAGGCATGTCCCAGCTCTCCATTGCTTTTACCTGTTTAGAAAAGTTTTAAGTTGTTAGGTAATCGGGTTTCAGTTTAGATTGTGAAGTCTGACTCTAGTCAATGAAGATCAGACACAGCAGCAAGGGCAACCCCAAATGCATAAGGAATAAGGAATAAATTTGTGTGTATTCCCTTTGTTCTTTGTACTCTTGTGGCATGATGGCTGGCAAGCGTACCCTTCCTGCAGTTCAGGAGTAAAAATTAGTTTGCTGAAAGATCCTTTGTCTCAGTGCTAATTTTTCTTTGTGTCACCGAGCATCTATTTCCAACAGGAGACAAACAAGAAACAGAGGGAGGAGGATAATCAGAAGAGTGAGAACTCAAAAGAAGAAAAAGTCTCAAGAATCATGGAGTGTTCACGAAGGGGAGGGCTGAGAAGGATCTGGAGGTTACTGGAGACCCCGTGGATCCACTTCAATGGAGTGCAATGGGCAAGATTCAAAGTAGGAACTGGGGACTCAGAGAAAGTCAGTGGCGGTTGAAGAAAAGATGGGCACAGAAATTGGCCAGGCATGGTGGCTCAACCCTGTAATCCCAGCAGTTTGGGAGGCCAAGGTGAGAGGATCACTCGAGGTCAGAAGTTCAAAACCAGCCTGGCCAACATAGTGAAATCCCACCTCTACTAAAAATACAAAAATTAGCCAGGCGTGGTGGTGCACTCCTGTAATCCCAGCTACTCAGAAGGCTGAGGCAGTAGAATTGTTTGAACCCAAGAGGCGAAGGCTGCAGTGAGCCGAGATCATGCCACTGTACTCCAGCCTGGGCAACAGAGTAAGACTCTGTTAAAAATAAATAAATAAAAAGATGGGCACAGAAATCACGACAAACAACTTTCTTTCAAAAACACTAACTGTGAAGAGAAAGGAGGGAGCAGGGCAGCAGCTGAAGACAAAATGAAGCATCGGGAGAGGGTTTTATTTATCTTTTTCAAGAGAAGGGACAGTTGATAACTTCCCCTCCCCAAATTCAGTGAGTTCTAGTTGGGAAATACATCTAGAAAATGGGAACCATGGCTGGGTACGGTGGCTCACCCTATAACCCCAGCACTATGGGAGGCTGAGGTAGGAGTATTGCTTGAAGCCAGGAGATCAAGACCAGTCTGGGCAATATAGCAAGGCCCTGTCTCTTAAAATTTTTTTTTTAATTTAAAATTTAAACAATAGGGCCAGGTACATGGCTCATGTCTGTAATTCCATCACTCTAGGAGGCTGAAGCAGGAGGATTGCTTGAGCCCAGGAGTTTGAGACCAGCCTGGGCAACATAGTGAGAACCCCTCTCTACAAAAAAATTTAAACATTAGCTGGGCATAATAGTGCACACCTGAAGCCCCAGCTCTCAGGAGGCTGAGGCGGGAGAATCGCGAGCTCGGGAGTGCAAGGTGGCAGTGAACCATGACTGCGCCACTGCACTCCAGCCAAGGTGACAGAGTGAGGCCTTATCTCAAAAAAATAACTTTTTAAATGGGAACGCCTACTTTTTCTGACTCATGATGTACATTTGAGACAATCTCTTTGAACCATGACGTCTTTGACATTTTACTAGAAGTTTCCTGTCTGAGCTCAATTTTTTTCTGTGCAACATTTCATAGCATAGCTGATTCATGGAAAGTTGAAACAGGCCAAGCATTAGTAAACACAGTCCGATTTGTCCAAAACCAGAGTCAACTTTCTTTTTTTTTTTTTTTTGAGATAGAGTCTCTCTCTTGTCACCCAGGCTGGAGTGCAACGGCACAATCTCAGCTCAACACAACCTCCACCTCCCGGGTTCAAGCAATTCTCCTGCCTCAGCCTCCCGAGTAGCTGCGATCACAGGCCTGCACCGCCATGCCTGGGTAATTTTGTACTTTTAGTAGGAGACGGAGTTTCATTATGTTGCCCGGGCTGGTCTCGAACTCCCAACCTCAGGTGATCCACCTGCCTTGGCCTCCCAAAATGCTGGGATTACAGGAGTGAGCCACTGCGCTCAGCCCAGGGTAAACTTTCTAAGCTCCTTATGTGAACCTCAAGAGTAAAGGAAGAAGGAAAGGAGGAGAGAAGAAACAAACATAGCTCTGGCCCCCAAAAGGGTGGGATATAGATGATTTAGTTCAATACACTCTTGCCAGAAAAGTAACGCACAGTGAGGCTAAATGACTTGCCCAAAGCCACATAATACAGTCTTATTTCTCTAATTGTGTCATTGAAAGTCATCCTCTTATGAATCCTTAAACAGAATATTTGTATATACTCTCAAAGTCAACTCAATCGATACTTTGAAGGAAAATAATATTTCAATTCAGCATTAGGTCTTGAGAGAAACAACTTTCTTAGGGCAGAATTGATCCTCTATATTATCCAAATGAACACTACTTTTGACATTTGGTGTTTCATGCCACTGTTACCATTCTTTAGACAAGGCTGGGGCACACTGCCAGTTCCAAATGCTTTACACTTGGCCTCAAAGGTCCCTGGCAAGGCACTTTCATGCCCTGAGGACTTTCTACAAAATGGCTTTTGAGGGTGAAGAGATGAGCGTTCCACTTATGTTCCTTTAAAGTGGGCATTCCTTTAGACACAGGGCTTCCTGTGTTCTCAGGTCCTTGTAACCAGGATTAGGAAGATATTGTGCACAATCACGTGTTCAGCTGTACAAGATCAATTTACAAGAGGATGACAAAGGATAAATAGAGAGCCAGCTAAAATATTTGCAAGAAATTTAATCCAAAAATAATAATCTAGCTGGAAAAGTGACAATCTGACTTTTCTAAAAACAGCATCTAATTTTTCTGAACTCAATTCTCACCAGATGGCCTTCATTCAAATAATTGATTTTATCACCCACTCAAGTTGAATACTTTTTTTTTTTTGATACAGCGTCTCGCTCTGGCACCCAGGCTCTAGTGCAGTGGCGTGATCTCAGCTCACTGCAACCTCCGCGTCCTAGGTTCAATCAAGCGATTCTTCTGCCTCAGTCTCCAGAGTAACTGGGACTACAGGTGTGCGCCACCACACCCAGCTAATTTTTTATATTTTTAGTAGAGACAGGGTTACACCATGTTGGCCAGGCTGGTCTCAAACTCCTGACCTCAAGCAATTTACCTGCCTCAGCCTCCCAAAGTGCTGGGATTACAGGTATGAGCCACTGAGCCTAGCCAAGCTGAATACTTCTTCATCTTTGGCCAGGCACTGACTCCACCACCCACCATCCATTACAATATGCACTCAGACAAAGTGCTTGAAACAGAAAAGAATGATTTGAGGTTGCTAAAAAAAAAGAGGGCATGACATTCAACTTCCTCCATTGTATGTGCGCGCGTCCGCATACACACACACGTGCAACTGAATGCAATTCATTGATAGTAAGGTCCAAGAGTTCGTGAATCAGCACATTGAGATCAAATCTACGGATACTGGAACCAGGATCATCCAAGCCATGCACATTTCCACTTCCTCCTGGCCATGACCTTTTCCTGGAACGTGTCTCAGTGCTCACTGCTGCCATCCAACGTCAGCGGGGCCCTCCCTGCTATTCTACCACTTTCTGTCCTCTAGATCACATCCTAGGACACAGAGCCCTCCCAGTGGCTCTCAGACAGCTCCATTCTCCTCCACCCTCCACTCCTCCCCACCCCCCTCAGCGCACGACCACCTCATTCCTTAGAAGATCCTCCTCCACCACGGAGCCCTCCAGCCTTCCTCTTCTCCACCTCAGCGTACCTTGGCTGTGTCTCTTTCTCTTCTTCTCTTCAGAGCAAAGCTGCTTTACATTCCTTTCACTCCTGTCTTCTCCTGCCAGTCACCAAGGAACTGGAAATGAGATTTAGTAAAATGAAGTCTTATCATAGAGAGAATAAAATGGGCTGGGCTAAATGGCTCATGCCTGTAATCCCAACACTGTGGGAGGATTGCTTGAGACCAGGAGTCTGAAACCACCCTGGGCAACATAGCAAGACTCTGTCTCTACAAGAAACAATTTTAGCTGGGCTCATGGCATGCACCATAGTCCCAGCTACTCAGGAGGCTGAAGTGGGAGGATCATTTGAGCTGGGGAGGTCGAGGCAGTGGTGAATGAAGATTACACCGCTGCTCTCCAGCTTGGGTGACAGAGTGAGACCTTGTCTCAGAAAAAAAAAAAAAAAAAAAGATGACAGAACGCCTTGAAGTTTATCATGGATGGATTTTTTACCTATAGCCTAAGGTTTAGAGAGTGAGAGAGAAGAGAGAGAGAGAGAGAGATGGAGTCTCACTATGTTGCCCAGGCTGGTCTCAAACTCCTGGGTTCAAGAACCCCTCCCACCTCGGCCTCCCAAAGTGTGGGGATTGCAGGCGTGAGCTACCATACCCAGCACTAGCCTAAGTTTTTCACTTGAGAGCACCTCCCCAGTTATTTGCATTTTCTATAATAATATTTACACTCAATTACACAAGTAAGTTTCATACCGTGATTTCCACCCCCACTTTCTAAAAAAGAAAGAAAAGAATTTAAATGTAGTAGCTCGTTTCTCTTCTTTCTCCACTTATATCCTGCATTGACTACAGAGTCATAGAAATCTACCACTGGAAGAAACTTAGGGATCATCTCATTCAGCCTCCTCACTTTAGAGATGAGAAAACAGAACTCCAGGGAGCAGATGTAATTTGCTTGAGGTCCCGCAGCTAATTGGTGGCAGGGCCGGAAGCAGAACCCAGGGCTCTGCATTTCAGGGTCTTTTCATGCCATCACTGTAGCTTTTCAGTTGTTTCTCACAGTACTTAACACGCCTGTGTGTTAGGAACTATACATAGCAATCCCCTTCTGGGCAGCATGTATCCCCTCTGCAGAGTCCTGTGGACCCCAGAGAAAAGTCTCCTCACAAAGGATGGAAGGCATAATTCCCCCAGATTTTCCCCTCCTAGAACGTCACATCAATGCCAAGGTTACATGACTCCTCCAAGGTCACGCTAGGCATGGTGGTGCATACCTGTAGCTCCAGCTACTCAGGAGACTGAGGTGAGAGGATCACTTAAGCCCAGGAGTTTGAGGCCATAATAAACTGTGATTGCACCTGTGAATAGCCACTGTACTCCAACCTGGGCAACATAGCAAGATCCTGTCTCTAAATAAATAAATAAATAAAATGAAACATATGGACAAAGCATTTTCAAAAAAAGAAAAAAGAGGTCAGGCACGGTGACTCACACCTGTAGTCCCAGCATTTCCAGAGGCCAAGATGGGAGGATTGCTTGAGCCCAGGAGTTCGAGACTAGCCTGGGCAACAGAGCAAGACATTGTCTCTACTAAAAATAAAGAAATTAGCTGGGTGTGGTGGTGCATGCCTGTAGTCCCAGCTACTCAGGAGGCTGAGGCAGGAGGATGATTTGAGCCCCAGGAGGTGGAGGCTTCAGTGAGCTGTGATTGTGCCACTGCACTCCAGCCTGGCAGATAGAGTGAGATTCTGTCTAAAAAAAAGGAAAAAGAAAAAAATAGAAAGAAAGACAATGAAGGAAAGTTTTAGAAGAGGCCAAGAAACACAGTGGGAGAGAGGTCTTTGGAGGTTGGGAGGACGGGGCCAAACTTGACTATCTGGTTCCTTTCAGTTTTATGTGAGCAAAACCGGAGAAGAAAAATTGGTGGAATGTTTATCACAAAAACCTTAGCTTAAAGTTACTCTTTGAGAACACACATCTCTGTTTATTAAACAAAAGATGACTCTGACCAAAGGCTCAGCTTGTTGTGCCAACAGAAATATTTCCCACAAATGATAAGACTAATTGTAGGGAACCAGAAATTGCCAATCATAGAGTTGAGAGCTGAAAAGACCTCCCTTCCAATCGTGTATTAACTTCGCCTTAAAATGCCCTTACCTGTTTGATGCCAGTAACTCACAAGCTTTTCTACCCGGGCTATCCCACAGCTATCCCGGGCTGTCTTAAAAATTAGTGAGAAACTGGTCACTTGAGGCATTTAAGCAGAAGTTGAACTAACAACCTTAAGAAGCAGGACAGGTCAAAGGCAGCTGTACAAAACTCTGTAACATCCTACTTTCTTTATAGGAAGGTGATATGGTTTGGCTGTGTCCCCACCCAAATCTCTGGGAGGTAACTGAATCATGGGGGTGGGTCTTTCCCATGCAGTTCTCCTGATAGGAAATGAGTCTCAGAGATCTGATGGTTTTATAAATGGGAGTTCCCCAGCACAAGCTCTCTTGCCTGCCCCCATGTAAGATGTGCTTTTGCTTCTCCTTTGCCTTCTGCCATGATCATTTGGCCTCCCCAGCCATGTGGAACTGTGAGTTCATTAAATTTGTTTCCTTTACGAATTACCCAGTCTCGAATATGTCTTTATTAGCATCCTGAGAACAGATTAATACAGAGGGCATTCTTCCGAGGTTAAAGATTGGCCCAGATGGTCTCTGAGGTTGTTTCCCAACACTGAGATTGTAACTGCAATTCTATGGTATATCCTGTGTCTTTTTTCTAGGCTTCTTTGTGTCCTGACCATTCCTGGATATGTCTGTACATTCCATTGTGACCATGGGCACTCCAAGAGCAGAGGCCATGATAGGCAATAATCTGTACTGTGTGAAACTTAAAACGTAAGGTTTTTTTTTTTTTTTTTTTTTTGGTCTTTTTTTTGAGACAGTCTCACTCTGTTGCCCAGGCTGGAGTGCAGTGACACAGTCTCGGCTCACTGCAACCTCTGCCTCCTGGGTTCAAGTGATTCTTCTGCCTCAGCCTCCTGAGTAGCTGGGATTACAGGCACCCCCACCACACACAGCTAATTTTTGTATTTTTAGTAGAGATGGGTTTCACCACATTGGGCAGGCGGGTCTTAAATTCTGGACCTCAAGTGATACACCCGCCTTGACCCCCCAAAGTGCTAGGATTACAAGGGTGAGCCACTGTGCCTCGCTAGCTGCTTTTTTTTTAATGGAAAAGAAGACTCCCTGATATTGAAAATTTTTCCCAAGTAATGGGACAGATACATAAAATGTGGTCTATGTTTGATTGTCACTATATTGCTTTCCTGTGAAATACTTGTTAAAAATGTATTAACTTAGGCCACACACGGTGGCTCATGCCTGTAATCCCAGCACTTTGGGAGGCTGAGGCGGGTGGATCACCTGAAGTCAGGAGTTCGAGACCAGCCTGGCCAACATGGTGAAACCCCGTCTCTACAAAAATACAAAAATTAGCTGGGTGTGATGGCGGGTGATTGTAATCCCAGCTACTCAGGAGGCTGAGGCAACATCTGGGAGGCAGATGTTGCAGTGAGCCAAGTTCACATCATTGCACTCCAGCCTGGGTGACAGAGCAAGACTCTGTCTCAAAAAAAAAAAAGAGAAGAATTAACTTGATTTCATTTCTTGATCATAAGAACAATATACACATGCATTATTTAAAAATGGAAACACAAAAAAGTATTAAAAAGAAAATTGAAATCACTCAAAATTGTACATCCTAGATATGACCACTACTGACATTTTGAGAGGATTCATTCCAAACATTTTTCATTGTATATGTGTATATATTACAAAACTGGAATTATTTTGATATGTAGATTTATATCCTGCTTTTTCTGTTTTGTATAATATGGCAAATGTTTTCCCAAATAGTTAAATGTTACCCAAGAATTTGTTGTTGCTGTTGTTGTTGTTGTTTTTTTGAGATGGAGTCTCGCTCTGTAACCCAGGCTGGAGAGCAGTGGTATGATCTTGGCTCACTGCAACCTCTGCCTCTTGGGTTCAAGCGATTCTCCTGCCTCAGCCTCTTGAGTAGCTGGAATTACAGGCACACACCACCAGTCCTGGTTAGTTTTTGTATTTTTAGTAGAGATGGGGTTTTGCCATCTTGGCCGGGCTAGTCGTGAACTCCTGACTTCAGGTGATCAGCCCATCTTGGCCTTCCAAAGTGCTGGGATTACAGGCGTGACATGATACCCGGCCCCAAAAACTTTTTTAATAGCTACTCTTTATTTTACTATAAGCTGCTTCCAAGCTTTCACTTTTACAAACATTGTAATATTGAGATGGAGAACCTTGGATATGCATTTTGTGCTTATCTCTGGTTATCTCCTCGGGGATAAAATTTCTAAAGGCTACATGATAGAAGGAAAGGTATTCAAAATAAACTGACACAAATTAACTGGAATGACATGATAGCAGATCTCTGTTGCTCCCAAGCACTTGATTAAAGCAACAACAACGAAAATCATGTCTACAGGAAGAGAGCATTTTCCTAGGTCTCAAGTTATTTCTATAAACAATTGTGTGTAATTGCCATTTTGCACACAATAAAAAAATAACCAGGTATGCAAAGAAACAGGACCACATGATTGAAAACAAAAGAAATAATGGACAATGGAAATGAACTCATGGGAGAAAAGTGGCAAAGACTGAGGTTATCAGACACAGATTTTAAAGGAATTCTATCCTCTCTACTGATGAAGATGAAAAACAGGACTGAATAGCCTAGCAGAGAAAAATATAAAAAAGAACACAATGGAAATTCTGGAACTAAAACTAAGATAATCGAAATTAGGAACCAAATGGGTAGTTATAAAAGGGGATTAGACGCAGATGACAAGAGATTTAATAAAAGATAGGGCAGAAGACAATATCCAGAGTAAAGCAGAGGAAAACAAAAAGATAAAGAATAAAGAAGGGGCCGGGCGCAGTGGCTCATGCCTGTAACCCCAGCACTTTGGGAGGCTGAGCTGGGCAGATCACCTGAGGTCAGGAGTTCAAGACCAGCCTGGCCAACATGGTGAAACCCCATCTCTACTAAAAATACAAAAAATTAGCTGGGTGTGGTGGCAAGCATCTGTAATCCCAGCTGCTCGGGAGGCTGCGGGAGAAGAATCGTTTGAACCCAGGAGGTGGAGGTTGCAGTGAGCCAAGATTGCACCACTGCACTCCAGCCTGGGCAAGAAGAGTGAAACTGTGTCTCAAAAAAAAAAAAAGAATAAAAAAGAAGGTACGAGAATTAGAGAATATAGTAGAAAGAGCAAACCTATGTGTAAACAGTCACAAAAAGAGAGAAGGGAATGGGTTCACAAGTAGTATTTGATGGCTGAGAAGATTTCAAAACATATGAATAACATCAAGCTCCATATCCAATTGCCTACAAAGCCAAACAGGACAAAAAAAGGAATTTATACCTGGGCACATCAGAGTAAAACTGCCGAAAACCAAAGGCAAAGAAAATTTCAAAAGCAACCGAAGAAATAAAAGAGACAAGTTATCTGCAAGGGAGCCCCTGTGAGGTAGACAGAAACAATGGTTGTCAAAAGAAATGAAATGTTACCTTTAAAGCAATGAAAGAAAATATCTGCCAACTTTAAATTCGGTACCCAATGAAGGTATTTTCCAAGAATGAAGGAAGAATAAAAACACATCCGGACAAACAAAAACAGCGCGTTAATCGTTCCGGTGAGGGAATGCTAAATGGTATTCTTCAAAGAGAAGGAAAATGATCGCAGATGGAAGATCAGACATGCAGAAATATATCAAGAACAATAAACTGACAAATATGTAAATAACTTTAATACATTTCACTCATATATTCACTTGGAAAATAATAATAATGACTTACTGGGTTAAAACATATGCAAAAAATTAACATACGTGACTATGATGGTATAAGAATCAGGAATAAACAGAGTTAATGTTCTGAGGACTTCATATTATCTGTGAAGATGGTAAGAGTGTCAATTAATATTAGACTCTGATATGTTAAGAATGCACTTGTGAGAACGCATATTCAGGGTAACTTGGATCTATGCTCCTGGGTTCCAGAATAAAAAAATCTTCACAAACAACAAAAAAGGAATGCACATTGTAATCTCTGCAAAATGGAATAACGAAAAAGCTCCATTCAAAAGTGGTGAGGAAAAAGGAACATAAGCTGGACGGGAAGAGTACAGCGCGTTTGGTAAGATGATGGATAGCTTTGTTTGTTTTTAAGTTTTAGAGACAGGGTCTCATTCTGTCACCCCATCATGGCTCCCTGCCATCTTGGGCTCAAGCAATACTCCTAGCTAAGCCTCCTGAGTAGCTGGGACTGCAGGCTTGCATCACCACACTCCGCTAGTTTTTTTTTTTTTTTTTTTTTTTTTT
>NW_022436947.1:3004898-3099188 GCF_009761245.1 Sapajus apella | reverse complement strand
TATTTTTTGTAGCAACGGCATTTTGCTATGTTCCCCAGGCTGATCTCACACTCCTGGGCTCAAGAAATCCTCCCACCTTGACCTCCCAAAGAGTTGGGATTACAGGTATAAGTCACTGGCCCAGTCAGCAGAAGGACAGATTTAAACCTAAACACGTCAGTAAATACATCAAATGTAAATAGATTAAGTGGCCAAATTGAAGACAAAAATTGTCAGACTGGATTTTTAAAAAAATTTCAACACTGTATTTTCTTAGAAGGTACGCATCTGAAACATAGCACGGGGTTTTAGAAAAGTTGAAGGTAATATGATGGCAAAATGATTTAGCTTGCCGAACAAAACAGAAGAAGCCTGTAGGAGCTCTGGCAATATCAGACAAAGTAAAGTTTATGGCAAAAAGCATTATTAGAGATAAAGAACGTTCTGGGCAGGTGGATTATGCCTATAATCCCAGCACTTTGGGAGAGTGAGACAGAGAGAATCACCTGAGGTCAGGAGTTCAAGACCACCCTGACCAACATGGTGAAACCTCTGTCTCTACTAAAAATACGAAAATTAGCCGGGCGTGGTGGCACATGCCTGTAATCCCAGCTATTTGGGAGGCTGAGGTGGGAGAATCGCTTGAACCTGGGAGGCAGAGGTTGCAGTGAGCCATGATCGCGCCTTTGCACTCCAGCCTGGGAGACAGAGTGAGACTCCATCTCAAAATAAAGAGATGAGGGATATTACAAAATGATTTTTTAAAGAAGTTTCAATTTGCCGGGAAGGTGTCAAAATTCTGTATTTTTGTACCTCCATTACAGCCTCAAATATTTAATGCAAAAGCTGACAAATCTACAGGGAAGAAAGAAACCCACGATCATCTCAGTATTCAATAGAATAATCAGACCACATTTTTAAAAGACAGGAAAAAGTGTAGATGTTCTGAACCACACCATTAGTACCCTTGATCTAAAGGAGCTGCCTAGAACACTGAGTCCACAACGGCATGACACATTCGAGAACGACAAAAATTGGTCCTATGGTGTCTTTTAGAGAATATAAAAAAATAGAAATCACCCAAGTATATTCGCAGATCACAGTTAAGCTAACAATTAAGCTAAAAATCAATAACAAAAAGATACGAGAAAACCTCCATATGTTTGGAAATTAAGAAATACACTCCAGAGAAGATGGAAGGGATATGATACAGGACCCAGGTGGAAGGTTGCTTTCGCCAAGAGGAAGGACCCCGTTTTCGTTAACCTCCGAGTGTCTGGGCCCTAGTTGCACCTCCTCCCAGTGCAATTTTGAACAAGCTGAATTAATCATCCGGGGAAGTGTCCAGAAATGATTCCAAGCGGTAGACTCCAGGCCTTCCTTGCTCACTTCGTTACTTTCATCAACTCCATGACATGATCTTAATAGCTGTAGTTCTCAAGTTTTCCTAAAAGGGAACTTCTCCCTCTCACCAAGTTATAGACCCATCACGGAGGGGCAAGGAGTGAGGTGAACTCTCCACAAACCAAGTGCAGCTCAGGTCCACATCTAGATGTTTCGGTGCCACAGGCACCCAGAGCCTGATATTATTTTGTAGAAACGAATCCTGACAGAGCCAGCAGCAAGAAGAGTCATCAACCCCATCTCTACGAGGGAGCTGCAGCTTGGCAGGCACAGGCTGTTAGGGCCACAATTCTCCTCTGAATGGATTCTGGGTTAACTGGGGATGAAAGCCCTAAGTTCAAGGCCAGAGGTCTTTTTCCGAGATGGACAGGCGGCAAAGGGGCCTATCAGAATCACAAGAGAAGCTGCTTACAGTATAATATTCTTCCCATAGGCAGGGGCCATTCCAGCCCACAGACTGCAGGTTTTCCATCTTTTAGCCCTGGAAACTCTCTGCCCACTTCTTTTCTCTTTCACATGAAATCTTATCAGGGATAACAGGTGAAACTGGAACCAATGAGAGCCCTGGAACCCCACTCTCTTGGCCAGCCCTCTCCAACCACCACCACGGCGTCTGGCCACAGACATTTCAGCCTGAACTTTTCAAAGAGTATGTGTAACCAAACACCTATCTCAACCATTAAAAACAAAAAAAGTCTTGAGAAAGTCTAGTTTTGAGGAAGGCAACTTCCTGGTACACCCTCCAAAGTAAACCTGATGCAAAATGTATGAATGAGGAAACACTAAAAACAGCGAATACTGGTGACACTCGGAAAGTAAAAGTGGCCACACGCACGCAGCCCTTTCTTTGGGGTCAATAGTTATCAGTGGCCAGTCCAACCCACCATATTTTGTTTTGTTTCGTTTTGTTTTTGAGATGAAGTCTCGCTCTGTTGCCCAGGCTAGGGTGCAATGTCGCAATCACGGCTCACTGCAACCTCCACCTCCCGGGTTCAAGTGATTCTCCTGCCTCAGCCTCCCAAGTAGCTGGGATGACAGGCCCAAGCCACCACACCTGGCTAATATTTTTGTATATTTTTTTAGTTGAGACGGGGTTTCACCATGTTGGCCAGGCTGATCTCGAACTCCTGACCTCCAGTGATCCGCCCGCCTCAACTTCCCAAAGTTCTGGGATAACAAGCATGAACCACCATGCCAGGCCCAGCCTATCCCATTTTGGAATAACAGAGTTCTTCCATCTGTAGATAGATAGGAGACTGTTTTTCCTAGAAACAGCTCATCTAAAATAGTCACATAACATCACGTAACAATGATAAAATCAGGGAACAACACATTATCCCCCTCCTCCACATTCACTGCTTCCCAGAAAAGCTTCCCTGATAGCACTTGATAGGACGACCTCAGCTTAGGCTGTGGATGCTGTTCAATCCGCCATACAGCAACCCCGGACAGGCCATCTTACATATCTGTATGTCCCAGGTTCTGGTCCCATAGGAGGGACAGGCTCTGCTCGTGTCAAACACATCAAAACGCACCCAACAACCCACATGACATCGTTTCTGTATAAACATTTCAAATGAACTATATAACTCTGCTTTTGAAACAATTATTCATTTTGCCCAGTTTTTTGTTGTTCAAATTTTGGTTTGTTTGGGGACAGGATCTCCCTCTGTCACCCAGACTGGAGTGCAGTGGTGCCATCCCTGGCCTCAAGTGATCCTCCCACCTCAGCCTCCTGAGTAGCTGAGACTACAAGTGCGCGCTACCATACCTGGCTGAATTTTTGTGCTTTTTGGTGTTTTGTTTGTTTGTTTGTTTTGTAGACACAGGGTCTTACTATGTTGCCCAGGCTGGTCTTGAACTCCCTGGCTCAAGTGATCCTCCCACCTCGGCCTCCCAAAATGCTGGGATGACAGCCATGTGCCAATATGCCTGATCTGTTGTTCAAATTTTGGATCCCAGAACATTTTCTCAGGTCTCAAACATTTTTGAGATCCTTGAAAATCTTGGAGATTTCCATGCATTGCTGCTATCCCTCATACCCACTGGATAAATCAGCCCTGACCTGTAAATCTCCCTGCAGGGTTTACTTGTGAGGAAAACATTAAGGACAGCGTTTGTTCTATTAAGCAGTGTCCTCTCTGTGGGGACCTTGAGTTCCTTGAGCACAAGGGCTGTGTGGTCTTTCTTACCCCCAGGTCCCCACACCAAGAACCTGGCACGCAGCCGCTACTTCGCAACTGTTTAATGTTCAACTAGTGGTAATGCCTAAACTGGACCTGTACGCTCTGCCTGAAAATCAGCCTTCCTAAAACACTTTGGCCCCATCCCCAAATCCAGGAACACAGGCCACCACTGTTTTATATCTTTGAGCAAATTAGAAAAACCATGCCTCCCCTGGGCTGTTACGCTCCAATAGGAAATCCTCCCTTGGGGCATACTCATGCCTTCCACATCTTTCCACAGAGCTGAAGTCCACCCCTCACCCTTACCAGACCCATACATGTGCAGAAACACATCCACACGTGGCAGGCTGTGTGCACACAGACAGCTCCCTTGCCTTTATTTGTGCTATTCCTTTGACTTGAAAAGCCCATCAACTCTAATCTGCACATACAAACTTCAACACCCAGTCCGAATGTAACTTTCTCTGGGAATCCTTCCCCTTCACCTCTCAGGCAGATTTCAGCGCTTCCGCCTTTTTATTCCCATCACGGTGGAAGGCACCCCTATTTGAATCTTGCCAGACTGCATCAAATTTCTTTCTTCCAGGCTTGGCCCCTGCTGAACTGTGATCTCAAGGGGAAGAGCTGCATCTTGGTCATCTCAGTCTCCAATGCCCAGGATGAGACTTTTTTTTTTTTTTTTTTTTTTGAGATAGAGTTTCATTCTTGTTGCCCAAGCTGGAGTGCAATGGCACGATCTTGGTTCACTGCAACCTCAGCCTCCCAGGTTCAAGCGATTCTCCTGCCTCAGCCTCCTGAGTAGCTGGGATTACAGGCGTATACCACCACACCCAGCCAAATTTTTTTGTATTTTTAGTAGAAATGGGGTTTCACCATGTTGGCCAGGCTGGTCTTGAACTCCTGACATCATGATGTGCCCGCCTCAGCCTCTCAAAGAGCTGGGATTAGAGCGTGAGCCACCGCACCCGGCCAAGACCTTGTATGTACATGGCGGGTATTCAATAAATGTTTTAGACTGAATGCAGAGCTCTAGTCAAGTTACTGCTCAGCTCAGAATCTCTACAGGACCTTCCCTTTTGATTCCTGACTTTGTTTCAAACTTCTCCACCAGGCACACAGAAGCTCAGCCCACGGCTCTCCTCCGCTCGCCTCCCCACCTCACCCTCCTTGGCTCACCTGCGCTTCTGGGTGCTGTGGTCACAGCGGACCTCTGACACCTCCTTACCTTCGGGCCTTTGCTCATCTGTCCTTCTACCTACAATGTCATCTTCCCCTCTCCCCCTGTCAAAATTCTAGCCATCCTTCAAGGCCCAGTCAAATGCTATTTTCTTTCTTTCTTTCTTTCTTTTTTGGAGACAGACATTGCCCAGGCTGGAGTGCAGTGGCATGATCTCGGCTTACTGCAACCTCTGTCTTCCGGGTTCCAGCTATTTGAGTAGCTGGGACTACAGGCATGCACCACCACACCTGGCTAATTTTTGTATTTTTATTAGAGATGGGGTTTCACCATGTTGGCCAGGCTGGTCTCGAACTCCTGACTTCACGTGATCTACCCACCTCAGCCTCCCAAAGTGCTGGAATAACAGGCGTGAGCCACCATGCCCAACCTCAAATGCCATTTTCCTCTTGAAGCATCCCATCAGCAGACGCAGCCTCCACTGTTGAAACCCACAGTGCTTTATCACTCCCAAGCCACTCCTCAAACCCTGCTCTGAGGTTGAATGATGCCTGTTTGTAATGAAAGCACTTGGAGAGCTGGCGTCTCCCAACTTTAGCATGGTGCAGTCAATGCCCACAGTAGCTGCTCAGTGAATATTGGACCAAATGGTATTGGGCATCCATGCTACACCTGCAGATGGGAGCGGCAGCCAGCTCATCCCCAGGAACCAGCATGGCACAGATAACTCTTGTCCTCCTCTTTTTTCTCAGTAAGGACAAAATCTGTGCTCAGGGGAGAAGGGCATAGCTTGCCCCTCCCTTCCCTCCTCAGCCAACAGTTTGACTTCCCTTCTAGAGAGGTGAGAGAAGGTGTGACAGGCCAAGTTTCCTTTGCTCCACCCCATCGCGTTTTCCCCAAACACCCAGCGCAGGTTCACCTCTGGCAGAGCTGCTTTCCAGCTCCTGCAGGTCGGACTTGGCTCACCTGCACCCGGGACTCCGCAGGCCTCCGCGGGACGGGCTCACCTGCACCCGGGACTCCGCAGACCTCCGCAGGACGGGCTCACCTGCACCCGGCACCGCCTCCAGCATGCAGCGCCTCACCGCCGCCACCAGGGCCGTCCTGATCCTCAGCCTGGCCTTAGCCTCCTTCCACTCGGCTTGCTCGGCAGGTAGCGTGGTGAGCTTTATTCGTGGCCAGGCTGGGAAGGGGGAGGGAAGGAGGGAAGAGAGGTGGGAGGGAAGGAAGGGGAGGGGGAGGATTCCTTGGCCGGGGTTGGTTCCGTACCAAGGAAGGAGGAAACAGAACTTTCTCATCTGGAGGATTAGGCAGAGGGTGGGAGGTGGGCCTCGGGGAGCGGGGAGATGGGGTAGGTCTTAGGTTTGCCTAAGACAGAGATCAGACACTCAATTCCTCAGCTGGGGCAGGAGCAGCCACCTCCGTTGGCCTTAGCCACAAAGAAAGGAAAAAGTTTTCTGCTGTAGTTTCACCTATCAGGAAACCAAAACGACATCTCTTGGCCCGCTGTGTCCCAAAGGCTCCTTCTCAGCCTTCCCCAGCCTGCTGTGCTTTGCGGTCCTCCCTGTGCACATTTGTGTCAGACCTTCCCATTCCGAAATCCTCCATCCCTCCCTGCCCCCTGTACTTTCGCTGTGACTTTCACAAAACCTGACCGCCACAGGGCTGCCATCCGCCGTGTCCCACCCTCCTGCCTCCAGGGGTGTTGGAAATGCTGGGTTATCTCCTCATTTTCCTACGGAGGCTGGAAGGCTGATCTGTACCCAGCTCTGTCCTTCCCAGCCAGGCTCTGCAGCTCATGGCAGAGGGACCTTGGTTATCATCTCATGCTCCTGGCGTTGATCTTGTCCTCAGCTACCTCAGAACACTGCAACGCCCTCTATGCCCTGCAAGAGTCCCCTTCTCAAAACCAACCCTGCCCCGCAGAGTCCTGTATCTGCCCGTCATCCTCAGACTCTCTTCTGTCACCACTGCCAGGGGTGTTGGCGTGGATGTTCAAGACGTGCATTCTTGAGCCACTGAGCCTGAACTCAACCCCAGTGTCCGTGACTCACTCGCTATGCGACCTCCAGCAAATTACTTTCCCTCTCTGTGCCCAGTTTCCTCCTTTATCTCATGGGGACAATCACAGTGCTTGTTCACAGGGCTGTTGTCAAGAGGAATTGACATAATTGCACGTAAAGAACCTAGAAATAGCTCACAGAAGACACATAGTGAATGTCAGCAACTGTGGTGAACACGTTGGTTTTATTTTCCAACTTCACCCCTCCCCAAATAAGAGCACTGAGTCTCTTTCCACTTACCCTGACAGTGCCTTGCTTACTATGGGGGCTCAAATACAAAAGCCAAGTTTAACTGCACTGAATTGGGCCTTCCTGGCAGCTTTTTCTGTACCAAGTGGGGCCAGTCCCTGCCTCGCTTCTGGCTCTGTTTATAAGGGAGGAGGGTGATGTCTAAATTCTTAGGAATTTTCGCCGGGGCTATTTCCTTTGAACCACAGAAGATTGCTGATCTTGAACAGTTTTGACCTATGACAACGACAATTTCATGAGCTTGAACCTAATCCAAGCATTCAGCTAACTAGGGTCTTTTCCCCTCACTTTGGAAGAGGACATCTCCATTCTAGGTGTAGAGGTGAGGTGAAAGTCAGGACCAAGGAAGTTATTTGAGTCAGAAGGAAAATTAGAATGGCGAGGAATCAGTTTCTCCAAAACAAATAAAGACCAGGCTCGAAGCCATTTAGCTGTAAATAATTTACAGTAACAGATTGCATCGAGACCATGGCTATACTTTAAGCAGGACATTGGAGTGGCTTGGGGGTTGGCTGGCATAAAATTAGTCTCAGCAGCAATTTCATGGCTTTAGCTAAACTGCAGGTTTCTTAACTCGTCCTGCTGTGTGACAAGCACCTTTGAAGGACATACTGACTCACAGTCAGGGGCACCTTGAGAGTTTCCACACCCACCACCTTTTTTTTTTTTTTTTCTTTTTGCATTCCCAAAGAAGCAGGCTGAACAGCAATATAATTTCTAGGAAGGTTCGTCCCATCCATCTCTTGGTTCCCATCTACCCAGATCAGCATTAGCACTGTCTAATAATAGAACTTCCATTGAGGGTGGAAATGTCTCATGTCTGAGTTGTGCTATCAGTATGGGAGCCACTAGTCACACGTACTGATGGAACCCTTGGCATGTGTCTAATGTAACCAAGAAGCTGAGTTTTTTTACTGAATTTAATTTTCATAACTTTGAACAACCACAAGTGGCTAGTGGCTGCTCTATTGAATAGTATGGATTTAGAGGTCATCTCTCTCCTTATTGTCAGTTATGGAAGGGAACCTGGATGGCTTAGATCTCTAACCCCATCCCATACCCGAAGCCAATATAACTTTAAGAATTCATGCTAAAGTCCTTTTTATCTTTCCACTCCTTGCTCATGAATCAATCTATGTGCTGCATATTCTGACAATCTCTGGGCTTGCGTATATGATGTTTATTTATTTATTTTTTTGACAGCCATCATTCTGGAGGCTGGAAGTCCAATATCAAAGTGTTGGAGGGTTTGATTTCTCCTGACGCCTCCCTCCTTGGGTTGCAGATAGATACTTCTCACTGTGTCCTCACGTGGACTTTTCTCTGTGCATGTGCGATGCTGATGTCTCTTCCACTTCTTTCTTTTTTTTTTTTTTTTTTGAGAGTTTTGCTCACATCACCCACCCAGGCTGGAGTGCAATGATGCGATCTCAGCTCACTGCAACCTCTGACTCCCAGGTTCAAGTCATTCTCCTGCCTCAGCCTCTCAAGTACCTGGAATACAGGCATGCACCACCACGCCTGGCTAATTTTTGTATTTTTAGTAGAGACGGGGTTTCACCACATTGGCCAGGCTGTTCTTGAACTCCTGACCTCAGGTGATCTGCTCACCTCAGCCTTCCAAAATGCTGGGATTACAGGCATGAGCCACGCACCTGGCCTCTTCCACTTCTTATAAGGACACCTGCCATTTTGGATTCGGGCCCACCCATAGGACCTCACTTAAGCTTAACTACCTCTTCGAAGGTTCCATCTCCAAATACAATCACATTGTGGGTTAGAACTTCAAGATATGAATCTGGGGAGAGGGGAACATAATTCAGCCCATAACAGGGAGTTAGCTTTGTTGCATAAAGCCTCAATATGCCCACACGGGAGCTTTTATAATACTTTCATAATGCTCACTACTGATTTCCAAAAAAGATTTCAAAATCTATGACTGGGAATGGCTTTCGCTAGTGCCTGAGACTATCTCCTGTCTTTTCTTCCAGAAGCGAGTGGCAGCAACAGCTCAGCCTTGACCGCCCACCGCCCAGACCCGGGGACCCTGGAACAGTGCCTCAGTAAGCTTCTCCTGCTGACCGCTCTAACCCTAGAACTGGCCCTCAGCCTGGGAGGGAAACAAAGGCCTCCCCACTTTCCGTTGATTGATGCCAAGTGACCAAGGGCCTGCCTGGCCTTCCTGTGCACCAGTGTGGTTTGTCCCAGATCTATTTGCAGAGCAGGTCTAAAAAGCTTTCTTGGCTCCAGTCCCCATCTGGGTGCATGATTTTTTGCACAGATGGCTTTAATGACCCATCCCAGGTCAGCAGCTAACGATGACCTAGGTTCAAATGCTTAAAGAAGTTTGGAGGTGAAAAGGCCACAAAAAAATCGAGTCCAACTTCTATCCAATGCAAGGGCTTGGTTTTGGTACCCTTGGCATGCATATTTCTTCTTCTTCTGTGCATGTTCTTCCTCTTCATGTACCTCTAGCCACAGGGAGCGCAGTAATTCATAGACCAACCACTATTATGCATGTCTAGCTAATAGAAAGTTTTGCCGCTGGGCACAGTGGCTCACGCCTGTAATCCCAGCACTTTGGGAAGCCGAAGCAGGTGGATCACCTAGGATCAAGAGTTTGAGACCAGCCTGACCAATATGGTGAAACCCCATCTCTACTAAAAATACCAAAAAATTAGCTGGGTGTGGTGGCGTGCGCCTGTAGCACCCACTACCAGGGAGGCTGAGACAGGAGAATCGCTTGAACCCAGGAGGCGGAGGTTGCAGTGAGCTGAGATCGTGCCATTGTACTCCAGCCTGTGTGACAGTGAGACTCTGTCTCAAAAAGAAAAAAAAAAAAAAAACAAGCAAGGAAGGATAATAGGGAATAACACATAGAGGTTAAGAGTATGGCTTTGGAGTCTTGCAGACTTGGGTTTGAGTTCTCCTTCTGCCATCTTGTGACCTCAGCCAAGTTACAGCCTTAGTCTCTTCATGTGAAACGAGAATAAAAATCGCACCTATCGCTTTGTGAGGAAGGCATGAGCTAACGTGTAAAAGCACTCAGCACAGTGCACGGCAGGTAGGAGGCCCGGGTCGATTGCTCTGTGAATATTCACGGTAGAGAAGCCTGGGCAGGGCTGGCGGGGCCTGCAGTCATCCTTGCTCTCCCTTCCCCACCAGATGTGGACTTCTGCCCACAGGCAGCCCGGTGCTGCCGCGCAGGGGTGGACGAGTACGGCTGGATCGCGGCGGCAGTTGGCTGGAGCCTCTGGTTCCTCACTCTCATCCTGCTCTGTGTGGACAAACTGATGAAGCTGACTCCGGATGAGCCCAAGGACTTGCAAGCGTGAGATCCAGGCTCGGTGCACAAAACGGTGATCGCCACCAGTCGGGCTAATGGGGGAGGGGAGTAGGGCTAACATAGTTTCTACTGTTTAAAAGTCATTTTCACCTTTAGGCTTCAGTTACTTTTAAAAGGAAAAGAAGAAAGAGTAGGAGAAGCACATAAGGCAAGCCAATGCTGCCCTCGCACCTCGCTCCCAAGGGCCTCTGGGGCTTCTGTGCCCAGATGGCTCCTGTCTTAAGATCGTCCCTCTGGAAATTGCCCTGCTTTAACCTTTCTTCTAGGTGCCAAGGGAGGTGCACAAGAAACATAAGACTTAGTCTCATCATCAACATGTTCAGAAACAAACACATAACCTTCTCACCAAAACCGGGTCATCTGCTTCTGTACCTGGCTTGAGTCTTAACTGTCATTTCAATATAAGAACTGGTCAGATACGGTGGCTCATGCCTGTAACCCCAGCACTTTGGGAGGCTGAGGCGGGCAGATCACTCAAGGTCAGGAGTTTGAGACCAATTTGGCCAACATGGTGAAACCCCATCTCTACTAATAATACAAAAATTAGCCAGGCGTGGTGGTGCACGCCTGTAATCCCAGCTACTTGGGAGGCTGAGGTGGGAGAATCGCTTGAACCTGGGGGGCAGAGGTTGCAGTGAGCCGAGATCGCGCCATTGTGCTCCAGCCTGGTGACACAGCGAGACTCTATATCAAACAAATAAATAAATAAAAGAATGTGAGGATCGGTCGGGCATGGTGGCTCATTCCTGTAATCCCAGCACTTTGGGAGACTGAGACAGGAGGATCACTTTAGCCCAGGAAATTGAGACCAGCCTAGGCAAGATGGTGAGACTTTGTCTCTATTAAAATTTTTTTTTTTGAGACGGAGTTTCGCTCTTGTTACCCAGGCTGGAGTGCAATGGCCCAATCTCAGCTCACCGCAACCTCCGTCTCCTGGGGTCAGGCAATTCTCCTGCCTCAGCCTCCTGAGTAGCTGGGATTACAGGCGCGTGCCACCATGCCCAGCTAATTTTTTGTATTTTTAGTAGAGACGGGGTGTCACCATGTTGACCAGGATGGTCTCGATCTCTTGACCTCGTGATCCACCCACCTCGGCCTCCCAAAGTGCTGGGATTACAGGCTTGAGCCACCGCGCCCGGCCTTAAAAAAATTTTAAAGTTAAAAATAAAAATGTGAGAATCCCCTTGACACTCCCACCATCTTCACCCCCACCTCAGGTCCTTCTCCAGCTCTCCTTCTGGCTTCCCCCTGCCTTCCACGGCTCTCCTGCCCACCCATCCTCCCCACCGGCGCCCTAGTTCTGGCCTTCACCGCCTTTCCCTAGACCACATCAGGGGTATTGCATTCTGTCCTCACGGCCTTGAGGATCTTCCTCCCCAGCTCACCATTCCCCATGGGCAGCTACCAGGATAGGTGCTGTCACCCTCTGCTGACAACAGTCAGTAGCTCCTAAGGACTAAAACTTCTCGGCACGGCATTCAAGTCTTTGTAGGACTCCAACTGTCTCCCAGCACATCCAGGAATAAGGACTCTGACTGGTCCACTCCTCATTCCGGTGTCTCCAGCTTCTCTGCTGTCATTTTCTTTGCTGGGATGGCTGCCTCCCAACTCCACCTCGAGAATCAAGGACCTTCCTCCAAGCCCAGTTCGAAAGCTTGATCTGCCTGGAGCCTTCCCAGTCATCCTTGGGTGACCTGGAGCCCTTAGAGCACTTCTCCTCTACCCTGACATGTGAATGGGACTCTCCATAGTTTATCCTTCTTCACGCCTCTGGGGCATAATACACTATTCAAGTTTGTCCAACGAGTGCATGGGAGAATGAATGAATGAACAAATGAGTCTTTGCTCTAGATGACTTAAGATCCTCCCTCTGCATTAGGAGCCTCCATTTTTCTCCAGATGGTTGAAATAACCAGCCTCTGAAGGATCCAACGGTTTGGTCACTGCTTTCTCAGCAAATTACAGTCACTGTCACTTAGCGTGAAGAGTGGACCTTGCACATCACCGTGAACTCTTGCAGAGGAGGAGAAGGCAGGTTTATCAGAAGAAAGAAAGGACAAAAATGACTAATTATGAAGCAATTTCTGCCCTCTGTGAGAAAACATGTATTTAGATCAGATAAACTCTAAATAGTCAAAATACAAAAAAGAAAAATGAAAGCCCTCTGAAACAGAAACAATCTCTTGAAGAGGCAAATGACTCAGAGCTGCTCAACTGCTCTTTCAGAAAATCTAAGTAAATTTCCCTGACAACAGGAGCTGAAGAGATTGCCTGGTTCATCTTGTAGTCTTCCAAAAAAAAAAAACAACAACATAATTTCTGAATCTCGGATGTTGAATCAGTACAATGGGATGAATTTCTTGTTCCAAAGTGTTAAATGATCATGTATATAGAGGTGTCTGAGCCTGGGCAACATAGTGAGACTCTGTCTCCACAAAAAAATAAAAACAGGCCAAGCTTGGTGGCTCATGCCTGTAATCCTAGCACTTTGAGAGGCCGAGGTGGGTGGATCACCTGAGGTCAGGAGTTCAAAACCAGCCTGGCCATCATGGTGAAACCCCATCTTTATAAAAAAAAATAATAAAAATAAATAAATAAAAACATTAGCCAGGCTTGGTGGTGCACACTGATAGTCCCAGCTACTCAGGAGGCTGAGGAAGGCAGATCACTTGAGCTAGGGAGTTCAAGGGTGCAGTGAGCCATGTTTGTGCCACTGTATTCCAGCCTAGGCGACACAGTGAGACCCTGTCTGAAAGAAACAAAAGTGTCTGCATAATACCTGGTGCCTTTTGTGGATATACCATATGAGTATATGTTCCATGATTTTAGAAATTCAAAGGAAGAATTTCCACAATATGTGATGGTTTATTTCCCAAGAGATGAAAAGATTCATTAAGGAGCATGCTTTAACACCTGCAAACATTTAAAAAATATAACAGTGTGTGACATAGCAGTGAGAGTTATCTTTTTGAAAAGGGAAATTAAGATTTATTTCTGTTCAATTCAAACAGAAATAAGTCACTTTATCTCACTGGGCACCAATTTTATAAGTGAAAAATAGAAGAATTGGACCAAATGAGCTGTTTCAAGCTGAGCTGCAAAAGTCCATGGGGCCATTTCAGTCACTTCATGGAATCGGGGTGGGCATGGAGCCCACTGTTCTTCCAACCTGAAGCAGCTTGGCTCTTGTGACATACATTAAACCTTGTGGTAGGTTTTTTTTTTTTTTTTTTTTTTTTTTTTTCTGATTTATAAAGTGAAGGGTCAGGGCACCAGCTGGTGTCTGAGATGCCCTCCAGTCTGGGGAACCCCGTAGATTCTTAGACTACCTTGAAGTGAAGTATGTGGAGTCTCTGCCATCTCACATTAAAATGTAGGCATTTTGTCAATTGCTTTTCTTTCATCTGCACAGGCGGAAGGGCAGAATGAACCAATAGAGCCACTCTTTTCCTTGAGACTGTAAAGAAAAATGGTTATAGAGTCTGCTGGTTCTACTTCCAAGATGCTACCTCTCAGATTTAGCCTCAACAGGAAATTTCTTGATTATAGCAGACCAGATATTTACCTGTCAATAAGTTAAAAAAGATAATCTGGGCTGGATGTGGTGGCTCACGCCTGAAATTCCAGCACTTTGGGAGGCCAAGTCGGGAGGATTGCTTGAGCTCAGGAATTTGAGACCAGCCTGGGCAACATGGCAAAACCCCATCTCTACAGAAAATACAAAAAAAATTATCTGGGCCTGATAGCACATGCCTGTAGTCCCAGCTCCTTGGGAGGCTGAGGTGGGAGGATCATTTGAGCCCAGGAGGTTGAGCCTGCAGTGAGCTATGATCTCACCACTGCATACCTGCCGGGGTGAGAGTGAGATCTTGTCTCAAAAAGAAAAAAAAATGAATAAAATTTGAGAGGAAAAGCAGGCATCAACTTCCAGGGATCTAATAAAACTTTCTAACTTAAAGCAACAAGACTTGCCTAATGGTAGATGAACTTTTCATTTTAAAACTTTGCCTTTAGCAGCGGACACTGCCCTCAACACAGCTACAGTTTATGTAACACAGAGTCAATATGATACAGGGCATGTCTGTATCAAAATGTCATATGTAGAAATAAAGTATTAAATATTAAGATGTGGCATAATTATCTGTCTTTAAAAATCGTCATTTAGTGGCTAGGTGCGATGACTCACGCCTGTAATCCCAGCACTTTGGGAGGCTGAGCTGGGTGGATCACCTGGGGTCAGGAGTTCAAGACCAGTCTGGCCAACAAGTTGAAACCCCATCTCTACTAAAAATGCAAAAATTTAGCCGGATGTGGATGTGGTGGTAGATGCCTGTAATCCCATCTACTTGGGAGGCTGAGGTAGGAGAATCGCTTGAACCTGGGAGGTGGAGGTTGCATGAGCCGAGATCAGGCCACTGCACTCCAGCCTGGGCAACAGAGTGGGGCTCTGTCTCAAAAAGTTAATTAATTAAATAAAATTAAAATCATCATTTAAAAACTTATTCTTTTTTATATGCATGACACCTAAGGCAAACAAAACAAATATGCAATTTTTTATTAACAACTAAATGTTACAGCATGCAAGGTTAATCAGCTGGACCCAGTGATACACATCTATGGTCCCAGCTACTGTGGAATCTGAGGAGGGAGGATGGCTTGGGGCCAGCGATTAATTGCTTCGAGGGTGCAGTGCCCAATGAACGTGCCTGTGAGTAGACACTGCACTCCAGCCTGGGCAACATGGCAAGACATTGTCTCTAAAACATATGAAGCAAAACAGAAAAGAATTAATCAAAAACAAGTCTCAGGATAGCTTAGGCTTTGTCTTATCAGTTTGGACTGCTGTAACAAATTATCATAGACTGCGTGGCTTCTACACCACAGACATCTATTTCTCATGGTTCTGGAGGCTGGAAGTCTGAAATCAGGGTGCCAGCCTGGTTGGTTTCTGAGGAGGGTCCACTTCTTGGTTCATGGACAGCGGGCTTCTCATTGCGTCCTCACAGGGTGGAAAGAGGGCAAAGGAGTTCTCTGGAGCCCCTTCTACAAGGGCACTAATCCCAATTGTGAGGGCTCCACCCTTATGACCTAATCACCTCCTAAAGCCTCCACCTCCAAATACCGTCAGCTTGGGCACTAGGATTTAACATGAATTTTAGGGGGACATAAATATTCTGTCTATGGGAGGCCTCATTTCCACAAAAATACACAGAAGCATGTTTTTAAACTTGGGGAAATATTAATCTAGATGTTTTTGATGAAGAACCTGCTCTATCTGAACCCCGGCATCTGTTCTGAAGTTATTATCTATGGGGGATCTTCCTCGCCATGTGGTAGGAGTGTCTGTAAACACCCTCGGCCTGGCATCTGCTTCCTGCCTTACCTGGCTCCAGCCCCTCCTCCTCACTTCTTTGAGAGTGATCTAATACATAAATAAGCAATCAAATCACCCCCCTCCAAAATCCTTCTGTGGCTCTGCACAGCTGACAGAATAGGATTTTTACTCAGGTGGAGCCAGAAGAGCTCTGTAATTGGATCTCCAGACATTTCTCTAGCTTTACCTTCATGCAAACCGGGTTGGAAAAGTTTTCCGTTCCCTAAACACTCTATCCTCCTTGGCCTTCATTTTTGCTGTTCATATGGCCTGGACCCTGTGTACCCTTTCCCAGAGGCAGATCTGCTGTGAACCTACAGAAGGTTAAACTTCGGGCCCCCTTCCTTGAATGAGCCCCTCTGAGGCCCTCAGTCTAACACTGTATTCCTAATTTTGCATTTTTTTTTTAAAGACAGCCTCTCCTTAACTGTCTACATTTAAGGTCGCATGAACCTGGGCCTGCCCTCACTTCCCCTCCTCCTCTGAGGCCCCTTACTCCTGGTTGGCTTACTGGGATTGGTCTTTGAAGTCAAGTTGCCTGCTCTCTGAATAGACACACAGACACACACACACACACACACCCTCCTTGAGCAAACTCTAGCCAGGCGTTTTTTTGAGCCCTCTTCTCAACTAGACCTTAACCTTGGCTTATAAAAACTACAGATCCTCAGCATAAATGATTTCATCCACCCTCTTCCCCTTACATTTAAAGACCTGACCAAACACATTATAATACAGCCTCTAACAGTTCCGGGTCGCATCCCTAGGACGAGCAGGAGGTGGAAACCCGGCCTGGGAGATGCAGCTGGAGGTGAGTGATGCCAGGCCAGGTTCCAGGCACATCATGTGCATGGCACAAAGGTGCTCTACCCATCCAAACGGAGCTAACCTATGTGAGAGCTGGGGGGGGGCCGGGGTGGGAAATCCAGGACTCTCATCCAAGTCCTGGGGCAGCAGGAAACCCCCTCCCAGTAAACCCCTCTCATAAACCCACACCGCACATGCACACATACACATACGCCCCAGTGCTTTGTCTTGGTCATGCTCTGGGGATCCCTGAGCTCACTTCCCTTCCCTGCGCACAACCTATAGCCAATTCCACCCCTGCCTGAGTCAGGACCGCAGCAGGAAGTGCAATGCCAAGTGTGTGAGGGGTGGGTGTACTTGGCTTCAGGATGCATGGGTGTGTAAAACTCAAGCATGCAAGGCAACCATGCTGCTGCCCGCTGGGATCCAGAAAGCCCTCCAACAGAAGCCCATGTTGTTCATAACAACTCAGTTTCCTTAAGGAAGAGGCACCCTTTGCAATGTGCATAGCAGTTCCTAAGGAAAAAGGAAACTGAACGTAAAATCTAACACTAGCTAGGCATGGTGGCTCATGCCTATAATCCCAGCACTTTGGGAGGTCGAGGCAGGTGAATCACCTGAGGTCAGGAGTTCCAGACCAGCCTGGCCAAAATGGTGAAACCCCGTCTCTACTAAAAACACAAAATTTAGCCGAGCATGGTGATGCACATCTGTAATCCCAGCTACTCAGGAGTCTGAGGCAGGAGAATCGCTTGAACCCAGGAGGTAGAGGTTGCAGTGAGCTGAGATCGTGCCACAGCCTGGGTGACAGAGCAAGACTCTGTCTCAAAAAAAAAACAAAAAAAGGTCTAACACTTGGCTTCCATTACATGCTTAACTGGTACAAAGCACACTCGCTACATGGCATATTTGCATATGTGTTGTTCAAACTGTGATAAAAACAAAGACTCAAGTTTTAAAAAGTTGATTCCAAACCATAATCAATGTCAGGGCCAGACTGATCAAGAGCCATTGATGAACGAGCCTAGTGCAGATGACAATCCCATCCCACAGGCTGCAAATGTGGTGTTTCAGTTTCCCATCCTGAGTGCAATTGATGTGAAATTGCACTTCGTGTGCAATTTCAGTGTACATAGCAGCACATATCTTTTTCCTACTAACACAGATAGGACCAAAGTACAATTCTCACATTTCTTTCATGACATGTTCATCTCTATCAAGAAAAAATCAGGACCAAAATGGTCATTTAAAAACAAGCAAATTTCTCTCTCTTTTCATTGGTTGAGCAAATGGCTTCTTTCCTAAATTTGTATTATTATAAAAAATATATGAAATGCAGAGAATAATTAAATTATCAAGCCATGAAAAGACATGGAGAGCCGGGCTCAGTGGCTCACACCTGTAATCCCAGCACTTTGGGATTACTTGAACCCAGGAGTTCGAGACCACCCCAGGCAACACAGCAAGACTCCCCCCCTCATCTCTACAAAAAAAAGGGAAAAATTAGCCAGGCATGGTGGTACATGCCTGTAGTCATGGCCATAGTCCCAGCTACTCAGGAGGCTGAGGCAGGAGGATCCCTTGAGCCTGGGAGGTTGAGGCTGCAGTATCCCTTGAGCCTGGGAGGTTGAGGCTGCAGTGAGCTGTGTTTGTACCCCTGCACTCTAGAATGAGTAATAGAGTGAGACTCAGTCTCAAAAAAAAAAAAAAAGAAAAGACATGGAGGATATTTATTTGCATATTACTGAGTGAAAAAAAGCCAAACTGCAAAGCCTTCACACTGAATGATTCCAACTCTTAAGACATCCTGGAAAAGGCAAAACTATGGAGGCAGTCAAAAGATCAGGGACTCCCAGGGGTTTGTGGGGAGGGAGGGATGAATAAGCACAGCACGGAGGATTTCGAGGGCAGCAGAACTACTCGGACATTATAATGCCGGGTACGTGTCCTACATTTGCCCAAACCCACATGTACAGCACCAAGAGTGAGCTCTAATGCAAACTCTGGACTCTGGATGATACTGATGTGGCAATGCGGCTCATCAGCTACAGCAAATGTGCCAGGCTGGTGGGGGTGTTGACAGTGAGGAGCTGTGCACTGGCAACAGGGGACAGATGAGAACTCCGTACTTTCTGCTCAGTTCTGCTGTGAACCTAAAACTGCTCTAAATAGAAAATCTGTTTTTTTTAAAAAAAAAAAAAAAAAAAACAACTGTTAAGAGCATCTCAGAGTCTTAGTACCCACTCTAGAAAAGGGGATATTTATGCATCAAATCCCTTAAATTTAAAACAACAACAACAACAAAACGTACTGGTAGAAGGATAACTTCTGTATCTTACGTACTAAGAGCAAACTGTAACACCTAAATTCATTTATCAAGTCCCTTCGTAGAATCACGATCAATTAGAAGTGGCTCATTTACTCTTAAGAAAACTATTCTCATCTATTCTGGAAAAATATATGACATGCATACAAAATGTATGACATCCCAGCGCCAGCCTCCCAAAATGCTGGGATCACCTGCGTGAGCCACTGCGTCCGGCCTCATTTCACTCTTTAACCCCTTTTATTCCCATCCCCCCTCTCATTCTCCTATGGCTACTTCCCATAGGCCCAGCTCTTTTTCACATGAAGTTTTATTCATCTAACCCCAGCTTTCTGATGTCTGGACAGACACTCTAGTTTATTATTCCTCTTAGTTCCTGTCACCCTGTCACCACTGGTGTCTGTAAGGACCCCTCATTTCACTTTTTTTTTTTTTTTTGAGATGGAGACTCCATCTCAACTCCAAGACCCATTGGTATGCTACATCCAGATCCATCTCACATGCAAGGATACATAAAGACTCAAAACAAAGGGATGGTGAAAAATTTACCAACCAAATGGAGAGCTAAAATAAATAAATAGAAAGCAGGAGTTGCAATTTTTGCTGATAAAATAGATTTCAAAGCAATAAAGATCAAAAGAAGCAAAGAAGGATATTACATAAAGATAAAAGGATCAATGTAACAAGAAGAGCTAAAGATCCTAAACATATATGCACCCAATACAGAAATACCCAGATATATAAGACTTACAAAGAGACTTGGACCCCCACACAATAATAGCGGGAGACTTCAACATCAATATTAGATAGATCAATGAGACAGAATGTTAACATCGATATCCAGGACTTGAACTCAGATCTGGAACAAGTAGACTTAATTAACATTCATAGAACTCTCCACTTTAAATACACAAAATATACACTCTTATCAGTACTACATCACACGTATTTACAGGTTTAAATGAAATATTGGTTGGCTGCTTGTTAATTATTTTATTCCCTCTTTTTTTTTTATGTCTCTATTATTAAACACAATTACAGGCATACCCAGTTTTAGACTGCATTCTAGCCCGGGCAATAAAGCAACACCCCTGTTCTCTCTCCCTCTTCCTCTTCCTCTTTCTTCCTTTCCTGTATTCTTTTTCTCTTTTTTTTTTTTTTAATTCTTTTTCTTCCTTTCTCTCGGAAAAAAAAAAAAAAAAGAGAAAAAAAAGAGATGGAGACTCCCTCTGTCACCTAGGCTGAGAGCAGTGTAGTGGCATGATCTCAGCTCACTGCAACCTCTGCCTCCCGAGTTCAAGGGATTCTCCTGCCTCGGCCTCTCAGGTAGCTGGTATTACAAGCACCCGCCACCACACCTGGCTAATTTTTGTATTTTTAGTAGAGACAGGTTTTCACCAGGTTGGCCAGGCTGGTCTCAAACTCTTGAACTCAAGCAATCCACCCGCCTTGGCCTCCCAAAGTGTTGGAATGACCGCGCCCGGCCTCATTTCACTCTTTAATCTCTTTTATTCCCATCCTCCTCTCTCATACTTCTATGGCTATTTCCCCAAGGCAACCATATGAGCCCCTGTATGTGTCTTGTGAAATGTGAAGTGTTATAATAAGTTCAGTTGTTTGCATTTACATTGGCACTCATGCTGCTTCTCAGTGTTTTCACTGAGTAGTAATATTTCCAAGATCTCCTTAGGCTGCTATGTGCCTATGGTCAAGAGCTTCCAGTGGCTGCAGAGGGTTCTATCATGTGAGCTCACCACAGTTCATTTCTCTGTTCTCTGGCAGACCGACTCCTCAGCCGCCTCCAAGTCTCACTTCATATCACACTGGGATGAAAATCCTCACCTGTTCATTCATGGGCCTGTGTTTGGATTTTCCTGGAAAATATTGCCAGATGCAGTATCACTGTCACAGCAGAAACAGCTTAATTAAACTCAGTACTATGGGATGACACATCTCAAATTGACATAAGGATCTTTCATTCAGTGGACCCAGAAATGGAAATTGACTTTTCATTGTTTCTTTCTACCTTGCTATTTCATGATAGACATCAGTCATGTTTATGTTTCACCTAAAAATAATATGCACGGTATTCCCATGGTTAGATATGAAATGCAATTTATTGAATCCAATTTTTTTTTTTTTTTTTTTGAGACGGAGTTTTGCTCTTATTACCCAGGCTGGAGTGCAATGGCGCGATCTCGGCTCACCGCAACCTCCGCCTCCCGGGTTCAGGCAATTCTCCTCCCCCAGCCTCCTGAGTCGCTGGGATTACAGGCACGCGCCACCATGCCCAGCTAATTTTTTGTATTTTTAGTAGAGACGGGGTTTCACCATGTTGACCAGCATTGTCTCGATCTCTTGACCTCGTGATCCACCCGCCTCGGCCTCCCACAGTGCTGGGATTACAGGCTTGAGCCACCGCGCCCGGCCTTGAATCCAATTTTATTTTGAATCTAAAGACAACATTGCTATCAATTTGCATCATAGTTAGCATATTACTTTTAACATTTTTTTTTTTTTTTTTTTGAGATGGGGTCTTCCTCTGTTGCCCAGGCTGGAGTGTAGTGGCACAATCTCAGCTCACTGCAACCTCCGCCTCCCGGGTTCAAGCGATTCTCCTGATTCAGCCTCCCAAGTAGCTGGGATTATAGGCACCTGCCACCACGCTGGCTGGCTTATTTATTTTTTTATTTATTTATAGTGGAGACAGGGTTTTGCCATGTTGGCCAGGCTGATCTTGAACTCCTGGTCTCAGGTTATTCGCCCACCTCAGCCTCCCAAAGTGCTGGGATTACAGGCGTGAGCCACCGTGCCCAGCCTAACATGGTTTTTAAGAAGATAGTTATGAATAAAATTCTAGGGAGTGTGCATTTTAGCTGGATTAAATAACAAAATGTCCTCCCTCTTACTATATACCCGTGGGTAGATTTTTTACCTTTATACCTGAGGCTGGGTTATTAAAATTAAAAATAAATTTTCAGCCTTAGATAGGCTGGCATCACGCCAGATTTGGGGAGATACAAAGGAAGAAAATGTGTTCAAGATGGCAACCCTGTTATTGACTTTTTTGGAACTCTGTATGAAACCACAGTGTGTTTTTCCCAGAAATGAACTAAAATGCAGATACTATCACTCCATTCTGAAAGTCTGTCTAGCAGTGAGAACAAACAACACAACCAGGTTAGAAGGGTAGAAGACAGCTGTGTCACACACCAAGCTGGAGAGAAAAACCTCTAGCACTGTGCCCTAGAGGTTTACACTAGAATGTACATGCCAGGTAGGCAGGAGTTTTAATAATTTTTAAATGACTTTTTTTTTCTCTTTGAGTCTTGCTCTGTCACCCAGGCTGGAGTGCAATGGCATGATCTCGGCTCACCGCAACCTCCTCTGCCTCCTGGGTTCAGGCGATTCTCCTGCCTCAGCCTCCTGAGTAGCTAGGATTACAGGTGCATACCACCACACCCAGCTAATTTTTTGTATTTTTTTTTTTAGTAGGGACAGGGTTTCATCATGTTGGCCAGGCTGGTCTCGAACTCCTGACTTCAGGTGATCTACTCACCTCAGCCTCCCAAAGTGCTGGGATTACAGGTGTGAGCCACCACGCCCAGATCTTTAAAATGGCTTTTAACAGTTAAAAATAGTTTTCATAGACTTGATACATCACTGCAAGAGCTACATTTTCCCAGAGACAAATAAAACCTCCCATAATCTCCCAGCATCTCCAGTCTGCGTCCAGGGATGGCAGCTTTCCAATCCATCTCTGGATGAAGACCACATGAAATGCAGCCAAATCACAGGGGCAAACAAACCTCTCACCTCCCAACTTCCTGAGGGTAAGGGCAGGTGACTCCCTTTGAAAAGCCCTGGGGTGGGGACATAGGTGAGGGGGTGTTGGCCAGGGGTAATCTGCATATGATCTGCATGATGGGAGGAATTTGCATGTAAGGCAAATCAGACCTTAATGATTATCTAAGGGTGATGACATTTTAATTTTTTACCCAGAGATGTTCAGCTGAACATTTCATGTTGGTCACATAATTTATTTTTTACTTGTATCTGTGGCTTTCCATGAAACCCAAGGAGATAATAGGAGTTGGTCAAAGTCACATCAGGTTAAGCAGCTCAGCATGGATGTTTTTTAAAGTAGCCGATCCTCTCCAGGCTAGAAATTCTCTGCTTTAAAGCCTCATCTGCAAGACTGCTTTAGATACTGGGACAATATAGTGAGTCACAGACTCTGAGTTCAAAGTAACATTAGAAGTCAAGTTCCATCTTCTCTTCTCTCTCTCTCTCTCTCTCTCTCTCACACACACACACACACACACACACACCCACACACCCATACCCATTTAGCCACACCTCAAGAAAGATGGTCTGTCTCTATTCGGTGACCAGTGAATGACAGTCAACACATTATAAAGGATTCTCTTAAAATCCTATATACTGAAAATGTGCACATCTTATGACCTAATTTTAATAATTTGCCTAATAGAAAAATAACTCAAAGGAAAAAAAGCTAAAAGCTAGAGAGATAATCTAGAAAAATAATAGTTGTTTCTAATAATTTGCTATTCTAGATAATGCAATATATTGGGAAAAGAAATTAAATATCAAATAATAAGGTAATGGCAAAATAGTATGACTTGGGATATTATATAGCTACAAATGATAACTATGAAAACTCATTAGAATTTTTTAATTGGCCAAATTATAAAATGCTAAAAAGTATATACAGTAGTCCTAATGCTGGTGAAGGTACAGTTAGATGTATTGTCAAACATGAACATTAGGGATACACATTTTTTTTTTTTTTTTTTTTTTAGACGGAGTTTCGCTCTTGTTACCCAGGCTGGAGTGCAATGGCGCGATCTCGGCTCACCGCAACCTCCACCTCCTGGGTTCAGGCAATTCTCCTGCCTCAGCCTCCTGAGTAGCTGGAATTACAGGCACGTGCCACCATGCCCAGCTAATTTTTTGTATTTTTAGTAGAGACGGGGTTTCACCGTGTTGACCAGGATGGTCTCGATCTCTTGACCTCGTGATCCACCCGCCTCGGCCTCCCAAAGTGCTGGGATTACAGGCTTGAGCCACCGCGCCCGGCGGGATATACATTTTTTTTAGGGAAATAAGTTTAACCAGGATTTCTGAAATATAATCGATATTTTGGAATAAAATCCTTTCAATCTATTCAGGCCAACTGCTTCAGTAATTTTACCTCCAGGAATTTATTCTAAAGAAATAATATGACACTGGCCAGGCACCATGGCTCATGCCTGTAATCTCAGCACTTTGGGAGGCCAAGGCCTGCAGATCACCTGAGGTCAGGAGTTTGAGACCAGCCTGACCAACATGGAGAAACTCCGTCTCTACTAAAAATACAAAAAATTAGCTGGGCATGGTGGTGCGTGCCTGTAATCCCAGCTACTCAGGAGGCTGAGGCAGGAGAATTGCCTGAACCCGGGAGGCGGAGGTTGCAGTGAGCCGAGATCGCGCCATTGCACTCCAGCCTGGGTAACATGAGTGAAACTCCGTCTCAAAAAAAAAAAAACAAAAAAAGAAATAATATGAGATCTAGACAATTTATACAGAGATACAGAGATAGCACCCCATTATTTATAATAGCAAAACATTAAAAACAACCATATGTTTAACATTAGCGGAACAATTATGGTAGATCCATCCAAGGAAATGATATGCAGAAAAAATTATATAAATCTTTATCTCTAGGTACACATAAGCACACCTCATTCTATTGTACTTTGCTTTAATGCACTTCATAGATATTGTAGTTTTCTACAAATTGAAGATTTCTGGACAGACACTACACTTTTTTTACAAATTGAAGATTTGTGGCAACCCTGTAGAGCACATTGGCGCCATTTTTTCAACAGCACATGCTCCTGGGTCTCTGTGCCACATTTTGGTAATCTTGCAACATTTCCAACTTTTGCATTATTATTACACCTGTCATGGTGATCTATTATGAGTGATCTTTGATATTACTACTATAATTTGTGGTATCACAAACCTCACCCATATAAGACAATGAACTGAATCAATAAATGTCGTGTGTGTTCTCACTGCTCCACCAACTGGCCGTTCCCTGATCTCTCTCCCTCTTTTGGGGCCTCCCTATTCCTGAGACACAACAATATTCAAATTAGGCCAATTAACAATCCTACAATGGCCTCTAAGTGCTCATGTGACAGGAAGAGTCCTATGTCCTTCATTCTAAATCAAAAGCTAGAAATGATTAAGATTGGTGAGGAAGACATGTCACAAGCTGAGACAGGCCCAAAGTTGGGCCTCTTGTGCCAAATAGACAGCCAAATTATGAATGTAAAGAAAAAGTTCTTTTTTTTTTTTTTTTTGAGACGGAGTTTTGCTCGTTACCCAGGCTGGAGTGCAATGGCGCGATCTCGGCTCACCGCAACCTCCGCCTCCTGGGTTCAGGCAATTCTCCTGCCTCAGCCTCCTGAGTAGCTGGGATTACAGGCACGCACCACCATGCCCAGCTAATTTTTTGTATTTTTAATAGAGACGGGGTTTCACCATGTTGACCAGGATGGTCTTGATCTCTTGACCTAGTGATCCACCCGCCTCGGCCTCCCAAAGTGCTGGGATTACAGGCTTGAGCCACCGCGCCCGGCCCCAAAAAAAGTTCTTAAACAAAATGAAAAGTACTGCCTCAATGCATACACGAAGGATGAGAAAGAGGAACAGCCTTATTGCTCACATGGAGAAAGTCTGAGTGGTCTGAATAGAAGATCAATCTGGCCACAACATTCCCTTCAGCCAAAGCCCAATCCAGAGCAAGGCTCTAACTCTCTTCAATTCTATGAAAGCTGAGAGAGGTGAGGAAGCTGAAGAAGAAAGGGTTGAAGCTAGCAGAGGCTGGTTCATGAGGTTTAAGGAAAGAAACTGTCTCTATAACATAGAAGTGCATAAAAGTAAAGCAGCGCTGGTGCTGATTTAGAAGCTGCAGCAAGTTAACCATAAGCTCTAATTAAGAAAACTGAGGAAGATGAAATCTGTAAAGAACAGATTTTCAGTGTAGCTAAACAGCCTTCCACTGAAGAACATGCCATCTAGTACTTTCATAGCAAGAGAGGAGAAGAAGTCAATGCTTGGCTTCAAAGCTTCAAAGGACAGGCTGACTCTCTTGTTAGGGGTGAATGCAGCTGGTGAGTTCAAGTTGAAGCCAGTCCTCATTGAGTATTCTGAAAATGCTATGGCCCTTAAGAATTATGCTAAATCTGCTCTGCCTGTGCTCTATAAATGGAATAACAAAGTCTGGATGACAGCACATCTGTTATAGCATTGTTTAAAGAATATTTTAAGCCCACTGTTGAGACCTACTGCTCAAGAAAAAAGATCTCTTTTAAAATATTACTGCTCATAGACAGTGCTACTAGTCACCCAAGAGCTCTGATGGAGATGTACAAAGAGATTAATGTTGTTTTCATTTGTAACACAATATCCATTCTGTAGCCCAGGAATCAAGGAGTCATTTTGACTTTCAAGTCTTACTAAGAAGTAACATTTCAGGCCAGACACAGTGGTCCATTCCTGTAATCCCAACACTTTGGGAAGCCAAGGCAGTTGGATTGCTTGAGCTCAAAAGTTCGAGACCAGCCTGGGCAACATGGCAAAACCCCATCTCTACAAAAATTCCAAAAAAATTAGCTGGGTGTCATTGCACGCTCCTGTAGTTCCAGCTGCTGGGAAGGCTGAGGTGGGAGGATTGCTTGAGCCTGGGAGGTGGAGGTTGCAGTAAGTACCAATCACACCACTGCATTCCAGCTTGGGTGACAGAATGAGACCCTGTCTCAAAAAAAAAAAAAAATACATTTCATAAGGCTATACCTGCTATAGACAGTGATTCCCCTGATGGATCTGGGCAAAGTCAATTGAAGCCCTTCTGGAAATGATTCCTCACTCTAGTTGCCATTAAGAACATTCGCAATTCATGGGAGGGGGTCAAAATATCAACATTAATAGGGGTTTGGAAGTAAAAACTGCGTTGCTGAAAGATCCTTTGTCTCAGTGCTAATTTTTCTTTGCATCACACCAAGCATCTATTTCCAACACCATTGATGTGGCAAAGTTCATCTTAAGAAATTGTGCATTTTAAGAAGTCGTGCATTTTAAGAAATTGTCACAGCCACCCCAACCTTCATCAACCACCGCCTGATGAGTCAGCAGCCATCAACAGGGAGGCAAGACGCTCCACCGGCAAAAAGATTGTGGCCTGCTGAAGGCTCAGAGAATTGTTAGCATTTTCAACAACAAAGTATTTTTAAATTAGAGCATGTACACTTTTTTAAATAACAGAATAGTATTGCATCCCTAATAAGCTATAGCATAGTGTACATACAGCTTCTGTATACAGTGGAAAATCACAGAGTTCATGATTTGCTTTACTGCAGTGGTCTGGAACCGAATCTGCAGTATCTCCAACGTATACCTGGACTTACACTAATGCATATTTTCAAGGTACTGATGGAACAAGAAACAACTTCCAGGCACTCAGAAACAACTTCCCGAGTTTTCCAAATAGGTTCTGTGTTTTACACTTCTGTAATGCTATACTTTGGCACAGTACAACAAATAATAGTTCAGCTACACAAATGTGGTTTACCTAGGTTTGTGGCTACAACTTTTCAAGTCTTTAACAGTAGAGAAATCGAACCCAGCCACCTCCATTTCTTCCGGGATGGGTGTGGCAAGGAAAGTGCTACAGTTCTGTAGAGGAAGCAAGTTATTTAATAGGGCATCATCCAATGAGAATTTTTTTATTAATTACCTAACTCAGAAGCTGAACAAAAGGAGTTCTGTTCTTGTTATTCTTTTCTTTACACTTTGAGCTCTGCTTGGCAGCTGCAAAGAGGAAGAGGAGAGAGAGAGACAAGAAATGCCAATTATGGCTCAAATCCGTATTTATTTATTTGAGACGGCGTTTCGCTCTTGTTGCCCAGGCTGGAGCGCAATGGCACAATCACTTTGCACACTTTTTCAAAAAACAGATAGTATTGCATTCTGCACTACTGTGCTCACTGCAACCTCCGCCTCCCGGGTTCAAGCCATTCTCCTGCCTCAGTCTCCCAAGTAGCTGGGATTATAGGCATGCGCCACCACACCCGGCTAATTTTGTATTTTTCGTAGAGACAGGATTTCTCCATATTGCTCAGGCTGGTCTTGAACTCCCAACCTCAGGTGATCCACCTGCCTCAGCTTCCCAAAGTGCTAGGATTACAGGGGTGAGCCACCACGCCCAGCTATGTTCATTTAAACTCAGGGTTCAGGCTGTGAGTGTGGGACCAGCCTGCCCTTTCTTGTAAGTCTTAGCTGTTTCTAGAAACTCCTTGCTTTTCTATCATTTCCATTTCCATTTGGAGCATATAAAATCTTGTAGGGTAATAAGTTCTATTAGTTAGTTTCCACTATTTTTGTTGTTTTCCATCTAAAGTTAGATTAAAACATAATATAAAGTTATTAAAATTGTTATATTTCTTCAGGTATGTGTAAAATATTAAAACATCTGACCATTGTGTGTATATTGTGTTTTTTAAAGATTTATTTTCTGGCTGGGTGCAGCGTGACTCACACCTGCAATCCCAACACTTTGGGAGGCTGAGGTGGGTGGACTGCTGGAGACTAGGACTTCGAGACCAGCCCACCAACATGGTGAAACCTCAACTCCACTAAAAATACAAAAATTAGCTGGAAGTGGTGGTGGGCACCTGTAATCCCAGTTATTTGGGAGGTTGAGGCAGGAGAATTGCTTGAACCCGGGAGGCAGAGGTGGCAGGGAGCTGAGATGGACACCAGCCCACCAACATGGTGAAACCCTGTCTCTACTAAAAATACAAAAATTAGCAAGGCGTGGTGGTGTACACCTGTAGTCCCAGTTACTTGGGAGGCTGAGGCACAAGAATAGCTTGAACCTGGGAGGCAGAGGTTGCAGTGAGCTGAGGTTGCATCACTGCACTTTAGCCTGGGGAACAGGGCAAGACTCTGTCTCAAAAAAAAAAAAGTCCTTTTCTTCTGAGAACTTATTTTTGGTTTTGGCAAATTTGCTTAGACCTTTATGTAATATCCTGTTCTTAGTTCTTTTTAACCTCTTTAAACATCTAACATTATTTATCTCTTTCATACTGGCCTATTTTCTTGAATTTTTAGATTTAAATTACCCTTTTGGTTGATCCCATGAGCTCTCCTTCTTGAAGGCTTATTTTCTGCCAAGACTTGGAATTGTTAACTGTGGTTTCAAAGTTAGCAGCTTGCCCTGAGACGTGCTGCAGTCACTGGGTGGTAGATGCACAGGCCAGGATTATACTAGCCTCTGCAGAAGGTCTGTGGGCTTTAATCTGTGCTGGATTCCTGTTTACATAAATATATATAATAATTGGTTTCTTTTTTTGAGATGGAGTCTTGCTCTGTCACCCAGGCTGGAGTGCAGTGGTGTGATGCAACCTCCGCCTCCCGGGTTCAAGTGATTCTCCTGCCTCGGCCTCCTGAGTAGCTCGGATTACAGGCATGTGCCACCACGCCCGGCTAATTTTTGTAATTTTAGTAGAGAGGGGGTTTCACCAAATTGGCCAGGTTGGTCTTGAACTCCTGACCTTGTGATCCACCCACCTCAGCCTCCCAAAGTGCTGGGATTACAGGCATAAGCCACCACGCCCGGCTCATGTTTATAATTTTAAATACTTTTAGATTTAGAAAAAAAGATACAAAAGTGATTTTGAGGATTTCAGGATAACTTTTATATAGCTTCCTCTAACATTATAATCTCAATAACCATAATAAAGTTAGCAAAACCAATACGTTAATCTTTGCACAATACTGTTAACTATAGACTTTAATTGGGTTTCATGTTTCCCCACTAATGTTCTCTTTTGTGATTGCTGTCATTACAAGATCCTATTCAGGATTCTGCATCATTTAGTTGTTATATTCCACTGTGTTTTGAGTTCCTTTTCCTTTTCTGAGCTCTGATTTTGGGATTTTGTTTTGTTTTGAGACAGAGTTGCATTCTGTCACCCAGGCTGGAATGCAGTGGCACGATCTTGGCTCCCTGCAACCTCCGCCTCCTGGGTTCAAGCAATTCTCCTGCCTCAGCTTCCCAAGTAGCTGGGATTAAAGGTGCCCACCACCACGCACAGCTAATTTCTTTTTTTTTGTACTTTTATTAGAGACGGGGTTTCGCCATGTTGGCCAGGCTTGTCTCAAACTCCTGGCCTCAGGTGAGCCACTCGCCTCGGCCTCCCAGAGTGCTGGAATCACAAGTATGAATCACGATGCCCGTCCCCTTTTCTAAGTTTCAAGGGATTCTTGTTGTCTTGGGTTTTGTAAACAACTCTAGGTTTACCCTATTAGCTTTCAAGTCTGTGTGGGCTTTGATCATCTCCTCTTTCTAAACTGTATGGTACTAATCTTTTAATTCCTAGCTGAATCTGCTCTTAGGGGATCCATCCATTTAATAAGGGGGTAGCAATCAAATTAAATGGAGTAGAAAGGAGTAGCACAGGGAAGCAGGAGTGAAAACAAGTCTGCAAATTCCACGCACTGAATACAATACCTGTACCCAAATTCCTTGGACAATGAAAGTGAGGCAGGAAAATGGGGTCCTGAGAGAGGGAACACAAGGCCGAGTCACCCTTCAGCTAAGACAGGAAAGATCTCCACAGGGTATATGCCGAGTAAATGACCGCATGACTTTACTTAATCCTCTTCATTTACATAGGGCGTACACCAAGTAACCAATGGAAACCCCTGGAGAGTGTTTAAACCCCCACAAATTCTGTAACGGGGCCCTTGAGCCCCTATGCTCAGGCCCGCTCCCACACTGTGGGGTGTATTTTCATTTTCTACATATTTCTTCATTCTTTCCTTGCTTTGTGAGTTTTGTCCAATTCTTTGTTCAAGACGCCTAGAACCTGGACACCCTCCACCAGTAACAAAAGTACTAGATGTTCTCACCAGAGACACAAAATTAGAGAACGGAAAGATCATCTCATCCAACGTCTCACATTTTACAAACAAGAAAACGATCATGTTGCAAAGGAAATCAACAGAAAATATCACTTTGACACCAATTCATAGCATTTATTGACATTTCCATTTAAAATGCTAGGAAAGCTGTATAAACTGTAAACATGGAAACCAAATACTTGCATAAATTATTTCAAAAACTCTACAGCACATTAGAAAACAGTGCAGCTATTGAAGGATAGAAACATAACCAACAAATAGAAGGGAGGGGTCGATTATTAAATCGTATACCCATACTGAGATTTAAGTGCCTGTTTGAGACCAGCAAACTATGATTGTCAAGTTTAAGTTGCAGTATTGACGCCACAGGTGGCCTCAATTTGCTCTGCACATTTTCGTACATGAACGCTCATAATCTAGGAATGAGTGTGCAGGAAGAGCCAGAAAAACATGGACCTTGACAAAGGAGGGGAGACAAGTCAGCATGCCGGGGCAGCTCTGCCGGGCAACCTTTCCTGTTCACGCCAGCCCAGGCTCCATGCGTCCCAGAGATGCTCTGGAGGAGGGCAAAGTTGAGGGTGTTCCTGCTCCCCTTCTCTGAAACGAGTCCTCTGGTACTTAGAGCAACTAAATGAATGAGTGGAGCCTCAATTCCTCTAGCACTTCCCTCTTCTCTCCCCGCACTTGCGGGAGGCACAGTACAGGGTATGTGACTTGAACTTGGCTCTCTACTGTTCCCAACTTGTACACTTAGGGAGTCAAGTTACGAATACTTGAAATCTGGCAAGTACTAGAAAGACTATTCCTGATGCTCAAGTAGCCCAGAAAGGTTCTGTGTAATCAGGGACTGCAAGAGACTCAAATCACTCAAAATTTCACCTCTGTCCCTTTTACCTATTCACTCTTTTTATTTTTTCAGAGATGGGACATCACCCTGTAGCCCAGTCTGGGGTGCAGTGACATGATCATAGCTCACTGCAGCCTCCAACTCCTTGGCTCAAGCAATCCTCTGGTCTTAGCCTTTTGAGTAGCTGGGACTACTGGCACATGCCACCATGCCCAGCTAATTTTTAAATTTTTTTGTAGAGACGGGGTCTCACTATGTTGCCCAAGCTGGTTTCAAACTCCTGGCCTCAAGCAATCCTCCTGTCTCAGCCTCCCAAAGTGTCGAGATAAGAGGCGTGAGCCACCAGGCCCAGACTACTCACTGTTTTTTAGAAATGTGAAGTCACCCCTGAAAGACCTGGAGGAAGAAGGAAAAGTAAGGATCCTGGATAATTCTCTACCCTGTGGGAAGCCATTTTAACTATAGTGCATTAAAACATTCATTGCTTGTCACTTTCTCACTGGCTCCTAACTTTATTTCATGTTTCCAAAGGCATTTAATATTCTTTTCCAAAATTTCAATGCTGCTGTGTTTTAAGATAAATTATCAAGTCTACTGTCACACACACAAGCATGAACTTGGCAATGTACCATGATGTTGCAATTTTCAAGTCATCTTCATAGCGAAGAAAGTAGTCTCATTTAAACACTGACAATCACCTCCAAGAATATCAAAAGAAACCTGAAGTCACACACTCCTTGTTCATTAGATAACAAGCGTTAAGTCTATTACATTTTATGTTACAGCAGCTGCTCATAGAAACCCTGTTAGAATGTGTTAACATGTTAAATGTAAAAATGAAGTTCAACTGACTATGCCATAGAAATGTGTTTTGTGTTCACATGCTGTCTGCTGGTGCAGAAGTGAACTTTCTCCTGCTCCCGGCCAGGGCAAATATGGATAAGCAGGCTCTGGGACTGGTGTTGGAGACTTGCTCCGGAGGTAGAGAGGACGACAGTGAAAACTCCGCTAAAGTTAGCGTGGGAGTTAAGACTGGAGTCCCCCTACCCCTGTGCGCAGAACCTTAACCAGCTTTCCTTCCCAACGGCAAATTCATTCATGTCTGAGAATCTAGTATGAAAGGGGCAAGAGAGGCTTATGTAATGATTAATTTGTGAATTACCACCAATGCATTGCAAATCAGTGTCCGAATGACTGGTTTGGTCACTGGAGCACTTATCGTGCAAAGGCAGGAACAGTGACCCCGTCCGCAGGAAATGAGAGACTCCTACAGCAAAGAACTGCTGGTTTTAGCCCAAAGCCTTTCGTGCCTACCTTCACCTGTGCTTTGCCTCACAGGCTGCATGCCAGGAAATATCTGGCTGGCAAACACCCACAGCTTAAAAGCCACCCAAATCAAAACACTATGAAATTAATAAAATTTGGAGAAAAACTGTAGGTAGCTGTAAAGAAGCTGAATATATATATTGACAGCTCACTATGCTCCACAAAGGATTTGGCGTGGCCAAACACTGCTGAGATCGGCTCAAAACAACGACCTCAGTGTCATCCTCATCATTTTCGTCCTCTTCCCTTGCCCCTACCCCCACACTGGAGCACTTCCTCTGTAGATCTTCACAGCCCTAGTCATCTCCTTGCTGTACGACGGCAAAAGCATCCTCCCAGCACCTCTTCCTTCTCTTCTAAAACTCCCTCAATAGTGCAGTCGGGGATTCTGTCCCCATACTAAGGCGGATCAAGATCAGGTTCGTTTTCACTGGCAGCTGCACCTCATGCCTGTAGCCTTTCCCAGGCCCACACTCAGCTCTTCCTTCCACACCATTTGCCTGGGTAACTGCCCTGCCTTCAAAGTCACTTCCGAAGTTGACGGCTCCCCAGATCCCGCATTTCCAAACATGCAACTTCCACAACTTCTTCTGGATACCTAATGCATTTGTGTCTTTTTTTCTTTTTGAGACAGACTCTTGCTGTTACCCAGGCTGCAGTGCAGTGGTGCAATCTCAGCTCACTGCAATCTCTGTCCCCCAGGTTTAAGCGATTCTCATGCCTCAGCTGGAACTACAGGCATATGCCACCACATCCAGCTAATTTTTGTATTTTTTGGAGAGACAGGGTTTTACCACGTTGGCCAGGTTGGTTTCAAACTCCTGATCTCAAGTGATCCACCTGCTTCGGCCTCCCTAAGTGCTGGGATTACAGGCATGAGCCACCACGCCTGACCTCTTCGAATGAATCTTATTGATGCTATTTATCTGTATCTTCCATCTTTTATACCCACTCGTACTATCTTAGATTCTAAAATCTCAGAAGGCAAGGCTCATGTCTGCTGGCTTATTTGGGGCCAGAGATGCCAGAAAATCGGGAGCAGAAAGATGCTTAATAAATGCCATTTGAAAATTAGTGAAGGAAGTGAATTTAAAGCAAAATGGGAGTGAGGAAGATGAGTCACATGGAACTTTCAGTTTTGCTCAACACCCATGTGTGAAGCCACTCACTGCAGGGGCGTAGGTATCACAGCGCTCATCCTAGGGCATCCACATCGATAGCACGTTATCGTGCTTTATGCTCCCTCCTCACAGTGCTTTATGCTCCCTCCTCACAGAACATTTGCACACATGATCGCATCTGATTCTCACAACTGGGGAGCCTGGAAGGTGGCGAGGGAGGCCTGTTCTTGTCTGGCTGATGGGGAGAATGAAGTTCAGAGAAGGAATCTGACACAGTCAGTGAGAGACAAAGTAGACTCTGAAAAAAACAATCATGTCTCCAAACATTCTGACTCAAATGTACAGTTTGTGTTACCACTAGAACTTTTTAAAATAGGAAAAAAGAATAGACATGAAATTCAACTGTTCATTGTAGAGTACTTCCAGAAATGGACTCCAAAGCCACACACCGTCCACACGAGGACCTTCTTTTCACGGATCACGTTAATTGAGTGTCTGAAGATGCCTGGGGGAATGGTGCTGCCCACACAGCTAGTTTGTTCTGAGTTTGGTGATTGGTGAAACTGTTGTGGCAGGCCTTGAGAGGAAGCAAGTACACACCACGTGTGCTTTATGACCACCGACAGAGTGCTGGTGATCGGGGCACCCGGGGGCCTGCTCACACCACCCCATAACCACCGGCTGTATATTACACATCATCTTTGGTCTGGACATCTGTTTAAAGGTGTATTGTTTCTAACAATAAAAATACAGTTAAAATCCCTTTATGGTAGTTTGAAAGGCATCAAAATTGCTGTTATAGTCAGCCCACTTTGAAACAGAGCCCTCTTTCTGCAACGCTCAAAGGAGGTCACCATGTTTAATATACTCTATGTGCAAACCCTTATGGCACTGAGCAGAACTGGAAGAGAAGGGGCCATTTATCCCATTTGCTGTCACATGATTTGAATTCATTATATGGTGTCCAGAATAAAATTCTGCTTGGATATCTGAAGTTCTTAATACAATATACAGCAAACCTGGTATTTTTGAGTGACATGCAAAGAGAATCCTTCAGTTTGGGGAGAGTCTAGTATTAAACCAAGACCAAGGTATTAAACCCAGAAGGGGCCCTTCTCTCCAATGCTCCTTGGAGCCTCTGAGGGTCGCCTGACAAGATGCCGCCCGTCCTTTATCATCCTTGAGAGACTTACTCTCCTGCACCCCTTCTGTCCAGATGAAAACTGGCTCCACTCCCCAGAACCAACTTTCCTCATATTGTAAGACTCTAAATCTGTACGACAGGCCTGAAACACGGTTTTGAAATCCAATGATTCCACTTTGGAAACCTGTTTCAGCTGTTTTAGGGATCTCAAAACTTGGCACAGATACACAGGTTTTGATTAGTCAGAGCCCCAAATTCTAGCCCCTCACCTGTTATTCAATTAAAAGTACAGTCATGCACACATAAGGATGTTTTGGTCAGTGATGGTCTGCATATTGATGGTAGTCCCATAAGATTATAAAACTGTATTTTTACCATACCTTTTCTATGTTTAGATATGTTTAGATACACAAATACCACTGTGTTCAGCACAGTAACATGCTGTACAGGTTTGTAGCCTAAGAGCAACAGACCACGTCACACAGCCTAGGTATGTAGTAGGCTAGACCATGTAGGTTGTGTAAGTACATTCTAGAATGTTGGCACAGCAACAAAACAGCCTGATGACACATTTCCCAGAATGCATCCCCATCGTTAAGCGATGCATGACTGTATTCGTTGATCTAATAAAAACGGGTTCATAGTGGAAAAATCTCTTAGCTAAGCCTGCTTTTCTTCTGAGTTTCACTCAGGTACCCTTGTCACTGTTTTCTTTACCATGATTTGGAATGTGGGGAAATGTTTACATCAGGAGTAAACCTTCATCAAGATGATCCCCTCTTAGGCCCAAAGAGCGTAAGACAATTTTAATAGCCACTCGACAGAATAGCACAATAAAATCAGAAATGAGAAACAATTCTCTCCTTTTCCTTGAAGTCTCAAAGCTCTTTTACATTGCTTGATTCGTTACAAAGAGGCTGAACTGAACTCAACTTCACTTCCAGGTTTTGAACACAGGGCATGTGACTGGTAGAGATGTATGCATAACAATTTGGTGGTCCTGGGAATTATTACATAACTTTTGCTTACAGATTTCTCATTCAAACATAATTTGTGAATAAATCAACAGCAAAGTGGAAGAAAGGATCAGTAAGGATCTCTCAAAAGCCTCATTTTATAGGATTGGGCTTAGCGATCCGTGCTGAATTGGGACGTGGCCAGGAGCTACGTGTGCCGAATTAAGAAACAGCAAAAGCAATTAAGAACGGAGATCTAATCTTCGGTCTGTATTTGGGATAACCAAATAAATATTCAGCTTTTTGCCCTGCTTTGGGAGGGATTTTTCTAGGACAAAATGAAACCTTTAACTTATTCTTCCATTGAAAAAGCCAAAGTTGCGTTTCAGACATGAAGGGGAAGGGCCCTTGGAACTGTAGCACCAGAAGGAGGAGGAAGAATGCAGGTGATGGCTTCGCGTGGAGTCATCAGGCTCTACAACCTATCATTTGGTTTCTCACTAGTAGCTTTTTAAAATTCCCAAACAGTCTTAGTATTCTTGTCGTTAATGTTACTATTAAAATAAGTTCCTATGGAGTAAAAGAGAAAAATCAGCTGTTCATAAAATGTCTTCAAACCGCTTCTCAGAAAACAAAGCAGCAGGTTCATCGTACACGTACCAGTCTCCATCCCACGGAAACTCTTGGTTCCTTTCATCCCGATGCGGTCTATACATTTTAATCACTGCCTTTAAAAAAGAGACGAATGCAGTCCTTTTGTTAGCTTAGTTTTGTGTTTTGTTTTTGTGAAGTGCTGCTGGCTTGTGGCCAAAGTACATACATTGCAACCGAACCCAAGTGGTCACACAATTGCCAGCCCAGTGAAAGGCTCACGAGCTGTCACATGACTCATGGCATCTTGGAAATCGCAACTTGCTCCCTCCAGCGGGCAGGCTGCCCAGGAGGCGCTCCTTCCTCTTACAAACACCCACTCAGTTGATTTCCTTTTGGTGTTGCTTCCACGGGAAGCGGATACTTGGCAAATCTGCGAGGCGGGCCGATCAGCTGTGGAAGTTCTGCACGGTGCTCTGTTTCTGGGAGAGCCGGAGGAGCTCCTCGCGGATCGCTTTGATGAGAGAGGCTGAGGAGTGGCCGGGCTGCAGGTCCTCCGTGGAGCTGGTGGGGTAACCCAGCCCGGGGCCCTGCAGCCCCCGCTGGGGAAGGTTCCCGGGAGGAGCTGAGGGCTCCCTGCCTGAAGTCCTTGGCACCTGAAATAGCGGTGAAGAAGAATACTCTTGATGGCCGAGCATGTGTGTCTGAAAAACACGGCAAACGTTACTGTACTTCCTACAGAAGGAAAAGCGGGAATGTCAAGTGCAAACTGGCTTTGGGAAGGTTCCCAGGACCGCCCACATCCATCCACGAACTCAGCCCTCCAACAGGGCCCTGCCGCCTACGCCCCCGTGTGGAGGTGAGGGGTGAAGACACCAGGGGGCTGGGGAGAACAGGGAGGGGGAGGCTGGAGTGCCCCAGGAGGTGAAAGGCCGTGTGATATCTGATTGCTGAAGGAGGTAAGTGGATCCACGCAAGACAGGCAAGGGGGACAGCTGCCTCTGCCCTGGACTGACGCCCACAAAACCACCATCTTCCGCTTTATCTGGCTGCTCTCTTTGTGTGCCTGTGTATGTTTGTGTGTGTCCGTCTGTCTGTCTACTGGGGGTTCTGTAGAGCCTTTTCTTTAAAAAGTTATCTGCACTAAAGTATAAAATAGTGTTGCTGATATCTGCAGCATACAGATTAATTTGGCAGTAGTTTCACAAGAATGATTACACTTTTCAGAATTTTTTTCATGTTTTTTTTTTTCTCTTTTTTTTCTCAGTGGAAAAAAATGTCTCTTTGCATTTATATGTAAGAGTACTTAAATCTGTGTACTAAAAACATATGCTGGGGCCAAGTTATTCATGAGCCAAAGATGGCATTCCAGCTCTTGGTTCTTTCTACGTTCCACTTCTCCAAATAGTGACCAAGTGGTGCTCCAAAGTGGATGTGACAGGAAAATCTTAACACCCCACGCCAGGCACGGTGGCTCACGCCTGGAACTCCAATCCTTTGGAAGGTCAAGGAGAGAGGACTGCCTTGAGGCCAGGTGTTCGAGACCAGCCTGGCCAACATAGTGAGCCCTGTCTCCATTTTTTTATAAAAAGCAAAACACCAAAACCAACCCCAAACATCTCATGAAGCTAAGCTGGGCAACATGAAGACAAAAAAAGAGAAATGGCAGCAAACTTAAAGCAGATACCTGAGACTATAACAATGTCTCTTTTAGGGAAATGTCATATTCTAAAGTTAGCGTCCTTTGATTAAGCAAGAGAATCCGGATATGAAAGGAATTTAGTGTGTCTGTTGGGAAGGTACAGAAATGCAACGAACACTGTAGCATAATGATAAGGATAAAACAAAAAGTAATATTCTGGTTTTCATTTTCAACTTCATTAATTTATTCCCCCAGGATGTACAGTTCTTGAGAAAGGCAAATGAGAGCACTTGCAGGAATCACGGGTGTTCATACTGAGTGAGCGAACAGAAGTCTCAAAAAGAAACCCTGTGTCTTAAAATGTCCCCAACTGTGTGCTTATTACAAAATTACCTACTCATGGTCACAATACAAATGACGTTAATAAACCCACAATGAATCACAAATGCTGTAGAAGAGCAGGAATTTCTACACGGCGATCCCACCAAACATGAACTCCAGAGTTTAGTCAACTATAGATTCAAATTTACTATTGAAAGCTTGAACTCTGCCTCAAGAAAAATTACATACTTCCCGAAAGTGAGATGCTAAAACTGTAAACCGAAACACAAGCAATTGGGAAACGTGAGAGAGATTTAAAGTTTTCTTGACGTCGGTTTTAAAAAGGGACCCCCAAAGCAGAAGCTGCTAAATTGAGGGATTATGTCTACACTTGTTTTTCTTTGAGACGGAGTCTCACTCTGTCACTCAGGCTAGAGTGCTGCAGTGCGATCTTGGCTCACTACAACCTCCACCTTCTAGGTTCAAGTGATTCTCCTGCCTCAGCCTCCCGAGTAGCTAAGACTACAGGTGCCTGCCACCACGCCCAGCTAATTTTTGTGGGGTTTTTTGTATTTTTAGTAGAGACCTGGTTTCACTACGTTGGCAAGGCTGGTCTCAAACTCCTGACCTCATGATCTGCCCACCTCAGCCTCCCAAAGTGCTGGGATTACAGGCGTGAGCCACCGTGCCTGGCCTATATCTAAATTGTAATTGATGACTCCAACAGGAGATACTCACGGCCTCTCTTCGCCCCGCTTCATCTTCCCCGTACGAAGGCCAGCCTGGCGCCCCATACTGGCTGCCTCTGCTTGATGGGATTTCTACCGGCTGAGCTCCCATTCTGCTGGCAATTCCCACCTGCGTCAGGTGCTGGATCTGGGAGCCTAGAAGAACATGGTGGAGTGGTCTGGTCAACATTTTAGGAGAGTGTGGCTGCTGAGGAAGACACTGTCGGCTCTGACCACTGCACTCCTTCAGGACTAGGGGTCATGACTTGGTACCAGTTCTAGCTCCAGAAATCTCACCTCAACTGCCATACTGTCAGCATTTCCTGAGGGTCTGGTAGGTAGGGAAATGCACCACGAAGCAACGTGGACCAAGCGATCCGAATAAACAAATGAAAGAAGAAAATCCCACTGCAAAAAGTCTGAAACAGAATTCGTGACTCCCCGACATTCACCCCTGCCTAAGCCTGTCCTGTTTCACCATCCCCATTTCCACATAGGACAATGTAGTCCTACTTGCTCAGATCTAAAAACTATACCCTATGCCCAATTCCTCTTTCCCTCGCGCTTCCTAGCAGCCCATCAGAAAGCTTGCTGGCTCCTCTCCTGAAGTGCTGCGTGAGGGTGACCCTCCTCCCTGTGAGCACAGCAACAGCCCAGTGGAACCCCCATCCCAGCCTTGATACAACTGTTTCCCCATGAGTTCCCCATGCCTAGGCAGGGTGTATTCCCCCCAAAACACCCTGTCAGAAGACACTCTCAGCTCTGACCAGTGCACTCCTTAAGGACAAGGGATCACGACTTGTACCAGTTGTATCTCCAGAAATGGTATTTCCTAAGAAAAACAGACCATGAGCTTCTTGGTTCCTGGACTCTGACTTCCTTTGAATTCAGAGGCTGACAGTGCTTGCCCTTATTTTCGTGGCTAGACATCAGGACTGGGGATAAATGGTACAACAGAAGGTTCTTCCATTCATCTCTGTGGAGGTTACCAATAAGGAGCAGCTCATTGATTACGAAAGGAGTGGAAGGTTTAGAGTCATCATGAAGCTGAAGCCTGTGGCTTTGAGATTCACAAGGAACCTGGATATACAATACGCTTATTTTTTTCCTTAAAAGGCAGGATATATATGTATTTAAATTCAGCATTTTAAAGTATATTTTCATTATAACTCATATTATGTCTGTAATGTAGCCACAATATAATTAAAACCAGTCCCCCAGTTTCATCAGTGCAGTGAGCTGGTGACAGAGCCAGAGGACTCTGTAGAGCTAATCACTCTACAACACTCATACGCTCAGACATCTGCGGCCTCCTGTGGCTATGGAAGCCAGGTAATAAACAATATTTTTCTTCCTCATCAGCTTGGGGCATATGGAAATACACCTATACTGCAAATTAAGGGAGGAAAAAAGTGATCCTTAAGTACTGTGAAACAGAAATACTTATTTCCGGCTGGGCACAGTGGCTCATGCCTGTAATCCGAGCACTCTGGGAGGCTGAGGCAGGTGGATCAACTGAGATCAGAAGTTCAAGACCAGCCTGGCCAACCTGGTAAAACCCTGTCTCTACTAAAAATACAGAAATTAGCCTGGCCTGGTGGTAGGCACCTGTAATCCCAGCTACTCGGGAGGCTGAGGCAGGAGAATTGCTTGAACCTGGGAGGCAGAGGTTGCAGTGAGCCGAGATCATGCCACTGCACTCCAGCCTGGGCCACAGAGTGAGACTCCATCTCCAAAAAAAAAAAAAAAACCATACATTTCCAAATCTGCTATCATCAAACTCACCTGTGATGCTCCAACTGCAGCTAAACGGCTCCAAGCGCCCAAAGCTAAGGCAGGCACCTCCTCCATCTTTAAGTCTATCCCGATTCCAGTTGCCTAATTAACAACCTCAATTATCTCAATTCTTTAAGAGATAGGGTCTCACTATGCTGGCCAGGCTGGTCTTGAACTCTTCCTAGCCTCAAGAGATCATCCCATTTTGGCCACCCAGCATGATGGGGTTACAGCTGTGAGCTACAATACCTGACCAACAACCTCCAATCATCAACCACATTAAAAAAAAAAAAAGAACTCTTTAATGGTTTTATTTGGATATTTAATGGTAATTAAAGTCAGGAAAAGCTGTCATGGCTCTGGGCAGAGCAATGCACTCTACCGGAGCACCAGGTCAGTTACTGAAAAACCCGAACAGTATTAAAATGATCGGGACTACTAGCACTGCTTGCCCAACAGGCGTTGTTTGAGCAAATCTTGCAAAATGCTGTAAGAGCAGCGCAGTGTTGCCACCATTTCCAAAGGCTCAACCAACTGCACAGGGAGAAAAGCACACCTCCTGTGTAAAGCCACTATAGTAGCGGAAATCATCATTTGGTAGGATTTTTGTACCCTGCGTTGTTCACGTAACAATACAGGAGAGGCTTCCCCCATAAGTCCGCACTGAGCTCAGCAAGCTGGGGTTTGCATTCCAGCTCAGCCACCAACAAGCCCTGCGACCCTGAGCGACTGGCTAAAGCTACCGCTGAAACTTGATTCCTCACTTCTCCAGCAGGGATAAAAAAATCTACCTCAGAAGGGCACGGTGGCTCACGCCTGTAATCCCAGCACTTTGGGAGGCCAAGGCAGGAGTTCACAATCAGCCTGGTCAGCATAGTGAAACTCCATCTCTACTAAAAATACAAAAATTTGCTGGGTGTGGTGGCATGCACCTGTAATCCCAGCTACTCAGGAGGCTGAGGCAGAAGAATCACTTGAGCCCAGGAGGCGGAGGTTGCAGTGAGCCAAGATGGTGCCACTTCACTCCAGCCTGGGTGACAGAGCAAAAACTCCCTCTCAAAAAAAAAAAAAAAAAAAAAAAGAAGGAAAAGAAAAAGAAAAAGAAAAAGAAAAAAAAAATCTACCTCAGAGGGTTATTTCCAGGATTTAAAAGAGATAAAACAGATCAAGCATCAAACGCATAGGAGGCAACTGGTAAATCTCAAATTCCCCTTTTCTGGCTTTTTATGACCTCTTCATCTTAAGTAGCTGCACGATTTCCTCAGGGATGGCCTTCCTCCTACGTATATCTAGGGAAGCTAACAATATTTTGCTATTATGCAAATAATGCTGTGATAAATATCTTGACACATGTCATTTCCCCCTAATATTTTGGATTTTAGGAGAGTGAGCCTGGATTTCCAAAACTGGAATTACCAAATCAAAGGCTTGGTAAGTCCTACTGCCAGACTGCTTTCCAAAAGTTTAATAATTTACGCCACCATTGAGAATAATAGTGATGACCGTCACGGCAGCTGATATTCATTGAAAGTTTATGCTATGCCAGGTACTATTTCAAGCACTTCTGTCATCTTCTTTTATCAGCCAAACCACCAAGGAGGTGAGCACGAATATCCCTAGCACAGAGGAAGAAACTGGATGCTAATTTTACCATACCACATTATTATAAAAATAATTTCATGATTGAAATGGTGCATTATGGTATTAATTTGCATTTTTAAAATAATCTTAAAACTGGACCTTTTTCCTTTTCCTACTGACCTTTTCAGGTTGGCCTGTTTAATTTATATGAGGTATCTTCTACAATAAAAATACTTCTTGTTGTGAGGTGCTACAAATTTTTCCAAGGTGCTATTTTCTTTTTTTGAAAATAATTGGCAATTTTCAGACATATATATGTTTCATAAAGTTCTATAGTTAAAAAGGTAATCCTTCTAATAGGTCTTAAACATTTTCCATAAATTTTTACATAATTTCACCTAATAGAAATTTTAAAAGAATTTCCTTTTGAATGTTTGATATGTGTAATTTCTATATTCTTTCAGATTTAAAAAAATTTTTTTTATTTTTTTTTAGAGATGGGGTCTCGCTATGTTGCCCAGGCTGGAGTGCAGTGGCTATTCACAGGTGCAATCCTGCTACTGATCAGCATGGGAGTTTTGACCTGCTCTGTTTCCGACCTGGGCCGGTTCGCCCCTCCTTAGGCAACCTGGTGGTCCTCCACTCCCGGGAGGTCACCATATTGATTCCGAACTTAGTGCGGACACCCGATCGGCATAGCGCACTACAGCCCAGAACTCCTGGGCTCAAGCGATCCTTCCACCTCAGCCTCCCTAGTAGCTGGACTACAGACACATGCCATCGCACCCAGCTCTTTCAGATTTTAAATTAAAAATTAATATATCTGAATTTTTCTTAGTATATATGCCATGTAGGGAGGTTCAAAGATCTAGCAATTAACAGGGGAATCAAGACTCACTGCAGACCAAAGCACCTGTAAAGTTCAGGAAATCCTATAGGATTCCAGGAGACATGATTTGTTTTGCAGACTAATAGCCAATGCAAAATAAAAGAATTTCCTAGAAAAATCATAATGAAAAAATATCAACCAATTATTGCAAATTTCGAATTGACTTAAACTACTTGCTTTTGTTTGGTTTTGAGATCGAGTTTTGCTCTGTCACCCAGACTTTGAGAGTTGTTCGTTACAAGCTGAAAAATGCACCTTCTTTAAAACTAACTCTTGTTTTCATGCCATCCAAAGTGCTCAGAGTGAGATCTTTCATTTACAGTAAGGATTTGGAAGCATTTTTCCTGGAGGGAGCATGTCGTGAATTTCACACGAAGGGGCTGGTTCCGGAGCCAATCGGCAGACAGCAGCTTTGGGAGCTCAGGCTCTCTCCCCCTTCCCACCTCCGTCACGGTCAGGATCTGAGCGGAAACATCCCTGAAAAACGGCAGAGGCCCCTGCTCGCTGGACACTGACACTCTGAGAAGCCCAAAATCAAGTTTCTTTCAATTTAGCCAAAAAGTAAATGTCCCATAACTCAGAAATGCAAGCTAAACAGCCACATCTACCTGTGGTGCCCCCGACAGGCCGAGGCCGGGCCACCGACGGCATCTCCTCCGAGTAGATCCCTCGGGCAGCAAACGGGGCTTCCGCGGACGCCTGTGACTGCTGGGGGTCAGGAGGCACCAGCTCTGAAGACTGCAGCAAACCGGGGCCAAAACCTGGTCTGAGGGCAAAGCAAACAGGCACATCACGACTCCACTGCACCCTGGCCCTGGTATTTCATGAGGTCCACCCCCAACTCTACAGAAAGGTAACACTTATTTGTCTACCTGCTTAACCATCTCCCCTGCTGGAAGGGGAAGAGATGTCTCTCCTGCTCCCTGAGGGAAGGGACTTCTCTATTTGTTCACTGTCCTACCTCCAGCACTAAGAACAGTGCCTGCAATACAGCTGATACTGACAAACCCAGGGCCTGCTTGTCTCCAGCATCTGCCAAGTGCTGTGCTTCCTACCCCGCCTACATGTTGGTGTCACCTGGGGGGCCTGAAAAAAATCACCACGCTCACACCGCATCCCAGATGAGTTCAAACAGAAGCACTAAAGGTGTGACCAACATGGCGGTAATTTTTAAGACTACACATGATCCTGGTGTCCATCAAGGCTGAAAACCAGTGTTCTAAAGCAGCAATCTCAAAGTTTTATTTCCAGACCTCTTTTGACTCATAAAAATTATTGAGGACTCCCAAAAGCTCTTGTTTATGTGGATTGTACTGATACTTACCAGATTAGAAATTAAAATGGAAAAAAATGTAAATATTTTTAAAAATTTACAAATAACAATTAAACATATATTAACATAACTTTTATAAAATTAACTATATTTATCAATCCCCTCTCAAAAAAAAGTAGTGAGAAGAGTAGCACTATATTGTTCAAATTTCCTTAATAGAAGGATTCTCATATAGTTTGCATCCTGTCAGTTGCTGGATGTTAGGAAGAAAATCTGGCTTCACAGAATGCATAGTTGGAAAAGGAAGGAGTATTTTAATAGCCTTTTCGGATAATATTTTTTAAAAAATATTTCAGCTGGGTGTGGTGGTTCACACCTGTAATTCCAGCACTTTGGGAGGCTGAGGTGGGCAGATCCTGAGGTCAGGAGTTTGAGACCAGCCTGGCCAACGTGGTGAAACCCCGTCTCTACTAAAAATACAAAAATTAGCTGGGCATGGTGGTGCATGCCTGTAATCCCAGCTACTCAGGAGGCTGAGGCAGGAGAATCGCTTGAACCCAGGAGGTTGAGGTTGCAGTGAGCCGAGATCATGCCACTGCACTCCAGCCTGGGCAACAGAGTGAGACTGTGTCTCAAAAAAATAAAAAATTCAGACATTCTTCATGACCACACCAAAATTCAACAAGTGACAGTTCTTCAGTTGCGATGTGTAATCTGAAATGATATTGGTGAACTTTCCATACTCTGTTACACTGAAACACAAAGCTCCCTCTTGCACTTTGAATGGATCTCTAACCCATGCCTGATCATATGACATCCATCATTTGGAACATAGTTCACTGAGTTATGCAAACTTTCTCAATATTGTTACCTCTCATTGTGCAGCACTGAAAAATCCCATTCACTAATCTCATCATCGAACTTGGCCAGAAGAGTCTTTAAGTATGTACTAGGAAGTTGTCATGTTCACAGTGGCAGGCAGACAACTTTCCAAAATTCAAATTTTTACTTGAAAGCTCATTTTATCATTAGCAACAAAGACTGGCAGTTGTTTTTCTTGAAGTGACAGGCTCACTTCATTCATTTTCAAGACAGTGCCTGCCAAACATCCGGGTCTGAATAACCACGTCTCCCAGCTGTTTGTTCAAGTAAAAAGCATAAAAGCAGTTGGTTCAGTTCAGTCTTAAAGAATGGGAGCAAGGGCTTTTCCTTCAAAATTCCATATTCTACAGGAATGCTTTCTATGTATTTCTTCTTTTGTCCCACAGACTACTAAAGACTTAAGAGTCTAGGTTTAATAAGATTTATGATTTTGACTATATCACCAAGGGCATGCTAACATAAAACCGGCATTTTTAAAACTGTGATGACACAGCAGTGAAGAATACGATGACTACTCATACAATTCGGTGGCACTGCCTGGATGCACGCTAAAGACTAGCAGTTTTGGCTGGACATGGTGGCTCACACCTGTAGTCAAGGTGGGCAGATCACCTGAGATCAGGAGTTCGAGACCAGCCAGGCCAACATGGCAAAAACCTGTCTCTACTAAAAATACAAAAATTAGCTTGGGCGTGGTGGCACAGGGAAGTAATCCCAGATACTCAGGAGGCGAGGCATGAGAACTGCTTGAACCAGGGAGGTGGAGGTTGCAGTGAGCCGAGATCATGCCACTGCACTCCAACCTGGGCAACAGTGCGAGACTCTGTCTCAAAAAAAAAAAAAGATTAGCAGTTTCACCCACCATTGCTTTGCACTTTGGTACAAATGTCAATACAATGGAAAAGGGAAAGTAACATCTTACTAATATGAAAACCGTCTTGATCTCACAGACTCCCCCTGCCCCCGAAAAGGTTTTAAGCACCCTCCAGGAGTCTCAGAACCCCCCCTGAGGACCACTCTATAGTTCTTTGCAAATGATGCTGAACCAGTAATTCACAGATTTCACCAGTTTGGTCAGAATGTAGGCCGACCTGCACTTACTGTCCAGTGTGATTTCTAGAGTGTATCTCATAAACTGAAACCCAGGTTACCTGTGTTACTCTTTTTAAATAACTGCTGCTGTTTTAGATTGGCCTCAGAGAGGGATGTGTGACACCCCTGACTTTATACATCTAAGAGCTTCCCATGAGGCATGCTCCTCCTTCAAGACCTGTAAACTGGAGTCCACGCCTCACCTAACCACAACTTCTGGACGGTCCACCCACAACTAGCTCTTCCCATTCACTTAATTCCTCCTTCTTTTCCCCCACCTCTTGTCTACATTTCCATCTCTTTATTTTTAACACAGTTTACAATCCAACACTCTAAAATCCTTTAAAGTGGGTGATTATATGATTCATCATCCACACCACAACACTTTCGAAGGTGAAAGCTATTAATAATGGGACCAACCTGGTCCGTCCCCATCTCTAACTTCTGCCCTGCATCACCTGACCTCACCTCACCAGTTTCACCTTTCCTGTTTTTGGACCACAGGGCTGTGTGGTAGGGAAGAAAAGCAAAGCAAACCGCTCTAAAAATGATGATGGATTTTTAAAAAAATAGAAAAGAAAGTAGGAAGCAGATAATGTTCCTTCTTCTGTGTGACTTCTGGTCTCTGAAGGGATGGTTGGGTTTGATTTCTGAGATTCACTCTGTTTTACTGCAATGCCAGCTTTGTAATAAACCAATGTCCACACATAGGTGGTTGACTGGTCTATTTCCCTTGCCTCACCGCAATGCTGTACCAACTTAATCACTTGACAGTAATGTACAACATTTAGAATGGTCCAACATCTTCTTCTCTCTCAAGGTGTCTGGGCTATTCTTGGCCCTTTGCATTTCCAGATAAATTTTAGAATCTGTCTGTCGGTTTCCACATATTAAAAAGAAATTACTGAAATTTTGAATGGGATTGCATTGAATCTACAAATCATAGGAGGAGAAATAACATTTTAAAAATATTGAGTTGCCCAATCTGTGAACATCTTTCTTTAGAGGGCTTAAAAGTCTTTTCTGTTTGTTGCTTATATAAAACAGATTTTTGTAGACTGATTTTATATCCAGTTATTTTGCAATTTAGTTGGCTTGCTATTTGGCAATTTTGCTAAATTCCCTAAATTCTAACAATTTGTGTGCTGACATTTTAGGATTTGCTACTATAGAAGCATATCGTCTGTGAATAATAACATTATTACTCCTTTCTTTGAATTCTTTACTCTTTTCATGTTTTTCTTGCCTTGTTACAGGGTAATTTCGAATAGAAGTCATGTGAGCAGGAAAGTCTGACTTGTTCTTGCTCTCGGAGAGAAGGCTTTTTAACATTTCACCGCTGAGTAATATTTGTCAAGATACCTTTTATCAGAATAGACAAGTTCACTTCTATTCTTTGTTTGCTAAGATTTTTACCATGATTGCATGTTGAATTTTACCACCCGCTGCATCTATTGAAAAGACAAGTTTTTCCTCCTTTATTCTCCTTAAAGTAGTAACTTACACTGCTTGGTTTTTAAATGCGAAATCACTCTTACATTGCTGGAAAGATATCCAATGTGGTTGTAACATGATATCCTTTTGTATCTACTGCTGAGTTATGCTCACGGATATTTAGTTTCAATTTTTTTACATCTACGTTCATGAGAAACTGGCCCTCAATTTCCTTCCTGCAATGTCCTTGTCCTTCTTGCCCTTGTCCTGGTATCAAGGAAATACTGGTTTCATAAAATGAATTAAGAAGTGTTCTTTTTCTATTTTGTGGAAGAGTTTGTATAATACTGGTACCTTTTCCTCCTTCAGTGTTTAGTAGAATTCATTGTTGAAGCCGGCTGGACCCGGAGTTTTGTTTGTGGGAAGAACTGTGATCATAATTTCCACTTTAAACATAGTTAGAGGACTATTCAAGTTTTCTCCTTCTAGACATTTTTCCATTTCAAGAAAAAAAAAAAATTGAGACAGGGTCTCACCATGTTGCCCCGGGTAGTTTCAAACTCCTGAGCTTAAGTGATTCTCTCATCTCAGCCTCCAGAGTAGCTGAGATTACAAGCATGCACCACTGCATACAGCCCCAACTTTATTAAGAAAAATGGGTTTATAAAATCTCCTTTTTAATGTCTGTAAGATCTGGATTAATACATCCTTTTAATTTCTCTTATTGATAATTTGTTGCACAGATTATTTGATCAAGCTCGTGAGAGTCTATCAATTTTATTAGTTTTTAAAGAACTAACTTTTGGCTTTATTAATCCTCTCTTAATGTGGTATTTATTTTCTATTTCATTAATTTATATTATTAGTATTAGTATTTCTTTACTTCTGCTTCCTTTACATTTAATTGGATCTTCTTTTTTTATATCTTGAGGTGGATGCTTAGATCACTGATTTTCAGCCACTTTTCTTTCCAATATATGCATTTAAGACAACAAATTCCCCCCAAACACTGCTACAGCTGCATCTCACAACTTTTGATACATTGTATTCTCATTATTATTCATTTTAGGATGTTTCAATTTCCATTTTGATTTCTTCAGTGTACCATAGGTTATTTAGAAGAGTACTAATTAATTGGCAAATAGAAATTTTTCTTTTTTTTTTAACTTTTATTTTAGGTTCAGGGGTACACATACAGGTATGTTATAAAGGTAAACTCATGGGGTTTGTTGTACAGATTATTTCATCACCAGGTATTAAGCCTAGTACCCAACAGTTATTCTTTCTGCTCCTCTCCCTCTTCCCACCCTCCACCCTCAGGTAGGCCCCAATGTCTGTTGTTCCCCTCTTTGTGCCTGTGAGTTCTCGTCATTTAGTTCACACTTATAAGTGAGAACATGCCGTATTTGGTTTTCTGTTCCTGCATTAGTTTGCTAAGGATAATGGCATCTGGCTCCATCCATGTTCCTGCAAAGGACATGATTTTGTTCTTTTTTATTGCTGCATAGTACTCCATTGCATATGCATACCACTTTTTTTTTATCTAGTCTGTCACTCATGGGCATTTAGGTTGATTCCATGTCTCTGCTATTGTCAATACTGCTTCCAGGAATACTTGCATGGATGTTTCTTTACAGCTGAACAATTTATATCCTTTTGTGTATCTACCCATTAATGGAATTGCTGGGTCAAAAGGTAGTTCTGGTTTTTTTTTAAAAAAAACATCAATTACTTTACATTTATTTAAATATACTAATCAAAACACATCTTATGAAGCATCTTTTCTGTGACAATCTGGTCTGTGCCGGATCCACTCTCTGCCGCTGTTTTCTGACACCAGTTGGTAGTTCTGTTTTTAGGTCTTTGAGGAATCGCCACACTGCTTTCCACAATGGTTAAACTAATTTACACTCTCACCAACAGTATATAAGCATTCCCTTTGCTCCACAACCTCACCAGCATCTGTAATTTTTGACCTTTTAATAATAGACATTCTGACCTGGTATGAGGTGGTATCTCATTATAATTTTGATTTGCATTTCTCTAATAGCCAGGGATACTGAGCTTTTTTTCATATGCTTGTCGGCTGCATGTACGTCCCCTTTTGAAAAGTGTCTGTGTCCTCTGCCCACTTTTTAATGGGGTCGTTTGTTCTTTTTCTTGTGAATTTAAGTTCCTTATAGATGCTGGGTATTAGACCTTGGTCAGATGCATAATTTGCAAATATTTTCTCCCATTCCATAGGACAGACAATCTACAGAATGGGAGAAAATATTTGCAAACTAGAGCCTTTGCTGTGCAGAAGCTCTTAAGATTAATGAGATCCCATATGTCAATTTTTGCTTTTGCTGTGATTGTTTTTGGTGTCTTCATCATGAAACCTTTACTCATTCCTATGTACAGGATGCTACTGCCTAGGTTGTCTTTCAAGGTTTTTATAGTTTTGGGTTTTATCTTATGATTTGTTCTAACTTAATTCTACTAGGATTAATAAATACACTCTGCGTGATTTCACTTCTTGAAATTTGTTAAGATTTGTTATGGTCCAGCATATGGTAAATTTTTAATATACGTTTTAAAGGAAGATGTATTTTAAAATATGTTTTAAAGGAAGATGTATTTTACAGTTGAGTCCAGGGTTCTATATACGTCAATCAGGTCAAATTGATTAATCATGTTGTTCCAATCTTCTATATCCTTTCTGTATCTTTATATTTTCTGATGTGTCACTCATAAGTCAAATATATTTTTTAAAAATCAAATATAATAACCTTTGTTGTTTAATTGAAACCTCTGGTTATTAATATTTAATGTAATTAATTATAGATCTGGATTTAGATATCTACCATTTTAAATTATCTTTCTGAATGTCCTGCAAATTCTAAATTCTTTCTTCTCCTATTTTCTACCTTCTTTTGGATTCTTTATTTTATTCTTTCTTATTATTTTATATTTAAGCATTCTTTTAGTGAGCCTAGGCCTACACTAGAATCCTTCACTTATAACAGTCTAACATAAAGTAGTATTTTTACATCTTCCTGGACAATGGACCTTAGCTCCATATTAAGCCTGAGTGTAATTATTTTAAAATCTGTGTCTGCCGGGCGCGGTGGCTCAAGCCTGTAATCCCAGCACTTTGGGAGGCCGAGGCGGGTGGATCACGAGGTCAAGAGATCAAGACCATCCTGGTCAACATGGTGAAACCCCGTCTCTACTAAAAATACAAAAAATTAGCTGGGCATGGTGGCGCGTGCCTGTAATCCCAGCTACTCAGGAGGCTGAGGCAGGAGAATTGCCTGAACCCAGGAGGCGGAGGTTGCGGTGAGCCGAGATCGCGCCATCGCACTCCAGCCTGGGTAACATGAGTGAAACTCCGTCTCAAAAAAAAAATAAAAATAAAAAATAAATAAAATCTGTGTCTGATGACTCCACTGTCTGGATCCCCTGTAAGGTCTGCTTCTATTGTCTATTTCTTTTAATCAAAAAAAAAAAAAACAAAAAACTGTATTTTCTTTTCTTCTCATATGCCTGGGGGTAGGTGTGGGTGTGTGTGTGGAAGCAGGGAGCTACTGTAGCAATAATGTAAGGCCCAGAGTGATGTTATCTTCTTCTAAAAGGGATGTTCATTTGTTTCTGCCAGGGAGCAACTCCAATCAACTTTCAAACACTCCCTGCAGGGACTGATCTACTTATGACTCACCCTTACTCCTAGAGTGTAACCCCTAAAGGTCCAAACTCAAACCTCTGGATATTTACCAGGGTCTCCCCTTGTGCTCCCAGCCTCAGGAGTCTGTCAAAAGCTTTGCCTGGCTTCCCAGCTGCCTCTTCTGGAATCTGCAGGTGTCCCTGGGCGAAAAGTGGCCCAAGAAGCAGGGCTCATGCCTCTGGGTTTACTGGATCTTGGTTCTACACCGCTTCACTGCCCTGTTAGCTTTTTTTTTTTTTCTTTAAATGATCAAACAGAATTTATTGGTTGTCTCTGAGTGTCTCTGGTCTGGCTTTGGTAGGACTGTCTGGGTTCCTTTTGTTTGTTTTGTTCCTCTGCTTTGCTTGTTAAAGAGGCTTTAAGGCCCTTTTCTGCTTCTCCAGCTTTTGAGTCTCCTGGAAAACCTTCTCAAAGACATCATAGTTGGTGTTACGGAGGTTTTTGAGCATCTTTTTCCTCTGGTCAATGCTCATCAGCAAATAGCGTTTGTGCGCTTTGTCCTTTCAATGTTTCTGCAGGTGTTCTTCATAACTGCGGATCTTGATGGTCAATTCGCGCCTCCAGCGATCTGGTGTCCTCAGGGTTTGCAGCAATCTTCTTCATCAACTGTTCTTGCATGACTTTTAGCTTCTCCTTTGTGTTGGCCATTTCCAAAGACAAGAGTCTTCTCACGACATCATCAACCTTCTCAATTCCTGGGACATTCTGGTAGTCTTTGCGCAGCATAGAAGGAGGTGGGTCATCATCTCGCCTGGGCTGGGCTGGTTTCTGGATGACATACCTGCGCGTGGCCTGGAGGAGGGGACTTTGAGGTTGCAGGCCCCACTGGCTGGAATGAAACCTGGCGCTCCCACTGCCCAGAAGCCCGGGGATTGGGGCCTGGGTAACTGCCTGGGTCTGAATCAAACTCAGCGCCCTCCACGCAGCCCTCAGCATGGTGACCTCTAAACCACGCGGGGTGTGCGCTGCAGCCACCATTCCCTTTGTGGCACGGACCAGGTTACACTGGCACCGCCATGCTGGCCCAAGCTCGACCAAAATCCTCTCTGGGGTTTTTAATATTAATATCTTGTTCAGCTTTTCCAGTTGTCCTCAGCAGGAGGGCTGGTCCAAATGACCTAGTCTGTCATTACTAGAAGCAGAACTTAAATTCCAACTTTTTTTCCTTCCTCTTCTGGTTAGATCAAGAGAATATACAACTCAAGAGTTTTACATCTGCTCATATTAGCTAAAATTAGTAAATTTATAAAATTTTTAAAAACAGCCTATGTGAAAAAGTGATAATACATTTTGTTTTGAAAACCTTACCTTGACAACGGACCCGTTGGGGGAGTCATTCCATAGTCTTCATATCTCTGAAAGACATTCAAAAGAACGTGAAGATTAATACTCAATACTTATTATAAAGTGACAACAGCAAACATAACTTCAGCTTTACAGGATCAACTTTCAAAAGAATTATTTTCTCATTAAAGCTTAGCATGTTACCGGGCACTCTGCCACCAAGTGATGCTACGGCATTCAGTTCAGGGACCTGTGCTACCAAACTTTGGAAAAGACACAACTAATTTCTAGATCTTTCCTTTTTTATATTACAACTACAAATAGGAATAACTGGCAGGCTTTCTGTGTCTGCTCTTTCCTACAGATCCATCTGTAACTTCTGCTAAAAGGCAGGCATGAGAGACTACATTTAGCACAGTGACTCCAACCACATGAGCCACAAAGATCAACAGACCCAGCAGGTGCCCAGCACCTATTCAAATGCCTCAACCAACTAAATTTATAAAATGCTGTCTCATGGTATAGAATCCTGCAAAACAATTCAACCAGAAACTAGGGAGGCTGTAAAAGACAAAGGCAGCACCTTCTGTTTCTGACTCGTTTTCTGGTCCCCAGGAGACCCAGCTATATTTTCTGCCTGTAAGTTCCATAAGGTGCCCCCTGTATTTTTTAGTCAACTCGCTTTACTTGAGCTAATGTGAACTAGCCAAGTGTTCTTTGACTAAAACAATATGCCACAGGATTTAAAGAAATATACATCTAAGAAATCTGTTGTATTCCTCGTGAAATCAACATATCCTAACCCTAATACATGTGGGACTCTTATTTCAATATTTCTTTTCAGTAACTTGAATTGTTATTTTTGGAATCAGATATTTCAGCAGAACAGTAACTAAGGGCAGAGTTTGTCCATCTGCAGTCAGGTGGAACCAATGGTTTGTCTGAGATGAATAAGTCAGCCTTGCTTCTGAAGTTGCGACGACATTTTTCTTTTTCCAAGCTGTCATTTACGGAATGGGTATTTTGTGTTAATCACTGTATGAGAATTAACGCAGGCCCACAACATCACTAACAAAGTACTCACTGCCTCTGTTTTATGGATAAAACCAACTCAGGTGATTTCCTCCTGCAGTCTTTTGGACTCCAAAGACCATGCTATTCACCAACCCCCAGCACTGCCCATGGTTTCCCAAACCAGACACTCTCCTGTGAACAAATGTCTATTTTGTGAGGAAAAAAGTAGAGGCTTTGGAGTCAGACAGGCTGGCTTAACATCCCTGGGTCTATTCCTTTATGCCAAGAGAATACAATGATCTCCACATTCATAGAGGTCTGAGGGGATTATTAAATATGAAACTGTGGTCAGATGACTTCACCTTCTGACCCTCTCTGCTTCCATCCCCTTGGCTGCCATGTGGAACCTTGTGGAGTCCTTCAACTGACACAAAACAAGGAAAGGGGGTGATGGACAAAGGGAGGAAAAGAAGGAAAAGAAGCTTCCACTCTTTTTCCAAATAATTAAAGGGAGATCTGAGACTCCATAGAGATTATTCACGAGACAACAGTGGCTCCAACTAATGTCCTGGTGTGGATGGATTTGAGAGGAAGAATCAGCAAAGCTCTGGCATGTTCAAATGGCCCTAGCTTTCCATACCTTTCCTTCGCAGCGCCTGGTCTATCATTTCAACTGCTCCCTCTCACCTGCACATCACATGTGCCTGACAAAGCCCTGGTCTTCATCAATCCCAATGCATATACTTGGGTATTGAATGTTCATCAATGAAACTCGAGAACTTTAATTACAGCCACTGCAATTTCATGATAGTCAATCTCAACCAGCCTCAAGGCTAAGAAATAATTCCTATGTCCCTCATCTGTGTTGTCTCATTCTCCGTAACAGGTCTTTCAAATCTCTACTCTCCCTTAAACCTCTGGCCCTGCCACATTTCTCCTCCCATTCTCAATGGATGACTCTGCCTTCTCTGCTGTGAGGATTAAAGTCCTGAGATGGCTGGTTCTTCAACCTCCTGCCATCCAGCTACAAGCTGATTTTACCTGTACCCAACATTTCCTTCCTCCTTCCCATTACGTTAGAAGAAGAATATCCCCTCATTTCTAAAGAAAGCTCCTCCACCGGTATTCCAGATTTGTCTCTTCCCCTTTGTGAACTGTCAAACTCTTCTTCTGCACGGGCTCAGTACCATCAGCCATTAAACATGCTGAAGACCTGCTGATTCCTCCTCTTGGATTCATCAACTGCATTACACTAGCACAAGTCACCAACTCTCTCACCAAAAGTATTACGTCCGCTTTCTTCTGGTCTCTCTGCTTCTGACAACCATTCTTCACTCTACAATGGGACTAATCTTTTAAAAAGGCATGCCTAATTATGTCTCCACCTGCTCAAAACCCATTCATGTGCAGCCATCACCCTCAGGATGAGGTGTAGGCTCCATAACCACCAGGTTCTTGCTTCTCCTCTCCTGCCTCATGTCTCACCACTTTTAGTACTACTCAGCCAGAACTCACTTTACTGCTTAGAACATATTGTAATGGTTAATTTTATGTATCAACTTGACTGTGCCACAGACACCCCAGATGTCTAGTTAAACATTATTTCTGGGTGTGTCTGGAGGGCGTTTCATGAAGAGATTAATATTTGAATTGGTGGACAGTAAGGCAGCCCTCCCCAATATGGGTGGGCATGTTCCAATCTGTTGAAGGCCTGAATAGAAGAAAAAGATGGAGGAAGATTGGATTTGGGCTTCTTCTGCCTGACTGCATGATCTGGGACATCAATCTTCTCCCATCCTTGAAGGCCCTGGTTCTCAAGCTTTCAGATTCAGACTGGAATCCACCTCTCAGGACTTCAGACTACACCACTGGCTTCCATGGATTTGCAGTTTGCAGAGAGCAGATCATGGGATTCTCAGCCTCCATAGTTATGAGCTGACTCCTCCTCATAATAAGTACATTTCTCTCTCTCTGCCTTGCTTGCTCTCTCTCTACACACACACACACACACACACACACACACACACACACACACACACACGGGCGCACATGCACACCTAGTTCTATTTCTCTGGAGAACCCTATTTTAAATAACCCTACATGTGAATGGATTAACAAATGTGGTATATCCATAAGTGGAATACTATCTTATGCTGCTATTTTCTTTGGGTCTGTTTTAAATAAATCTGTACAAGTCTCTATATGAAAATATGCTTTTGTTTCTCCTGGGTAAATACTTAGGAATAGAATGCTGGTTCATATGGTAGGATATATGTTTAACTTTTTAAAGAGACTGCTGAACTGTTTTTCAAAGGGATTGTGCTATTTTACATTTCCACCAGCAGTTCATAAGACTTCCAGTTGTTCACATTCTCATCAACATAATTGTACATTTATTTCTACATGCAATTTTGTCAGTTTTTGCTTAATGCATTTTGAAGCTCTACTACTATGTATATAAACAAGTAAGACTTGATGAACTGACCACTTTATTATGAAATGATCTTCTTAATCTTTAATAATATTCTTTTTTTTTTTTTTTTTTTTTTGAGACAGAGTTTCGCTCTTGTTACCCAGGCTGGAGTGCAATGGCGCGATCTCGGCTCACCGCAACCTCTGCTTCCTGGGTTCAGGCAATTCTCCTGCTTCAGCCTCCTGAGTAGCTGGGATTACAGGCACGCGCCACCATGCCCAGCTGATTTTTTGTAGTTTTAGTAGAGATGGGGTTTCACTGTGTTGACCAGGATGGTCTCGATCTCTTGACCTCGTGATCCACCCGCCTCGGCCTCCCAAAGTGCTGGGATTACAGGCGTGAGCCACCGCGCCTGGCTAATAATATTCTTTACTATGAGACCAACGTTGGCTAACATTAACACAGCCCCTCCAGCTTTCTATGATTAGTGTTAGTATGGCATATCTTTCTCCAAACTTTTCTCTGTACTTTTCCTTTTTACCTATTTGTATCTTTGCATTTAATGAAAATTTCTTGTAGGCAGCATATACTCAATTCTTCCTTTTTATCCAAACTGACAAGCTCTGCCCTTTAATAGGGATGTTTAGACTATTTATATTTAATGTGATTATTGACAGGGCTGGATTTAAATCAACCATATTGGTATCTGTTTATAATTTTTCCTATCTGTGCTTTATTGCTTTCACTTCCTTTTCTGCCTTATTTTGTGCTTTTAAAAAATGATTTCATTTTGACTCCTTTGTTGGCTTATTCATGGTTTCTATTATGCATTTTTCACTTATCACAGTCTACCAGTAAGCACTGTTATTCTGCTTCATTAGAACAACAGAACATTAAAATAGCAAACTTCCATTTCCCCTTTCTTGGCCTTTTGTGCAGCTGTTTCATATATTTACTTCTATATATTTATTACCCCCCACAATATATGCTTATTACTTTCATTTTAAATAGTCAATCCTTTTTAAAGTTTTAAATAATGAAGAGAGGGTTTTAAAAAATAATTCCCCACCCACATATTTATACTTCCACTGTTTTTCATATACTTATGTAGATTCAGGTCTTCACATGGTATCATGGTGCCTTAAAGATTTCTTGTAACATTTCTTATAATGCATGTCAGCTGGTGATGCATTATTTCAGCTTCTGTATGTCTGAAAACGTTTTTATTTCACCTTAGTTTTTGAAAGATATTTTTGCTAGATACAGAATTCTAGGTTAATCATTTGGTCCTTCAGTTCTTTGAAGATTTGTTTCACTGTCTTCTGGACAATGAGATTTCTTCTGTCATCCTTATCTTCGTTCCACTGTATATAATGTGTTCTTGTTCTCTGGCTGCTTTTAAGATCTTTTTGATTTGTTTGAAGCAATTTAGACTATGGCATTTTTTGGTATAGTTTTCTTCATGTTTCTTGCACACAGTGTTCACCAACCAATGGATCTGTGGATTTTCAGTTTCCACCAAATTTGGAAAATTTTGGGCCATTATATCTTTTTAAAGACAATTCTATTGGGTATGTTTGAGGTTTATAACATAATAGTGCTGGCTACATACAGATAGCAAAATGGTTACTTACAGTGAAGCAAATCAACATATTTATCATCTCACATACATTTTTGGGACGAAAGTAGCTAAAATCTACTTATTTAACAAAATCCCCACTATAATCACATTTTATTAACTATAGTCCTCATTTGGTACTTTAGAGCTCTAGACTTGTTTATCCTACACATCCCCCACTTTGTATCCTTTGATCTCCATCTCCCTTCCTTTCCCCTCCCACCTCTAGTACTTTTTTTTTTTTTTTTAAGATTTCACATGTAAGTGACATCATGCAATGTTTTTCTTTCTGTTTCTGGCTTATTTCACTTAGCATAATATCTTCCAGATCCATCCATGTTGTAGCAAATAGCAGGATCTCCTTTTTAAAGGATAAATAATATTCCATTGTATACATACGCAACATTTTCTTTATCCATTCATCCATCAATGGATGCTCAGGTTATTTTCACATCTTGGTTATTGTGAATAGTGCAGTAATGAACATGGGAATGCAGATATCATTAAAATATGGTGATTTTACCTTCTTTGGGTACACACCAGGAACAGGGATTGCTGGGTCATATGGTAGTTCTATTTTTAACTTCTTTAGGAATCTCTACACTATTTTCCATAATGGCTATACCAATCTACATTGCCATTAACAGGGTATGAGGGTTCCCTTTTCTCCACACCCTCGCTAACATTTATTATTTCTTAACTTTTTTGATAATACTCATTCTAACAAGTGTGAGGCAGTATCTCCTCAAGGGTTTTGTTTTGTTTTGAGACAGTCTTGCTCTGTCACCCAGGTTGGAGTGCAATGGCATGATCCTGGCTCACTGCAACCTCTGCCTCCTGGGTTCAAATGATTCTTGTGCCTCAACCACCTCAACAGCTGGATTACCAGCATGTACCACCATGCCCAGCTAATTTTTGTATTTTTAGTAGAGACGGGGTGTCACCATATTAGCCAGACTGGTCTTGAACTCCTGAGCTCAAGCAATCTGCCTGTCTCAGCCTCCCAAAGTGTTAGGATTACTTACAGGTGTGAGCCACTGCACCCAGCCTCACAGAGGTTTTAATTTGTATTTCCCTGATGACTAGTGATGTTGAACACTGTTTCATATACCTGTTGGTCATTTTCATGTCTTCTTTGGAAAAATGTCTGTTCAAATCCTTTGCCCATTTTTAAATTGGATTATTTATTTTTCCACTATTGAGTTGTAAGAGTTTTTTTAAATAAATTTTCGATACTAAGTCCTTATCAGATATGTGGTATATGAATATTCTTTTCCATTCCGTAGGTTGCCTTTTTCACTGAAACATTTTCAATGTTTTCCTTTGCTGTGCAGAGCTTTTTCATTTGATGCAGTACCATTTATTTATTTTTGCTTTTATAACCTGAGCTTTTGGTGTGATATCCAAAAAATCATTGCCAAGGTCAATATCAAAGAGGTTTTCTCCCATGTTCTCTTCTGGGAGTTTTATAATTCGGTTCTTACACGTAGGTCTTTTATTCATTTTGAGTTGATTTTTGTGTACAGGAGTCCAACTTCATTCTTTTTGCATGTGGGAATCTAGTTTTCCCCTCATCCTTTACTGAAAAGACTGTCCTTTCCCCATTGTGTCCTCTTGGCGCCCTTGTCAAAAGTTAGTTGACCATATATGTCTGGATTTATCTGTGGGCTCTCTGTTCTGTTCCACTGGTCCATGTTTCTGTTTTTATGCCACTACCATACTGTTTTTCTTACTACAGCCCACTAATTTTTTCTTCTGCAATATGCAATCTGCCTTCAATCCCATCCAGTATATTTTTTATCTCAGAGACTGTAGTTTTTATCTCTAAGCTTGATTTTTGTACTTTAATATTTTCAATGCTTCTAGTTAATGTGTACACTCTTTCCTCTAGCTTCTTTAATCTATGGAACTCCATTGTAAGAATTCTTTTAATATCCTGTCTACTAGTTCTTTTTTTTCTTTTTTTTTTTTGTGTGAGACAGGGTCTTGCTCTGTCACCCAGGCTGGGATGCAGTGGTGCAATCATGGCTCACTGTAGCCTCAGCCTCCCAGGCTCAAGTGATCCTCCCACCCTAGCCTCCTAAGTAGTGCTCAGCTAATTTTTATATTTTTTTGTAGAAACAGTCTCACTGTGTTGCCCAGGTTAGTCGTGGGCTCAAATAATCCTCCTGCCTCAGCCTCCCAAGGTGCCAGGATTACAGGTGTGAGCCACTGCACACCGCTTGTCTGCTCATTCTATCATCTGTGTCACTTTCCTGCTTCTTCATTTGTTTACTTTGATTTGATGCAGACGTTATTAATTTCACCTTACTGACTGCTGCATATTTTTGTGTTTCTATAAATATTCTTGAGTTTTACTTGGGTTTAGATGTCATGCTTTTGTGGTTTGTTAGGTGGAGCCAGAGCAGCTTTAAGGCAAAATGCTTCCGAGTGCTCTAACTGATGTTGTGTGAATCATGCAATTTCCACTGACTGCTGGGAAAGAAACTGTATTCACCTGCTCAGGCTGCCATAACAAAATACCTTAGAACTGGTGGATTAAAACAACAGAAACTTATTTTCTGGTAGTTGTGGAGGCTGGAATGTCTTACATCAACGTCTGGCAGTGTTCAGTTTCAGGTGAGGGCTTTCTTCCTGGCTTGCAGATAGTTGCCTTCTCTGTGTCCTAACCTGGCTGGACAGAGAGCTCTGGAGTCTCTTCCTCATCTTCTAAGGGCAGCCGTTCTATTGAATGGGGACTCTACCCCTACAGCCTCATTTACTCTTAATCGCCTCCCTAAAGGCCCTTATCTCCAATGCAGTCACGGTGGGCGGGGGGGTTACGGCTTCAACTTGTGATTTTGGGGAGGACACAGTTCAATCATAGCAACAGCTTATTCCCAGGCCTGTGTGAGTTTTGAGGATTGTTTTTTCTGATCTTTTTGGGGGGCTCTTTTGGGTAGCTTCTGTGTACCCATAAACCAATCAGTACTCAAAGGTTCTCTGCAGATGCCTACAATCCTGCTCAGGGCATCTCTCTCCTTTCCTGTACTCTCTCTTGTGAACTGCAGCTGCCTTTTCCTCCCCAGACTTCCAAACTCCATTTCTTCAACTCAGGGAGACCACGGGGCTCTGCCTGGGGTGCTAGCCCCTGCACCATGAATACAAACTTCAGACATAAGCTGGAACAACTGGAGGGCTCAGTTCACTTCTCATTGATACCTGTCCCTTCTTGCCTAATGTCTAATGTCATGTCACCCAGATACTCCTTTCAATGTTTTTGTTTTCCTTTTTTTTTTGAGACTGAGTCTCACTCTTTCGCCCAGGCTGGAGTACAGTGATGTGATCTCGGCCCCTGCAACCTCCACCTCCTGGGTTCAAGCAATTCTCTGCCTCAGCCTCCCAAGTAGCTGGGATTACAGGTATGCACTATCATGCCCAGCTAATTTTTTGTATTTTAGTAGAGACGGGGTTTCATCATCTTGGCCTGGCTGATCTTGAACTCCTGACCTCGTGATTCACCTGCCTCGGCCTCCCAAAGTTCTGGGATTACAGGCATGAGCCACTGCGGCCAGCCCTCCTTTCAGTGTTTTCATGTTTCAGGAAGTTAAACCCAGGCTGTGTTCCTCCCTCTTGTCCAAAAGAAGCCTGTCCCATACACTTTAATTTCTGTGCCTCTGCTATACTTCCCACCACCTGCAACATTCTTCAACTGACAACCACTGATTATCCTTGAGACTTCCACAGAGATGCTATTTTGTCCAGAAAAGTCCTTCGCAAAAGACCTCAAGGCTCTGCGAGATGCCCCTCCCCCATCACATCCTCGCGCCATGGCACCTTCCATGCTGCACTGGAATTACACAGAGTAATCGTCCACAGAGCCTTGATCGTCTCAGAGCCTCCAATGGATTGCAAAAACCAGAGGACAGGGGTCTGTACTGGGCACTACTCTATCTCCAGCACCCAAGCAGAGGACCTGCAATCCAGCCGGTGCTGTGTAAATATATTTGACTGGATAAGCAAATGAGAAAAGTTTAGTGACCAGATGGCAGCAGTATCCACGCTTATTTATCACCGAGGTTTGCTCTGTACCACACATTTCCTGAATTATAAATCAGTTGTAATTTTGAAGATATCTGTTGGAACAAGCTATATTTTAAAATTAAAAACAAGAATGATTCGATTGACTGGTATTCCCACCCCACCCCACATGACAGCAGTTACCCATACTGTAGGCTCCATGCCTCCTATGCCCCAAAGGAGACAAGCTATTGCTAAAGGCCTACTTTGAAAATTCAAACCCATTTCAGAGGTAAAAAATATTTTACCATATGTTTATTGCCACTCAATTTCACCATCACAAGGTGGACACTCCCTGTCTAATAAATTCATACCATGACCTATTAGCTTCTCTTCAGTGTCAAATCTTAGTCCAATCATTTCATCTGAAATTAGCAGAAAATAATGTTAGCTTTACTTCCTTGAATTTTACTTCTCTGTGTCACAGGAAGGTAAATTTGAAAGGACTGCCTAAGGAAAACATAAATGATAACCAAGGCAGACGAAATGCTGAAATGTCAACCCCTAAGATGGGAAGCTGACATTTGAAGGTAGCCGTCACTGCCCACATGGGGACTAGCTGCCTACAGTCCCAGGACCTCAGGGGTCTCTCCAGTACCAGGTGGCTGTACAAGAAGCTGAACGATCTGGATACATTCTAAACTGCAACTTTTCTGGAGACATCAACAAGGATGCATTCGACAGTTATCCCACCTCCATTCTGTGACACTGTGAGGAACCCAGAAAGAAGCTTCCATAAAATCCCCCTCCATTCCTCTGCAAAGCAGAGGTCCTCCCGCCTTGGGCTCCTAAATTGCTGGGATTACAGGCATGAGCCTGTAAACCTGCATAAAAGGATACTTCCAACATTAAGAATTAATTTAGTAGAAGATCAAAACTAAGACCCATCATCCATGTTTTAATTCTTATCAAATGCAGCCACAGTTGTGTGTGGAGCTTCAAAGTGAGGCAGTCAGGCAACAAAGCTTTAACATCTTGCCCACCAGAGAATTTTAGGCCAGTACTTACACTGCAGGGGTTGTTGGTCGTCTGGGCTGGGCTGTAGAAAGACCCCCACTGGGTGGCTCGCCTCTCTTCCCGGGAAGGGGTGCTGTTCACGGGCAGGCCGGGTGGGACTCCTGGGCCCGCACCTGCGGCATTGGCAGGCTGGCTGCTGGGGGCCACGAGGGCAAAGGCGTCGTCCAGGAGGGAGTGCATGGTCTGGCGTGCCTCCTCAATGGATGGCTGGGGCGGGATGTACTGGGAGGCCGGGAAGGGAAGGGCTGGATACCTCCCCAGTTCCACTGAGGATGGCGTCTGCACATCGGCTGGGAGGTCAGGATCCGACTACAGTGGGAAATGGCAAAGGAAGAATCACACATGAGTTTTTTTGGCAACCCTAAACAGTTTTCCTGACACTGAGGAAAAATTCTGTCCTAAGAATTAAAAAATGACAGTTGAGGCTGTGCACAATGGCTCACACCTTGAATCCCAAGACTTTGGGAGGCTGAGGAGGAGGAGCACTTGAGGCCAGGAGTTCAAGGCCAGCCTGGGCAACATAGTGAGACCCCAGCTCTAAAAAAAAAAAAAGAAAAAAAGAAAGAAATTAGCCACGTATGGTCATGTGCACCTGTAGTCCCAGTTACTTGGGAGGCGAAGTGAAAGGATAGCTTGAGCCCAGGAATTTGAGGTTGCAGTGAGCTATGATCACCTCATTGTACTCCAGACTGGATGACAGAGTGAGACCCTGTCTCAAGAAAATTTAAAAAATTACATCTGAGGAATGTGCATTACATTTCATGGGAAGGAATGGAGAGGCTTCAATCAGAAAAACATTGGCAAGATTCAACAGTCAGTTTTTCAATAACACTCTATTTACAAAGCATTTCGGTGCCTGGAAGTGAACATTTTTACTGAAAGCTCCTAAACAGCCAAAAAATGTATTTCAAAGTATACATAATGAAAAAAACTAGTAAATTTTCCATAAATAGAAGCCAAAAAGTAAAGCAGTCTATTGACTGTTAGAAAATAGCCTTACATACCCTTAAAAGATCAAAACTTTTTAAATTATGCATATTAAAACTATGTATGTGGGCTGGGTACAGTGGCTCACACCTGTAATCCCAGCAACATGGGAGACCAAGGCAGGAGGGTCATTTCCAGGGAGGCCAGGAATTTGAAACTAACCTAGGCAACATAGCAAAACCCCCATCTTTACCAAAAATTGCTTAAAAGTTTGCTGAGGGTGGTGGTGAGCACCTGCAGGCCCGGCTACTCGTGAGACTGAGGCAGGAGAATCTCCTGAGCCTAGGAGGTGGAGGTTGCAGTGAGCTGACTGCCCCACTGCACCCCAGCCTGGGCGACAGAGAGACCTAGACTCTTTTTTTTTTTTAATTTTTTTCTATGGAAAACTTCACGAATTTGCATGTCATCCTCACACAGGGGCCATGCTAATCTTCTCTGTATCATTCCAATTTTAGTATATGTGCTGCTGAAGCAAGCACCCTAGACTCTTAAAAAAAGAGTCCAGTATATTGTGTAAGCAATTACAATATTTTACGAAAACTATTCAGAACCATTTGTCTTTAAAATGAAGGTATCTCTGGATCACATGAGTCATTAAGAAAGGTTTCAATTATGTTCTCTACCTACTGTTTAAGACGTAGGAATATAAGTAACAATAAAGATTTTTTAAAATCTTATTTTGAGGCCAGGTGTGGTGGCTCATGCCTGTAATACCAGCAATTTGGGAGGACGAGGTGAGCGGATCATGAGGTCAAGAGATCAAGACCATCCTGGCCAACATGATGAAACTCCATCTCTACTAAAAATACAAAAATTAGCTGGGTGTGGTGGCATGCACCCGTAGTCCCAGCTACTTGGGAGGCTGAGGCAGAAGACTCGCTTGAACCCAGGAGGTGGAGGTTGCAGCAAGCAGAGATTGCACCACTGCACTCCAGCCTGGCGACACAGTAAGGTTCTGTCTCAAAACAAAGAAAAGAAAAAAAAAATCTCATTTCTCAATACTGTTACGAGCAAAACATGGTCGTAATCTAATCTACACTGGGCAAACTGCAAGAGACAAAATTGGGAACCAATGGATGGAGAGTCCTTTCTGGTCTTACAGGCTCCATAAGCCCAAACAGCAAGGTGACGACAGCAGACACAGTGAGGGGAGAAGAGGTTCTGCTCGAGGGGCTGGGAACCCTATCCCCTGTAAGGAAGGATGGGCAGCTTCTACCTAGAACGCTTCACTTGCTGCGTGCCTGCACTTTAGCCCAGCGAGCTGGACCATTGTACTCAAGGGGCCAAGGAAGACATTCCCTTACCGTCTGGATCAATGAGTCTACTACAAAGATAAACTACTCCACAGACATATCTTTAACCTTAGCCCCCTGTCTGGAAAATGCTTCCTAACAGGTGATCAGTTATTATTCCTGCCAGCGTCGGGGCCAGGAGGTTCTTAACTCCAAACTGAGACTGAACCAAACTTGTCAAACCACGGTCAGCCCACAGACAGGTTTTAATTGGCCTGCATACTCTTTTCATGGATAACCATTATTTTAAACATCTGGAGATTTCATATTAACACTCAGACTGCTGGGATCTCTTGGTAGAGTCTGAGGCTCCGGCATGACCAGGCCCTCACTCCACACAGGAACCACCAGCTGCCAGGAAGCAGCGACTGCCCTCGTGGGGTGGGGTAGGTGCTCTGCTCTTCTCTCCACGGCAGTCTCCACCGGCGACCTCCCTCTCATGCACGTGACACGCTTGGGCTTATGAGTCCATTTCCCCCAAATGCAATATCCCAGTAGAGGTTCCACTAAATGAGATTTGTCCTTGAGGAATTCTAAGTGACAATGTGGAGCCCCAAGGTGGCCTCTGGTTGATGATGTCATTTTGGAAGGAACCTGTGCTCCTTTCTTATGGGGGATTAAGGTCCACAGTCAGGCCCTTCTCCAATTCTTGATTTTCTTGAGGAGCAGATGAGGAACCCTGGTCAGCAACGTACCATCAACCTACGGCTCACGGGTGGAAAGAAGGGAGGGCGTGTCTGGAAGAACAGCCTACTGATAAGTAAGAGGGTTTCTCCAGAGACAGAAGCGACATTCCTGGCGGTGATTCCGGTGGCTGCCTGTGTGGCTCTACTGCAGTATGGTGATCAAAAAACTGCAGGTGAAACTGAGATTCCACTGTGGGAAAGGATCTCAGATGCTTCAGGAGAGCCCCCAGCGGCTACAACCACCGCCAATCTCATTCTTGGCAGCCAGAATTTCAGAGAAGGCTACACTTCTATACGAGAGAGACGACCTGCAGATGGGAAGGATGGTGCCCTTGGATTCCCACTGGGCCCCATGAATCCTGCCAGAAGGTCGGGAGCGCTTGGGCCAGGACGCTTCTGCTTCCTCTCCTTCCTCTTCCTGTTTTCTCCTCATTTTGCAGGCAAGACTGTCAGAACTTACAGGCCGAGAAGAGGTTTTACTCAATTTTCTATATTCTAACATCTATATTTAGAATATAGATGTTTCACAGAGACGTGTTCAGATCCAGTCTATCTATCATTCTTCAGAAAGAAATTTGCATGTTTTTACTGTCAGTCGTCAAAGTTACGTATTTTGGCGCCAATTCTGCCATCCTTTGTGGGTGTTGTAAGAGTGATCACACAGCCTGGTTGCCCAGGACCACCTCAGCTTATGCCTGCTGTCCCACTACGATTTAGCACACCCCCTTACACTTTCAAAAGTGTCTGGATTGGATGATAACTCACATCAAACTTTTTCTGTAAAGGACCAGACAATAAATATTTAGGTTTTAGGAGTCATACAGTCTGTCACAACTACTCACCTCTGCCTTGCAGCAAAAACAGTCATTGATATCAAGCTAACAAATGGGTGTGGTTGTTGCAATAAAACTTTATTTAGGCCAGGCTTGGTTGGCTCATGTCTATAATCCCAGAAATTTGGGAGGCCAAGGCAGGGGGATCACTGAGCCCAGGGGTTTGAGACCAGCCTGTGCAACCTGGCAAAACTCCAGATCTACTAAAAATGTAAAAATCAGCCATGCGAGGTGGCATGCACCTGTAATCACAGCTACTTGGGAGGCTTAGGTGGGGGATCACCTGAGCTTGGGGAGATCGAGGCTGCAGTGAGCTGTGACTGCGCCACGGCACTCCAGCCCGGGCAACAAAGCTGAAGTGTCTCAAAAAAAGAAAATTTACTTACAAAAAAAGGCAGCTGGTTGGATTTCCAGTGAGGCCTGAATTATAATAGTAACACTCATTACAAGGAACCAAGGAGCCAGGCGCGGTGGCTCAAGCCTGTAATCCCAGCACTTTGGGAGGCCGAGGTGGGCGGATCACCAGGTCAAGAGATCGAGACCATCCTGGCCAACATGGTGAAAACCCGTCTCTACTAAAAATACAAAAATTAGCTGGGTGTGGTGGCGTGTGCCTGTAGTCCCAGCTACTTGGGAGGCTGAGGCAGGAGAATTGCTTGAAGCTGGGAGGCGGAGGTTGCAGTGAGCCGAGATTGTGCCACTGAACTTTGTATGGCGCCTGGCAATAGAGTGAGACTCTGTCTGAAAAAAAAAGGAACCAAGGAATATTTCTCTTGGCCTTAGGAGAACAGAGCCCTTAAGGAGAAGGTATCTTTGAAGGGAAAGTGGAAAATTCAATGTAATTCAAAAACACATAGCACTTCCCTAGTATAGGCTTGAAGATGGAAAAAAAAAACCTGTACATGTACCACTGATTCTCTAATAAAAGTTTGTGGTTGGGGGCGGTGCTGGAAGATAAACTACCTAAGAAAAGATGATTTCTGAGAAAGGCATTATCTTTGAAAGTAAGTGTTTCAGAATTCAAAATCTGAGGAAGATTTTTATTTTGGGGAAATCTGTGAAAGAAGGAGTCGCTAAAGGCAAGCAGCCTCTGGGGTGGTGTTTTCCAGGAAAAGCTGCTCTGCACCCACAGGAGGAGGAATCTGCACTCTCTGCTAGGAAAAAAGGAAGAAAAAAGGATGGTGCAAGCCGCCGTGAAAGAAGCTTGATCTAGGGTCACTGAGGCAGGCAAATGAAGACAGGTTCCTCCCCACAGAAAACTCAAGCATTTAAAAAATCAAAGGGAGGGGGCTGAGAAGGCTCCCCACAGATTCCTTTGAAAGAGGAGCCGAGGTTGGCTGGGGAAGTGAAGGGGAAGAAGGAAGGCTGCCCCTTCTGTTAGTTCCACACCACACCAAGCCTCCACTTGGCACAGACAAAAGCTCCGGGTGACAACCCTGGGAAGCCCTTCCCAGATCAAGCCAAACCCCACGGATGCCCAAATGCCCCCAAAACCCAACACAGCACAAGAGCGCCACCTGCTGTAAGAGCAGGCAAGCACTACATCTAGAAAGTAACAGGAACTATTCAATTCATTCTGAGGAAGAAAGCAGTTTTTTAATAGAGGGCCCAACTCTGGAATCGCACCGATCCTCATGAGGAGATCAAGAAGGTCGGTCTTCAGGAGCCTAGAAATACTGTAAGTTCCTAAAGAAAAGTCTGGTTCTTTCAGATGATCATAATTCAGTTGTATTTAGGCCCCATCTCAGTATAGTATACTATATATACTCAGTATATCTAGTATTTGTGTAATTATATTTAGCATCTTTAAGTGCTTGTTAGTTGTATAATTTAGGAGAAAAATACAAACTCAACTAAGACATGGCTGCTCGCATAAGCTCTATCTAAAGCAATCGCATCCATCGTGAATCCCTTCTGGAAGGGTGTACTTTTTTGCTAACATGTCTCTAAACAAGGCTGGCCCTGTGGGTACCTCTAGGAGGAGAGAGGGCCCTGCTGCAGCAAGGCAGGGCTCTCCCGGCACGGAGTTCAGGATGCCCTTTGTTTTCCAGTGCTGCCGAGGTTAGCTGTACCTGGCTTGTCCTCTCTGTCTTGGGGTGTCTTTGTGTCTGTATTTCTCATGGGCATTAAGTGAGGCTGGTTCTCTCTCCCCTACTCAGTGCAGTCTGTGTGTATGCATCTTATGCTATCAACATCTGCCTTTAACACTTGAAGCAAAGTTGTCTGGACCTCTGTTAATTTAGAAAAAAAAAAATCCCTGGCTGGGCGTGGTGGCTCATGCCTGTAATCCAAGCACTTTGGAGGCCAAGGTGGGCGGATCACCTGAGGTCGGGAGTTCATGACCAGCCTGACCAACATAGTGAAACCCCATCTTAAAAAAAAAAAAAAAAAAATCCCTTATTTATTTATTTATTTATTTAGAGCCGGGGTCTTGCTCTGTCACCCAGGCTGGAGTGCAATGGTGCAAAAATCTCACTGCAGCCTCAACCTTCTGGGCTGAAGCAATTCTCCCACCTTAGCCTCCCAAGTAGTTAGGATTACAGGCATGCACCACCACACCTGGCTAATTTTTGCAGTTTTCGGAGAGACAGGGTTTTGCTATATTGCCCAGGCTGGTCTCCAATTCCTGGGCTCATGCAATCCGCCTACCTCGGCCTCTCAAAGTGCTGGTGCTACAGGTGTGAGCCACCGTTCATTATTTCTTAGTTTCCGTTAACCTCTTTCTCCCATAAAAGTAAAATATATATAAGCAAATACACTATCTCGTTAGCACTCCAAGGACAGTACAGGGAAATAAAACCCTAAATATCCCTCCTCCCATTAGGAAACCCAGCTGGGCTAGCTCAGTCAGTACAGCATGAGACTCTTGATCTCAGGGTCATGCCCTCACACCTGTAATCCTAGCACTGTGCGAGGCCAAGGCGGGAGGATCACTTGAGGCCAGGAGTTTGAGACCAGCCTGGGCAACATGCTGAGACCCCATCTCTACAAAAAAATTTTTTTAATTAGCTGGGTATGGTGGCGCACAACTGTGGTCCTAGCTCTCAGAAGACTAAAGTGGGAGGATCACTTGAGCCCAGGAGGTTGAGGCTGCAGTGAGCCTTGATCACACCACTGCACTCCAGCCTGGACAACAGAGTAAGACCCTGTCTCACAAAACAACAACAACAACAACAAAACCAAATAACCCTCTGACTAGGGAAAAGGAAAAAAACCTTTAGGATATTTCTCTCTCGCTCTCTGTTTTCCAGTTAACCTCAAACATGTCCCATTGTGAAGTCTGAGAGAGGAGGGCTTACATATAAAGTGGAAAAACACAGAGTGTGTTTCCAGAGGTGGCACTCGGCAGCACCCTGGTTGACAGGACTCAAGTCTCCCCTTAGAAGGGGTGGCCACCCCACCCACTTCATGACCTAGACGGCCCTGGCGCATCAGCCGTCAGGTGTGGACATCACACAGGGCAGCAGCCCGGGCTGCTTCTCCTCCCTCTTTGGCGTATCTTCTAGGAGCTGCCCCGCCCTGCCCCACCTTGCCCCACCTTGTCCCACCCTGCCCTGGTTTCAGAAGCCGGAGTCAGCGGCACGCACTGGGCATCCGATGTAGGCCGAGTTGTGGACGCCAGGGGGCCTCCGGTAGGTGCCATCGCTGTCCGTGGTGATGAGCCTGTCCTTCTCAGCATCAGCAGGACAGCCATTGACCTGGTGTTTCCGGCGAGGCTTGGGAGAACGTTTTATCCGTGAGCTGCCAAGAAAAAGAAATTATCTTTGTAGGAAATAATTCTTTTGCCACTGGTTTATCAACTAAACATTAAGTACCCTGAGCACCCAGCATGCGCTGGTCACTGGAATAAATACCCTCTAGGATATAAACGGTGCCTACAACGCAGCCTCTGCTCTAAGGAAGCTCAGCACCTACCCAAACAGACCTATTAACCCACGGGGAGCAACCCAGAATGACAGGAAGCCCTCTACAATCATGACACCATTTAGCCGTAAAGACGTTCAGAAAAGGTGAGGTCAGTGGGACTCTTAGCCCCATGGGCTGGAACGGCGTCTTAGAGAGTGAACAGGACCTGCAGCCAGGGAGGGATGTGGGAAGCAGGTGCCAGGGGCAGAAACCGCAGGCAGGTGAATGCCCAGGGACTACCAGGTGGTCTCCTGGGCGGTGGTTCTGTCCGTGTGGCTGACCCATGGAAAACAGCTGGAGTGGAGGGGCAGGGCCAGCCTTCGACAGGTACACAGGTCTCACCTGGCAGGCAACCAGAGCCACTCCGGGTTTTGGGCAGAGAAAGACATGTATGGGCGCCGTGTTTAAGGAAAATGCATCTACATTGGGGCGGGAGGCTGGGAGGCTGGGGGAAGGTGAGACCCCAGACCCTGCAGGCAGCTGTGAGAAAACCAATGCAGATCTGCTGGGCGCCAGCCTGGGCGGCTCCCGGAGATGAAAATAGTGGAGGTGACAGAGTGGGAGGCGAGGAAGAGCCGAGGAAGCCGCAGAAGGAGCCGGGGTGGGAAGGAAAGGGTGAGTGCAGTTTTAGATAAGCTCAATTGGAAGAGACAGATAAAATCCCGAGGCAGGCAGAGGGGCAGAGGTGAGAACAAAGCCGACATCTCCCACGACAAGGTGACCCTCAGCCAGAGGTCGCCTTCCGAGTGGCCTCCACACCCTTCAGTGCAGGGACCCCTTCAACTATTTTCAGTGACCTCCACGTGAACGCGGATGGGGTCCTTCTGCCACAGGCCCTGCAGCAGCAGAGGGGCTCCTGTCCTGCTCCTGTGCCCCCGAAGCACGCGCTGTTCCCAGCCCACCTTTTTCTGGGCTCTATGAACACGGAGGGCACGCTGGCCGTGGGGTCCAAGATCTTGTCGATCTGCATCTGCGCCCTGCGGTACACCCGGTGCCGCTCCTTGGTGTCACCAGAGGACAGGTCGTCCACTACCGGGAACTCGTAGTGGCCGCGGCGCTTGGCGCGCAGGCGGATCTTGTTGCGGTGGTGTTCGATCTCAGACTTGTGCCGTAGCGCGGTCTGAATCTGAGGAAGGGGGACAGGAGAGAACGACAGCCGCGGAAGTCCTGGGAGGCTTCTGGGACACACCCTTCGCAAAGCCTTTCATTTATTTATTTTTATTATTTTTATTTAAGTATTTTTTTTTGAGACAGGGTCTCACTCTGCCGCCCAGGCTAGAGTAAGTGGTGTGATCTCAGCTCACTGCAACCTCCACCTACCGGGTTCAAGTGATTCTCCTGTATCAGCCTCCAGAGTAGCTGGGATTACAGGCGCTTGCCACCATGCCCGGCTCATTTTTTTTTTTTTTTTTTGTATTTTTTAGTAGAGACAGGGTTTCACTATGTAGGCCAGGCTGGTCTTGAACTCCTGACCTCAAATGATCTGCCTGCCTTGACCTCCCAAAGTGCTGGGATTACAAGCATTAGCCACCACGCCTGCCAGCAAAGCCTTTTAGGAAAGCCTTCCTGCTTTGCTTATCTCGCCCACCCTTAATTTGCTGTCTGTAGGTTCCACAGAGTCACCAAGAGGGTGACAGGCACAGCCCAGGTAAGGTGCACTGGAGTCTTGTCACCATTCCCGAAAGCAGGGGGGAAAAATCACGCGAACCTTGGAAATCTGCTGGTGACAACTTTGAAGACACATCTGATAGCTAGATATAATATGCCCTGAGACAAGAATATTCTCCTCCTTTAGAGATTTTTAAATAAGACTGAAAGATATAAGGAAGATAATTACCTAGTGTCACTGAAACAAGTTCCCTGACATGAGACCCTCCTGCCCCCCAGAGTGTCATCCCCAAAGATGGAGACCTGAACTGGGTCTTATCGTGAGGAGGATCAGAAGCTGAAGTGACCCTTTCTGAGGAGAGCAGCCCCTGGTCGGCCACGCTAACACTTTTCTGCATGTCTGCCAATGCGCCCCACAGTTCCATGCACAGTATCTGATCTCCAACAAGCATGAGGTTTTCCATTAAGAATCCTTGTCAACGGCTCAGGCCTTTAATAACCAGTTGATACTGTAACTTGCACTCATTTTCAAACACTGACCAAATCAGAGTGTCAGAGTGTGAATTGTTTTTGTTGTTGTTTTTTTTTTTTTTGGAGATAGAGTCTTACTCTGTCACCCAGGCTGGAATGCAGTGGCATGATCCCGGCTCACTGCAACCTCCCCATCCTGGGTTCAAGTGATTCTCCTGCCTCAGACTCCCAAGTAGCTGGGATTACAGGCACATGCCACCAAGCCAGGTTAATTTTGCATTTTTAGTAGGAACAGGGTTTCACTATGTTGGGTAGGCTAGGCTCGAACTCCCCACCTCAGATGATCCACCTGCCTTGGCCTCCAAAAATGTGAGGATTACAAGCGTGAGCCACTGGGCCCAGGTGAGTTTTTTAATTAACAGACTTTTTAATAAAAGCAAATACCTCTTTGTTGATTTTATTGGTTTCTGCCACTCGATCAGCTGGGGAAGGGCGCTGCACAGGGGGTGCTGGGATTGGCTGCATGGCGATAAGCTGGATCTTACTAGGGACCCTCCGGCTAGCCTCCGGGGGGCGGGCGATCCTGTCCACGTGCTCAAAGATGGAGGCTGATGAGTGCTGCTCGTTTCCTGAACTGGGCAGTGGTGGTCCTGGAACAGAAGGAAAAGCAAAACATATACACAAAGTCATCTAAAGAAATAGCAAATAATCAGAATTGTGAATTATTCTTTAAAGAATCCTTAGATGGGGCCGTGACCAAAAATACATCCCCACTCCGGTGGCAGAGTGCTTGCAATTTCACACTCTGAGCTTAAATCGTCTGGGCTATATACTGTATCCTCTAGCTTCATTAAAAATTACAAGTGCCCTGAGAAAAGATGCGAGGAAAGCACGATGATACCGTGTCAAAAGCTGCACTGTTTTGTCTAACTGTGGTTCAGAATCTTCAGCCAGAAAGAATACAGGCCAGAAGGAGCCTGAAGTTGCTCAGTTGTCAATAAGCCATTCACAGAACTTTTAGAAAATACATTTATCGCAGCTCTGAACTCTTGCTACCATCAGGGAGGGAGCTTGCTGGAGTGATACACATTTAGTTGCCAAGGCAATGTCATACTACAGAGAAAATGGAAGACGAGGGCATGCAGGCAGATACCAGTTAACAATGACTTTTCAGTTCTGACATGGAAAGAAAACGAAGTTGAAGACACATGAAAAGAAAAAGCTGTTGCTTGCAGGGAATTAGTTCTGACTTATTTATTTTTACAATTTATTATTTATTTATTTATTTCTGAGATGGAGTCTTACTCTTTTTCCTAGGCTGAAGTGCAGTGGCATGATCTCAGCTCACTGCAACCTCCACCTCCCAAGTTTGAGCAATTCTCCAGCCTCAGCCTCCCAAGTAGCTGGGATTACAGGTGTGTGCCACCACACAAGGCTGATTTTTGTATTAATACTTTTAGTAGAGACAGGGTTTCACCATATTGGCCAGGCTGGTCTCAAACTCCTGATCTCAAGTGATCCACCTGCCTCAGCCTCCCAAAGTGCTGGGACTATAGGCAGGAGCCAACACACCCTGCACTAGTTCCTATTTTAAAAACAGGTGAAGAGTATATGGAAAAATGGTTACACAGCAAATTTTAGGCTATGTATATTTAACTGTAATAATTTTCTTAAAAACTAATCAGACCTGTGGAAAAAAAGAAAGTTAAATGCACAAAAAAAGACAAAAAAGAAACACTTAACAATGTTAACAGAGACTGAATCTTCACATGATGGGATATTTTTCCCAATGTCTTTTATTTTTGATAATAAGGATTTTCTGTATTATTATTTTTACAGTAGAGATAATCCAAATAGATTTTAATTTTGAAAAGAGAAAAATAAACAGCGGCTGAGTAGAAAGAGCTAGTTAGTCACACTTAAGAAGATCAGCTGGCCGGGCACAGTGGCTCATGCCTGTAATCCCAGCACTTTGAGAGGCGAAGGCAGGATTGCTTGAGCCCAGGAGTTTGAGACCAGCCTAGGCAATACAGTAAGACCTTGTCTCTACATTTTTTTTTTAATTAGCTGGGTGTGGTGGCACATGCCTGTAGTCCTAGCTACCCAGAAGGCTGCAGTGGGAGGATCCCGAGTCCAGGAGGTAGAGGTTGCAGCAAGCCGAGATCACATCTCTGTACTCCAGCCTGGGTGACAGAGTGAGACCCTGTCCCCCCGCCCCACCAAAAAAAAGATCAATTTGTGCCCTTCCACTAATCTGCCACAGTCACTTCTGGATGCTGCTTTCAAATAAATGGCCAGCAGGCTGACAGAGGGAATGAGTGCATGCAAAAACTGCCTCTAAACAAAAGCCTGACATCTGAAACTTCAAAGCATAAGTGAAAAATACAAAGGTCTCTCCTCAGTGTAGAAAACATAGATGAGGGCAAAGCAGTAAGAAGCAGTTGATATTTCATATAAGGAAAGCACAGCATTGGTAAGTATGTCTGTATTTTCTCTCCATTTGAATCATATTCATTATCCCAAGCAATTAGAAATTATTTGTCTGACTCTGAATGAATGATGTCTCTCTTAGCAAGGGGGCACCACTGTCTGGATTCCGGCTATGCTCAAGCTTTCTTCCCTGGCCCTACACCTAGAAGGAACCTGACTATTTGTGCAGCGGGAACACAGCCGGGCACCACCATTCATCAGTGGCAGCTACTCAAGTTGCAGGCATAATGCCTAAAAGAAGATCATTAGCTTCGCCGACAGGCTAGCCCTGCTAACCCAGACTATAGAGTAACAGCAAATGTCACAGAGGGTAGCCCATTAAGCTATTGATACCTAGAGGTGGGATCACTTTCCTCCAGGGTGGCAGAGACCTCTGAGTTGCGGAGAGACAAGGGTGACAGGCATAAAAACAAAAAAGGCCCCTCCCCGTGGTGCTGTCAGCCCTGCTTGGGTACCACTGGAGCTGCAGCCTGACACTGGACTCCTGTCCACAGCCCGGCCACCCCGTCCCCACTGCAGTCACGGTCCTTGCTTCATTCTCACTTAGTTGTTCACAGACTGCAAGCAGAGAAGGAGGGGATGCACAGACCTCAGGCCACTCTACAGAGCTGAGGGGCTAAGCGGAGGAGAGGAAATCAGAGGTGCAGAAAATCTTCCAGCTTCCATACTGCCCGGAGCCTAGGCAGCATGGCTGAAAAGAGGGGCTTTTAATTTTTTAACATATACATATAATATATGTTATATATCACACATATATAATTATATCACATATATTACGATTGTATATTTTGGTTTGTAGAACGATATATAATGTAAATATATATTATATAAATATATAACATATAATATAGTATAATTAGTAATATATAACTATTATATTAATAATTATATATAATATGATATATTTATATATCATATATTAATATATATGTTATAATTACATAATATATATTGTTTGCTATGCAATGCACAATGTTTCTAAAAAAGCTACTTGTATAATAATGATTAGTACAAAGTATAGTGGACACACAGAGATTAATGCTGTGTGAATTCTGCCTTAAGGCAAGTAAGAACTTGGGATTAAAACCCCTTTCTCTTCAATTATTTTTTAACAGTAATGATATAAATTTTACTATATAGTCAAGATACCTATTGCACCTCGTAGTAACTATAATTAATAACAATATACTGTATACTTGAAAACAGCTAAGAGAGTGGATTTTAAGTGCTATCACAAAAAAAAAGCACTTGAGGTAATACATATGGTAAATAGCTTGATTTCGCCCTTCCATAATACATACATATATCAAAACATCACCATTTAGCCATAAAAAAGAATGAAATCCTGCCATTTGCAGCAATATGGTCGAGCTTGGATGACATTAATAAGCCAGGCACAGAACGATAAACAGCGCACTGTTCTCGCTCATATGTGGAAGCTAGAAAGCTGATCTAGAGTGGAGAGTAGACTCATGGTTACCTGAGGCTGGGAAGCGAAGGGGAAGGACAAAGACAAAGGTTGGTTAACAGATACAAAAACACAACTAGAGGCTGGACATGGTGGCTCTTGCCTGTACTCCCAGCACTTGGGGAGGCTGGGGCGGAAGGATCACTTGAGCCCAGGAGTTCTAGACCAGCCTGGGTAACATGGCAAAACCCCATCTCTACAAAAAATTATCTGGCGTGGTGGTGTGCACCTGTAGACCCAGCTATTCGGGAGGCTGAGGAAGGAGGATCACCTGAGCCTGTGAAGTCAAGGCTGCGTGAGCCATGATTGCACCACTGCATCCCAGCCTGAGCAACAAAGTGAGACTGTGTCTCAAAAAAATAAAAATAAAAGTGCACAGCTAGAGAGGAGGAATATGGGTCTAGCAACTGTAGGCACTGTAAGGTGACTCTACTAATTTATTGTATATTTTCAATTAGCTTGAAGAGTAGATTTTGAATGTTTCCAAGGTAATGATAACTTTGTATGTCGTGACAGATACGCTAATTACCCTGATTTGATCATCACACAGTATATTCATACATGGAAATATCACAGTGTCCCCCCATAAATATTTGCAAGTATTATGTGTCAACTAAAAATAAAAGCAAAAGCACATCATGTTGTACACTATAAATATATATGATTTTTAATCATCAGTTAAAGGATAAATAAAAATCTTAAAGAAAAAGGCTGGGCATGGTGGCTCATGCCTGTAATCCCAGCACTTTGGGAGGCTAGGGTAGAAGGATTGCTTGAGCCTAGGAGTTCAAAACCAGCCTGTACAACATGGCAAGACTTCATCTCTACAAAAAGTAAATAAAAAATTAGCTGGGCGTGGTATGCTCCTGTAGTCCCAGCGACTCAGGAGGCTGAGGTGAGAGGACTGCTTGACCCCAAGAGGTCAAGGCTGCAGTGAGCTGTGATTGTGCCACTGCAGTCCAGACAGGGTAAGCAAAAAAATAAAAATAAAAAATATGTAATCGTATACAGATTGTATAGAATAGGATAATGCCAACAAAGCAGAATGAAAGAGAAAAGTTCAGTCTGAATTACTGAAATGTCAAAGCAAGAGAGCATTTTTAAAGAAACTTTATTTCATTATCTGCAAGTAAATATAGTCAATCCACATTCTTCTCCCCGAGACAGGGTCTCGCTCTGTCACCCAGACTGGAGTACAGTGATGCAATCACAGCTCACTGCAGCCTCGACCTCCCAGGCTCAAGCGCTCCTCCCACCTCAGCCTCTTGAGTAGCTGGGACCACAGGCACACACCACCATGCCTGGCTAATTTTTTCTATTTCTTGTAGAGGCAGAGTCTCACTATGTTGCCCAGGCTGGAAAAATCGCATCTTTACCAATGTGCGAAACCTACGTTACTACCCTGTGAGGCAGGAATCACACGTGTCTCATCTTCACTGTGTCGCCAGCACCTGTTACAGCACAGACATTTAGTAAGCATTTGCTAAATGGATGACTCAATGACTACAGTCACCTCCACTATGTTTACAACATTTTACCTTGAAAAGGTCTCTGGGAATCTGCCTTCATGAAAAGATGAGAATTATATTTTATGAACTCAATCATTTTACATATGGGTTCTCCCAAACTGCTTGAATAACTTCAATGTTACATGAACTCAATCTCATTTAAACTATTTGGCAAACTCCTTTCATTTTTAAGAAATATGGAATGCTTCCCAAATTTGCATGTCATCCTTGCGCAGGGGTCGTGCTAATGTTCTGTGTTGCGTTTCGATTTTCTTATATATGCTGGTTAAGTGAGCACTGCAAACTCCTTAGCACATGCAAAAGTCAACGGTCACTTAGTTTGCATGTGAAATTCCAGAATTTGGAACTTGTGGAATGCAAATGAATGAAGTTTTAACTACTGGAAAATCACACTTGCACACATGCAATCTTAGGAGAGCATAAAAGAATGCTGAGTATTGTGCAATCCTTACCTACTTGGTACATTCCTGATGACAAAGAGGAGAGAGAGAAAAACTACAATTACGCACAGACACAGCAATGGCAGTACACTCCTACCACACCTCTCCCGTCCCGTCTTCACTAAGGGTAACCAGGGGTTAGGATGTGAGTTATTCTAGAGCTGCAATAACTGTGAACACAGTGACATCTGAGTAAATAATCTCTTAAGGTTCCATGGATGGCCATGAGGGTACGTGTCATGGTCTAGTCACCTTCCAAAAGCAGTCAGTTGGCAAAGGAATCAAGCACAACCTCCAATTTACCAAAACTGAAACAAGAGTCTTCTCTCAGCTTCCACTGCAAGGTGGGTCCTCAATATGCCACATGACCTGGGACAGTTGTCAAGAGCCTTGCCAAGAAGCCTGAGAGCCGGTAGGTGTGCCACCCGCAGGAGTGAGAGGGAACGCTGATCTCAGGGCAACACAGAAGAGGGCTCCAGAATAGGTCTCAAGCACCTGCCTGCCCTATGCCTCCATTAATCTTTACTTCATTATGGCTGGCAACAAAAGAAAGATTTTTATGTGAATTATAAAATAGGCTGGACGCGGTGGCTCATGCCTGTAATCCCGGCACTTTGGGAGGCTGAGGCAGATGATCACATGAGGCCAGGAGTTCGAGACCAGCCTGGCCAACATGGAGAAACCCTGTCTCTACTAAAAATAAAAAAATTAGTCGGGCATGGTGGCATATGTCTATAATCCCAGCTACTTGGGAGACAGAGTCAGGGGAATCATTTGAGCCTGAAAGGCAGAGGCTGCAGTGAGCCAAGGTCGTGTCACTGCCCTACAGCCCAGGTGACAGAGAAAGACTGTCTCAAAAAGCAAAAGTTTTTTTAAAAATTAAAAAATAAAGTAACAAAGCTAGGACAAAAACTCAGAATATTTTAAAATAGGATGTTTAAGTTTCTATGCAAGCAATAAAATACTTACATGGCAGCATTAAAGCTATCTTATAGCACCTTTCAAGAAGTGAACAAAGTTTTCAAAGTATATTGATATTTATAGTGAGAAAACTATCTTTCTACAACATGAAAATAATGTACAGATTCTGGTATCTCTTCAAATTATAATAGCAGCATCTGAGCTTCTAATAGTCACAGAATCATCTAATTCGTCTCCTTCACATTCAACTCTGGGCCCCAGAGCTATAATGCTGGCTGCCTGCATTCTGAACCTATGTCAAGAGTGGTGTTTGATTTTTGCTGTTCTTATAGACCATACTGGTTGTAATACCATCAGAAGGAGTTAAACGCAGGCACTGAAAGAAAGGTTTGCTCAGATAAGCAATGAACAGAACTTGATAAAATCCAGAGCTCTTTTTTTTTCCCCGAAATATTTCTTTCCCAAAGCTAGATTCTAATCCTGTCTATCTGAAACAGCATCTGTTACCACGGTGCTAAATAATTTTTCAGATTTTGTAAAACTAGATCCAAAGAAAAACCTCTTCCCTTTTTCTAAGGGGACGTCCTTAAGATTATAAAAGAACCAAGTGGGAGGAGCCGGAAGAACTGCAAGGACTGGCGAGTGCCGGAGCCTCGGAGGCTGAGCGACCATGAGGCCACAAGCGTGTCAGGGAGAGGAGAGGCCCCTGGGCTTCTGTCCAGAGTCTGTTCATTTCCAGAATACAGTTCACGCTGTGCTGCATTTCCATACACAGAAATTTATGATTAAAAACTGTAAGTATAAAAATTCCTATTAAAAATAATATCCTGGCTGGGCGCGGTGGTTCATGCCTGTAATCCCAGCACTTTCGGAGGCTGAGGTAGATGGATCGCTTGAGTCCAGGAGTTCAGGACTAGCTTCAGCAACATGGTAAAACCCTGTCTCTATAAAAAAAGTACAAATATTGGCTGGATGTGGTGGCACATATCTGTAATCCCAGCTACTGGGGAGACTGAGGTAGGAGAATCACCTGAGCCTGGGAGGTCAAGGCTGCAGTGAGCCAGGACTGCGCCACCGCACTTTAGCCTCAGTGATAGAGTAAGACTCTGTCTCAAAAAATAATAGTAATAATAACATTCTGAGGCCTCTCAATTATCTTTGTATTACTGAAATACAATCCTTAAATCAAAATAAACCTCCAGCAAATACAACAGCTGCAGTAGCACATCTAGTTAACATAATCTATTACACTAAAAACAAGCTACCGTGCTGTCATTCAAAAAAAAAATGCTCCCAAGCCTAAAGACCTGTAGGTCTCATTTTCTGACAGGGCATCAGTCTTCACGGAACAGGAGTGAGGCTCATCTCATACCTGGCCTATGAAGCCATATGGGACCCCACACACAAACATGCTAAACCATCTGCTCACACTAACCCCCTGCTGGAAGAAAGATCTAGGGACAAGACTAAACATAACGGACTTGGGCCGATGATAAACAAACAACTTCCTGACAGTGGCGGCTGTGAATCCTTGAACTGGCTCCTATGAAAGCTACTGAATCCTGGGGGTGGTTTTTGAGACTCTGGTTTCAGTGCACTTCCTCCTTGACCTCTGGACAGGTAAATCATGAGGACTCTAAACCAGAGTGAAATCAGGCTATTCACCTTAACATGTACCCCCAGTGAATCCCAAGCCCCAAAGCAGACACCAATACCACATTAGATGGTGACAACTGGTGCTGAGCAACCATGGGAATGATGAATGCCCCATTTCACAGATTTTTTTAAAGGGTTTGGCATTTGAAGTAGCGTAAGGCCTCAGCCTTCGGACTCTCATAGCGGGAAGAACCAGAAGAGTCACAGACCGCTCTGTGGGGCTCTGTGGGACCCGCCGTCATTGATGGCTCCCGGTGTCTTATCTCCTGCGTCCCTCTCGCTGGACTCTTCGCTGACCGTAGAGTCAGCATCTGAGGGAGAAACCCTGCAGGCACAAAACAAATTGCAAACGTCAGAAACAAGAAAGAATGCAAAAGAAAAAGTCACATTAATTTGGGTGTGGAAGTCGGACTTCCAGGCAAAACCAGCAGAAATGAAACAGTCAGAAAAATTATTCCACAGCACGGTGTCTTCAAGGATGACATTAACACCACATAGTCACCTCCTGAAGACAGATTAATGCAGCTTACTAAATGCATCAGCAGGCTGCATTTCAACAAGTGCCAGACAGCAGGAAGGTCCCACAGCCACCAGGGCTCAAGGCCCAGCCCCTGGCCCTGTCATTTCTGGACCAGCAGTCTGGGTTTAGCATGAGTTGGATCAAAGACGACTTGGGGTTCAGGATTAACTAGATCTGGAGAATGCCCAGGAAGCTGGCATAGCCCTGCAGTCACCCCCAAATAACTCCAGATCTTTGGGACGTGCTTATACTGGGATTTGATTCTATATATAAAAAGCAAGGGGATCGTGGCACCCAGCTTGCACCAGGGAAAAATCCTTCATCAGTTAGCTCCCTGATTCCTTAGGCTCCCTGGCTTCAATGACAATGTGAAATGCCAAGACATGCTGGTGCTCCGAAAGACGCTAAAACATCGTATTAACCACACAGACCACTGAGCCGCCGTGACTAAATGTCAATGACAAGACGACCAGGCAAGAAAAAAAAGACTTTGCAAAATTTTACTTGCATGTTAAATAATCTTCAATGATTCCATTTATTCCTAGCCAGCAAAATCATTAAGCAAAGCGCATCTCTCTACATAACTCGTTTTCTTTTGTAAAGATCATGTTCTGACATCTATTAGATTCTTAAAACTAGGCCAGAACCCCTGGGGTAGGTTTTCTGATAAGACAGAAATCATGACATCGTTTCAAATGTTGGTATGATCACACACTTTTTTTGCTCTTAGCAGGAAATCAGGATTTAGAGTTCCAAAGCTCAAAGAAAGGCTGACAACAGGAGGCTTCAGTAGCCAAAGCCTGTGATCAGGAGTCAACTGAACACACCTGATTCCGAACTGTGTCTTCTTTCAGAGTGCTACAGCCCTTCTCACGGGGTCAGAGGGTGATGAGGGGCTTCCAGGTAGTTTGGAAAATTAACGAGCAATTCTCTACGTGCTATACTTTAAGAGGAGGAAGGGAAATGAATTGGGAATGGGGAGCAGGGCAGGGAGGCAGTGATGAAGAGTCCTGTGTGATATCCTAACAAGGGTGACACACATGAGCAGCCAGAGGAAGACAAAGATAACACAGGAGGACATGATGAAGGTCACCTGCAGACAAAGCAATGCAGTCACAGCAGCTGCTGGCATCCCAGGCATGGACACAGAGGCTCACACAGGCTGAGCGTGTACTGGGTGCCGTGCACTCCTTATGTGTTATTGCTGATATTATCTCCACGGGGCCTAGCATGCTCCCCTCGGAATATATACATGTGAGCTGGTCAATCCCTAATGAAGTCTGACAGGGGCCGCCAAACTATCACAGACAGTGATTCATGATCTTCAACCGTGTGGGGAAAGAAAGCACACAGCATTCTTTGGCAGCCCGTGGGAGTGGCTGGGAAACATTCTTGGGCTCATGTGTGACTTTGGGCAAGTCATCGGTCTCCCAGGCTGCAGAGGCAGGGCTGGACTCACCATCAGCCCTTGTGACATCGGAAACTGATAGTCTAATCAGGAGCATGCCTGCAACCGAGAACAATACAGAAAGCCCAGTAATAACCTTCCTCTGTGACGGACGTTCTTGGACGGGATCTTTGACTTGGGGCTTGGCACGTCTCCATTTTCCGAGGGCGTGGTGTGGTCCTTCACAGGTCCTGGCAGTGGCGCTGGCTCATGAATAATCAATATGTCGTCTTTATTGTGTTGACCCAGATGCTGCTTAGCAAAATCGAAACCCTTCACACTAGGGACCTGCAGCTGAAACACACACACACACACACACACACAAGATTGTTAACCCCGAATCCAAAGCTCATGAGAGGAACACAACTTCTGACCCAAGACTGTGCTGGCAATTCCACCACTCCAATCCAAGAAGCGTCACTGAAACATGGACTGCATGCCAGGTTCTGTTTATTCCCAGAGTTTGAGAAGAAGACACACACTTGTGAAAGATTAAACAAGAATACAAGGATTAAACAGCTAGTGCCTAAGACAACACCTGACCCGCTGTCACAGCAGCACACCACGTGCCATGTGGCAGGAGCAAGATATTCTTTATAGGGTCATGGGGACCAGAGCCAGGCCTTGAGGACAGACAAGACTTGGAAGCAGAAAGAGGAGGCTACAAAGAGCATGTTCTACATCATATCAGGAACCAGAGAACACTGAGGCTGGGGAAGAAATCACACAGGCTATGCTGGATGGGTCAGAGCGCAAGAGCATGAGAGAGAACTCCAGCCTGTGTACGGATGACTCCAAAAACGCCAGCTTCCAGAGCTGGCCCTCTGGGAAATCAGAAAACCACTAAACATTTCTGAACAGGCAGATTTCTAAAATCCAAGCACACAGGACACCAAGGAAGCAAGAAGACAGCCCAGCCATGGCATGTGCATAAAATCATGAAGACATGAACCCCAAATCTTAGCAGTGAACATGGGAAGGAATGAACAGCTCTAGGGGTCAGGCAGCAGTGAACATGGGAAGGAATGAACAGCTCTAGGGATCAGGCAGCAGTGAACATGGGAAGGAATGAACAGCTCTAGGGATCAGGCAGAAAGACCTAGAAGTCAGACAGACACAAGAGACAAAGGAAGAGAAAGCAGCCGATGAGGACGTACATTTTTGGGCAGGGCATCGTGAAGCGTGGAAGTGACACCAAGGGAAAGAGGCAAGTCACACAGCAATGATGGCTCAAGACAAAATGACAGGCTTCATTTCAAACACGCTTAATTTGAGGCCCCAAAGGATGTCAGCTTGGTGTAGCTGGAGATGGGGGACCATGGCCTGGGGGAATGTGCAGGCTCAGATGTGACTTCAAGAACCACCCCCACAAAGTTGACAGTAAGGGAGTTCAGTTTTTCAACATAAATACAGATTCTGTGGATAAAGTGTTGGAGAACATCTAATAGTTTGGGGCTAAGAAGAGAAAAAGAAAGCAAGGAAGAAAATAGAATGTGATTTCAGAGAAACGGAAGAATCTGGAAAGTTCCATGTAATAGAAGCCAAGGGAACAAAGAATTTCTAGAAAGAAGTGGTCAAGGGAAGTAATGGGGCACAAAACTGAGGGAGAAAGGGCTTTTCAAAAACATCCCCACTCAAACTGCTGGATGCAGGATTCCTCTCCAGGGATACGTGGCATCACCCCACACCAAACCCATGACAGACCCCTGAGCCTGCAACTAGGGATGCCAGGCCTTAGCTTCTACAGCTGTGGTAAGATACTATGTCATCAAAAATGCTATTTGTTGGCCAGGCATGGTGCCTCACACCTGTAATCCCAGCAGTTTGGGAGGCCGAGTCAGGTGGATCACTTGAGGTCAGGAGTTGAAGACCAGCCTGGCCAACATGGTGAAACCTTGTCTCTACTAAGAAAAACACAAAAATTAGCCAGATATGGTGGTGCACACCTGTAATCCCAGCTACTCTTGTGTCTGTCTGGCTTCTAGGTCTTTCTGCTTGATCCCTAGAGCTGTTCATTCCTTCCCATGTTCACTGCTAAGATTTGGGGCTCATGTCTTCGTGATTTTATGCACATGCCACGGTCGGGCTATCTTCCTGCTTCTTTGGTGTCCTGTGTGCTTGGATTTTAGAAATCTGCCTGTTTAGAAATGTTTAGTGGTTTTCTGATTTCCCAGAGGGCCAGCTCTGGAAGCTGGTGTTTTTGGAGTCACCCGTACACAGGCTAGACTTCTCTCTCATGCTCCCGCGCTCTGACCCATCCAGCATAGCCTGTGTGATTTCTTCCCCGGCCTCAGTGTCCAAAGGGACTTCAGAGAAACCTGAAGGACTGAGTTTTTAGTGCTAGCAGGAAGGGAGGTGGGACAGGCATCATCACAGCCCCTCTCTTTTAGAGTTTAGGCAAAACTGACCAGCATTGTTATTAAAACAAGATTATAAGACTGACAGAACAGACTCCTTGTGGTACTAAGATACCAAATTATAAACATGACCTAAAGATGTGCATAGCAAGGGTTAAGTCACATCCGACAAACAATAAAATCTGGTTAAACTGTTTTATTTTTAGTTAGCCCGGTATAACGTGGCTTACTTTTTAACCTGACACTGGTATAGCATCACATGGCAGACAGCAGATCCCTTACATTAAGCATTCCTTTGAACTGACCTTCAGTCTTTAGACAAAACTTAACTCTCTCAACCAATTGCCAACTAAAGAATCCCTAAGACATACCTAAGACTTGTAAGCCCCTCATTTCAAGATATCCCGCCTTTTTTGGCCAAGCTTCTATGTATTGGGTTTCTTTTCCTGTAACTCCTGTCTCCTGAAAACGTATACATGGAATCCTGATAAGTTACAACGCGGAAGAGGTCCCAGGGAGGGGAGAATAATTGTTCTGAGAAATGGCTCATCACAGACAACCTGCTGGCATGATTCCTGCTCCCAAACACCTCGTTCTGTACATAGCCCCAGCAGCATGACCCAATAAAGCTTCCCTCCTGTCCCCGTCTCTTGGCCGACAGCCTCTTCTCTGCTGTGCTGGCCACTGCACCCTTGCAACATTACCTTCATACTTTCGCTAATAAATTTGCCCTCCCCCCACCATTTTTTCTGAGACGGAGTCTCACTCTGTCACTCAGGCTGGACTGCAATGGCATGATCTTGGCTCACTACAACCTCTGCCTCCCAGTTTCAAGCGATTCTCCTGCCTCAGCCTCCCGAGTAACTGGGACTACAGGCACGTGCTACCACACCTAGCAAATTTTTTATTTTTCGTAGAGACGGGGTTTCAGCATGTTGACCAGGCTGGTCTTGAACTCCTGATCTCAGGTGATCTGCACACCTTGGCCTCCCAAAGTGCTGGGATTACAGGCGCAAGCCACCATGCCCGGCCAAATCTGCCTTTCTTTACCTACGACTGTCTTGGTAAATTCCTTTACCGCCCACAATGACAGGCCCAGCCAGACGCAGTGGCAATAGCATCAACCCAAACCGTAATCTGACCCCCTCGGGGCCATTTACTCACAGCTTCTTGGGTTTGTGCTTTCTCGGGGCCATGGTCACTCACACTGGCTCCAAATAAACCTCTTTAAGATATTTTACAGAGTGTGGTTTTTCTGTTTACATATCCTTTGTGATCAACTGGTAAAAATTAAGTGTTTCCTTAACTCCTGTGTGCTGCTCTAGCAAATTAATCAACCCCCAAAAGGGATGGTGGGAACACCAACTTGAAGCCAGTTGGTCAGAAGTTCCAGAGACCTACGCTTGTGACCGGTGCGGATGGAGGAGCACAGGCTTGGGGACTGAGCCCTCCATCTGTCAGATCTGAGGCTACCTCCCATTGGACAGCGTCAGAGCTGAATTCAAGGACACCCAGCCGGGGCTTGGTGTGGAAAGCCCCCACAAATTTGGCCACAGAAGTCTTCTGTGATGACTGTGGTGTGGTATGAGAACAGAGGAGAAACAGGGTTTGAGTTTTTCCACTCACATGCACACCCCTTCAGAGTCCTGTTGGTCAAAACATAAAGCCCAAAAAGATGTACAGAGTGATTTTAGACAATGGATTACACACAGACACAAAAGGCTTTGTCGTATTTGTGCTAACTTTATGCACAAATGAGTGACAACATCAGTGGCTTAGGTTTGTGACCTAAGGTCTTTTTTTTTTAATTTGATACGGCCTCGCTCTGTCACCCAGGCTGGGGTGCAGTAGCACAATCTCAGCTCACTGCAGCCTCAATCTCCCAGGCCCAAGCAATCCTCCCAACTGAGCCTCCCAAGTAGCTGGGACCACAGGCGTGTGCCACCACGTCTGGAGAATTTTTAAAAAACTTTTGTAGATACAGGGTCTTGCTACATTGCCCAGCTGGTCTTGAACTCCAGGGATCAAGCGATCCTCCTGCCTCAGCCTCCCAAAGCGCTGGGATTACAGATGTGATTTTTCATGCTAAAATTCTCAGATCAACGGAAGGAATGTCATCTGCAATAATGATTTCTGCCAGTAGAGGGGGACAAAACTTACAGTAAATACAGTTTACAAAAATGAAACAAAAAGCGAACACTGACTTCCTCTGTTTCCAATTAATGAGCTCCTGTTACAGGAGTAGTCTACTCCACCACTTCAGCAGTACATGAGCATCACAGCCCCTCAGCCCAAGAACACTGTTTTGCGAATGACAAACCCAAAACTGCTGCTCCAATGCATGCCCCGTTTATTTAGTATTTAAATGAATTTATTTATTATTAATTTTTTTTTGAGATGGAGTCTCAGTGTGTTGCCCAGGCTGGAATGCAAAAGTATGATGTCAGCTCACTGCAACCTCCACCTCCTGGGTTCAAGCGATTCTCCTGCCTCAGCCTCCCGAGTAGCCGGGACCACAGGTGTGCACCACCATGTCCAGCTAACTTTCATATATATATTTTTTTATTATACACAGGGTTTCACCATGTTGGCCAGGCTGGTCTCAAACTCCTGACCTCAGGTGATCTGCCTGCTTCAGCCTCCCAAAGTGCTGGGATTGCAGGTGTGAGCCACCGTACCTGGCCTGTTTATTATTAAATATTTATTTAAATTAAATTTATTAAGCATTTGTATAATTATTTATTTAAATTAAATAATTTATTGTTAAATATTTACATAAAATACATCATTAGATAGTTATTTAAATACATGTATTAAACATTCTGTCCATGTACCCCAGAACTTAAAGTATAATTTTTAAAAATTAAAAAATAAAATAAATAATTTTTTAAAACTACTTAAATAAAATATGTTTATTTACTCATCTGTGATCCATGGACTAGCATCCTGAGTTTCAACTGGTCTGCCCAAACCCCAGGGTGCAGACACACACTTTTCTCAGAGTAGGCAGCCCTTTTACAGGGATGATTCCAGATGCACACCTCTGTAAAGCCCCCACCTACCACTGATTTTCCTGAGAGCTGTTAAGACTGAGCCTGTGGTCCGGGAAGCATGCTGGCTCCCCTCCCCACTTCCCTTCCCAACGTCCTCCCACTTCACAGAAGAGAGGCCCGCCTGTCATCCATGCAGCAGCTTCCTGCGGTGCTCTGCCAGAGATGCAGAAACCTCGGGAGCATCAAATAAAATCACAATTCAAAATCCTGGTCTTGGTAGATCAAGGAACAATCAACTTGTGGTATGACTTGCTCTCTCTCTTAAAGAAATGAGAGAGAAATATAGTCAAGAAATAGGACGATTCGTTCCATGTTGGGAAGATATGAACTTAGATATTCTGTAGAGGAGGCAGCGGCAGAAGCAGAAGCAGCAGCAGCAGTGAGGGTTTTATTTCACAGCTTCCCCTCTGCCATCTCCAGCCATCGAAGAACGCTTTACTCCCGCAGAAGAATCCAATGAGAACCGAGAAGAGGATGGCAGTGAGAAATCCCAGGGGCACTGTCTCATCTCATCCAGGGGATAAACACATGACAGGGCTCTGTGCCTTGTCTCTCTATATGACAACTGTAACGTTCAAGATCTGTGCAGCAGTGTGTGGAAACCCGAGGTGCCATGAAGCACGTGCTTTCTGCGAGCTCACCATCCTCAGGAACGAAAGCCTGGCAAGCGCCCTTGTTCACGGGGACTCAGCTGGGGTCTCAACAACATGTTTTGTATCAAAAGGAAAAAGGAGTGAAAAGGTCCATGTTTACTTCTGACAGATCAAAACTGTAACTTCAAAGGAACAAATAGGGGAGAACTGAGTTAATACTGTATACTTTCCTGCACATTTCCTCAGACTTGCAGGATATTTTCATTAACTTCTTTCAAATGATTACTGGACACTGCACATCTGTGTCCAGGTCGCTTGAATGCCTTGTTCACTGGTCCATGTTCACTGTTCATGTTCACAGTCTCTTGTTCACTGGTCCATGACCCCTCTCTCTGCTGGTTATTTGTTGTCCCTGTGTACTTACTAGATTTGAATTAACTACACAGCAACACATTTGGATTCTACCGTAATGTACTTAACAGCAATCATCTATGTGTCTTTTCTAAACCCCCCACTTACTAGTCAAATACTTTTTCCTTTTGTTGTAAATTTCCACAAAGATTCAACTGCTCTCTTAAAAGCAAATCATTGATGAATGTATGGTGGACGAAAAATTAGGCAGGCTAAGAGGTAACACTCCTGCACATTAAAAAACCCGTTCTGTGCAATTAAGACGATTCCTCTCTCAGACTTTGACATGCGGTCCTAAGTTATTAAATATATGATTATAAATATTATTTTCATCTTGAAAGGAAATACTAATCCATTCATATAATTCTCAAATGTCCATCTGTCAAGGCTGTTTCAGATGGCTGGGAAAATTGAAATTTGATGCCACTTATTCACAGCTGATGATAAAAATCCTAGCAGGAGCAATTTCCAATTTTATGGTGTTGCTTTTACCCCAGCAGCCCCTCATTTAACTACATACAAGGTGCCTCTAAGTGAAAGAAAACAGATATAATATGCAGTCATTTGATCATCACCTCCATCATTTAGTAAATCTTGCTGAAATCCTCTTTTGGTATACTTCCCATAAGAAAGTGAATGCCTCTAATGACTGGGCAACTATTCTGTTTTGTTTTTAACAAGTTAGGTGGTTCGCTTTCCCAAAACTGGAGGAGGAGCTACAGATGGCCTTCCCAAAGCATAGGTCTCCAAAGTGAATAACGCAAAAATACAAACAGTATTGCCTCTCTAGGGCGGTCTTCACAGCCCAAGCCTAGGCATCTGAATGTCTTTCCTCACAGACTCTCGGGGCCTGTGCAGTTAAACACATGCTAGTATCCATGAAAATGCTTCATAAATGCCAACGTACCATACAAATGATGCTGACAGCATTATCATTACTGTTGACTGATGAAACATCAAGCAGTTAATATACAACTAAGAATTCTAAGGCATCAGATCTAGTTGTAAATAAGAATTTGGATACAATATTTCCTTAAGTCAGCTACACGACGTGACCCAGGGTCCCTCAAGAAATATCTGATGGGCCAATGAATTTCAAAACAGTCAACCGAACTACCAAACTTACTGGTTTTTATGGGTAACCAAGAAAAGGGCACATGTCATAAATGAAATATACAAGCCCTGTTGACTTACGGTTGATTCTACCAACATCTTTAAATATATCCATTAGATCCCTGCACTTCTTAGAAGCGGAGTGAGCCATCACCTTCTATAGCAATAGAAATGTGGCAACCAATCTGTGCTTACGGTGCACAGAACAAAGGCATCTACACACAAAAGGGAAAACCTAGAGGAACACTGCCCCTCCTCCCTTCTTTTGTCTCATCCCTATTTGCCAGATCACTTTTACTAGATTTTCTACTTTTAAAATAGAATCTAGAGTTCGGTCTGGCTGGTGTACCATGTGTCCAGCTCCCTCCCTCACTCAGCATAGGTTAAATCAGTATTTTCTAAAAGAAGAGTCAAGATTAATTAGAGTATTCAATATTCATATTAGGACCGAGTTATTTCTGAAGAAGAATGGCTCTTTTGTTCTTTCTTTCTTTCATCTATCACAGAGGGAACAGGCCACAGTGTCTGTGCCCCTCTGGAATACATCGCCAATAAGCCAAGGAGACTGGCTGGTGGGCAGGTCAGCCAAGGAAGGAGAGAGAGACGCCTGGTGACTGTAAACACATCGGCCATGATTGCAATACAGCCCAGGTGGCACCGGAATGCAGTGAAGCCTCCAGTATTCTGGTTAGCCTGAGCCCCTGGGAAGGAGCAGTTAAGATGACAATAGAAATAGAGCAAATCCCAAAAGTGTCTGAATAAAAATGTGCCACCATGTAGCCACTGCCATTGTAAGCATGTATTACCTGATTGATGTCATTTGTGAAAAGTCACCACAGCCTCCATGCTGTTTCCATTTAGAAGGTGGAGACAAGGCAGAGTTATTGCCATCTGTTTGTCTTTAGGGCAGCCCTCCCCCGGGGACTCCTGTAACCCTGCGGTCCTAGAGTTTGGGAGAGCAGTGCTCCCAGCTTCTCCCACCCACAGGTGACACCCAGCATGGTGGGCCGGCTGTGGGTGGACCAAGACCACCTACACATTAGGTGTGATGGGGGCCTTTGCAGAGAATCGAACAGCAACCGCAGGGAGTGAGCTGACCTTGGCTGAGATAGAACAAAGTGCTCACAGAGCCTCTCTTCAATCCACTGTCCACACTGCCTCCCGAAGCGATCGTTCCAAATGCAAATGTGTTCAAGCTGCTCTCCCTGCTGAAAACCTTTCAATGGCTGCCCACTGCCTACAGCGTAATTTGCAATCCCTTCTATGTCCTGACCCCCCAGGGGCTGGCTCTCTGCCACCTGAGTTTTGGCTGTACACTTTTTTTTTACAACCTTTGCTCCAGCTTCCTGACCTGCCCGCTGCTCCCCTGCTGGGCCCACCTTCATCTCTACCATGAAGCTTCAGCCCTGGCATCACCTCCTCGAAAAAGGTGGAGGTACCCCACCACTGGAGTGGCCTGCACCCCTCCTCTGTGTTCTCCAGGCATGCTTATACTCCTGGATGTCTGCTTCTGGACGGTTTGTCCTTCTCCCTTGCTAAAGCCCTGGAAGGCAGAGATCGCGTGCTATTTGTGTTGGTAACTGAGCCGGATCTGGCCTGGCTCAGAGCAAATGCTCAGCATTTGGTGAGTGACATCCAGTATCGGAGGCAGCTCCAGCCAGTTGCTCAAAGTGCTGCCCTTTAGAAGCAACCAAGGGCAGTCCGGAGCTCGGCTCTGACACCAATAACGAGGTGTAGACTATCTCCCAGCAGAAGGAACAAGTTTCCACGAGGGCAGTGGCATCCAGCCAATGCCAATCATGATGAAGAAGATCCAAGCTGGAGTTTCTCAGGCAATAGTAACAAATGACAACTTTAGTCTACAGACAGAGACTACCGATAAAAGAAAGCTACGTGGGTTTTCTTTATTATTGAAAATAAGCAAGGCCGTGCTTCAAAACAAGACAGAATGGCCTCTCCCTCCTCTCATATTTCAAAATTAATCTACTCCCAGACAATCTGAAGAGGTTTCTTTCTCGTTACAAGGGGAAGGGGGTGTGGATTTTAGGTCAGCAGATTTATTGTTTCCAGATGTTTGCAGCTCTGGGATTTGCTGAAGGATTTCAGAGAGGAGCGGGGAGGCGCATCAGAAGGTGGGGTGAGCAGAATGGAGACAGAGACAACAGCCACAAGAGCAGGAGAAAGAGCTCTTAAAGTCACAGGGGAGGGTGGCATCTCTGCAAATTACCCTGAGGACGAGGCTAGAGGCCCTTCACTATGGCCACATGGTCTTAAAAGAAACACGTATGAAGTAAAGCCATTTGTTTTAAAACTAAATGGAGAGCGTCATTATAAACACATGACAAAATCTATAGGGCATGTTCCCGTGCCAAGCAAAATAAGCCTGAGCTTCTGCAATGCCGGCAAGGCGTTGCCCTCCTAACAGTATCAGAAGAGAGTTCATCTTTTGGGGAATCCTCCCTGCAGGGCCTTTTCTGTAAATGCGTTGTCAGAATGTATGTGCAGGTCTTTGCAGCCCTGGAGGAAAAAGCAACTCTAAGCCCTGGAAGTGCCATCTGAAACTCTGTCCGTTTGACTCACAGCAATATCCGGGACCTGAAAATGCTTAGGAAGTAAAATTGAGAGAAGGAGAAAGCTTGCGGAATATTCTGTTTTGAACTCAAGAGACGCTGTCCTCTGATAGTTTTCTGAAGTAACAGATAATAGATGGACTTCCAAGGCAGTGCTGACGTTAGAAAATGTGGTCCATAGGCCGGGCGCGGTGGCTCAAGCCTGCAATCCCAGCACTTTGGGAGGCCGAGGTGGGCAGATCACCAGGTCAAGAGATCGAGACCATCCTCGTCAACATGGTGAAACCCCGTCTCTACTAAAAATACAAAAAATTAGC
>NW_022436947.1:2908144-3004498 GCF_009761245.1 Sapajus apella | reverse complement strand
CCTGGGTAACATGAGTGAAACTCTGTCTCAAAAAAAAAAAAAAAAAGAAAATGTGGTCCATAAAAGACCAAAATACATAACCATCTATGCGGGTTAACTCTCTGTAACAACACTCTTCACCAGAACAAAAATATTTCCAAGCCTACTGTTGATCTTTTTTACGATGAAATTCACACTATGAATCATTTAGTATACCAAGCACCTTTTCTTCCGGCTTCTCCACGCATTCACCAGCGTCCCAAGAACAACAAAAGAATCTTAGCAGACTATGTAAATAAGAAATGCAAGTAGGTAACAAGCATAATATTAATGTATCAAATGTTTTTAATGTATGTGACAGCCGTAAGCTTGCAATTTAATCAAGATTTTGCATTTTTTGGTTAATTCATACAAAAAAATACTCTTTTACAAAAGTAAAATAAATTTTAAAGTAATGCATTTTTTGTTTCATTCAACAGGTCTAGGTTTGTAAATACAGAATTTTTCATACCAAGACAATAAAATAAACAATAAATAAGGCAATATTTTAATCTTTGTTTATTTACTTAATTATTTATTTATTTTTTGAGACGGAGTCTTGCTCTGTCTCCCAGGCTGGAGTGCAGGGCGCGATCTCGGCTCACTGCAACCTCCACCTCCTCGTTTCAAGCAATTCTTCTGCCTCAGCCTCTCAAGTAGTTGGGACTACAGGCACACATCACCACACCTGGCTAATTTTTGTATTTTTAATAGACACAGGGTTCCACCATATTGGCCTGGCTGGTCTCAAACTCCTGACCTTGTGATCTGCCCACCTGGCCTCCCAACGTGCTGGGATTACAGGTGTGAGCCACTGTGCCCGGCCTATTCTTTGTTTTTTGCCTTTTGCTTTTTTATCAAGCTTTGAAAGCAGAATGAGTCCTCCAAATCCGGAAGACCCGCAAAGGGCTCATTTAATCTAGTAGATTGTTAAGAACAGTGGACTGACTCCCACGTTCCACTCCCTTGGTAAACAGGCAGGCTGATACTTAGGCTGTGCTAGTGAGTTCTCCTCTAGGCCTCTGGCATGTGTTTGCTCATACCAAGTGAGCTAGATGTTGACCAAAAGTCAATTTCTTTGCTCTGAAACCTGATGTGACCCTCAAATACTATGGAAACTGCTGAAACATATGTGGGAAAAGAAAATTGCTATTTCTATAAAAACTAAGTTGAATGCTTTGGAAAGACATAGGAAAAACGGGTTACTTAAAATCTCCTGTCAAATTAGGTGTAGGTGAATCAACTCAAAAGTCTGCAAAGTTAGGAGACAGGGAGTGGGGGAAGGCATTAAAAAAAATCTAGAGAACTTTGCATTCAGGTACCTTTGCTCTTCTCTAAAGAAGCCCAAACTGGAACCTGAAACTGATACATTATGGGTGTTGTTTATTACAAGAAAGGCCATACATGATTCCTCTCAGTAAACTGACACTCAAAGCAAAACAAGACTTGGGATATGCTGAAGGACTGGCAAATAAATGTCCACTCATATATTTTAAGTTAAAATGTTCAAGGTATGTACTGTTTAGTTTTTAAGGATCAAGGTGGATAAGTGGGCTTCCAAATATGGTGAACAGAAAATAAAGCAGCTGACCTATGGAGTGGCATATGAAATAAACAGATCTGAGAAAGTCCCCCTTGGCTCCTGTTCTCCTAAAATAAATCAGAATTTGGCCTGGCACAGTGGCTCACGCCTATAATCCCAGCATTTTGGGAGGACAAGGCAGGCAGATCTCTTGAGGCCAGAAGTTCCAGACCAGCCTGGCCAACATGGCAAAGCCCCGTCTCTACTAAAAATACAAAAATTAGCCAGGTGTGGTGGCACGCGCCTGTAATGGCAGCTATTCGGTGGCTGAGGCAGGAGAATTGCTTGAACCTGGGAGGCAGAGGTTGCAGTGAGCTGAGCTTGTGCCACTGCACTCCAGCCTGGGTGACAGAGCCAGACTCTGTCTCAAAAAAAAGAAAAAAAAAAAAATGAAATAAAAATCACAGAACCCAGAGCGCATATCATGGATAAGCTTGTATATAGCTTCACGTTCTTGGACTATATTTACTCACCCAGAAGCAAAGTTTCAGGAAGCAGAAACAAGGCAAAGCAATGCCACCATTAAAGCCAGAAGATTTCTATAATAGCCCTCTTCCCCATCTTTCAGTATCAAGAGTATAAACTCATTCTATCCCTGCCCCGCAAAACTGCTTATGGGAACAGTGGTGGAAGAGGCTGCCCCTTACCTTCTGACGCTGCTGAATGTTGGCCACAGTGTCAGGCTGAAAGTCCAGCTTGTCTGTGCGGCAGAGTTTCCAGTAGAGGATGACCACAATCACCATCACCACCAGCACCGGGATGACCACGCCAACAATGACCCACAGGTTGTTGCTCTGGGATTCCGGAGATGGCCTCTTCACTCTGTCCACAGCTGCGGGCAAGGAAGAAAGGCCTTTCAATAACTCCTTCTTCACTCATTTTCTAGATTGCATGTCTCTTCTATGAGAAACTCAAAAGTCCCTGACATTTCAGCTCCAGATAACTGGTTCCAGGTTTTAATCTCCTGATGACAGGAAATGTGACCAACAGAGAAACACAATATACAAGGTTACGGCTAGAATACAGCAGGGATCACAATGATACATGTGATATATCCAAAGGCACATGGCTGAATTAACACCACCACTAGGTTCATTCCTGGTCTCCTGACTTCCAGTTTTTCTACTAGCTCGCCCCTAACTTTTCACTGCAGGACATTTCCATGCCAAAACTGGTTCTGTACAACTCTGTACAAAGGCAGTTCCCTTCAAAAGTGGAGAGAAAAACAGCTATGTCTCCAGAACACAGTCCTGACTGCTGCATCAAGTACAGCAGGACTGACACCCTCCCAGATCGCATAAAGCACATGCATCTCCACTAGGGGTTTATGGAGGAAAGCCCTGCACCTCCTTCTCCCTCCCCTCACTACAAGTTTCTCGTGTTTACAAATGTTTATTAAGTGTGCTGGACACAGTTGGAAAGTTGAGACTCAACATGAACAAGCGAAGTCCCTCAAGGTGCTTAGGTCCTAGTGGCGGAAGGGGAAAATGATCAAGTGAATCATGAATAATTTCCTATCATCCTAGCGCCATACACAAAGCAAGCCAGAGTGAGGAGATACGACATGGGAACCAATGTAGCAACTGGTCGTTTTCCCCCTCAGCAATGAAAAATGACAGAGATCCTGATGTTCATAGCAGCGTTATTCACGATAGCCTAAAACATGAAAACAACCCAAATATCCATCCATAGATGAATGAATGAACAAAATATGGGATAGCCATACAACGGAATATCATTCAGCTTTAAAAGGGAAGGAAAATCTATACTTTCTGCTACACAGAGGAGCCTTGAAAACATCTTGATAATGGAACAAGCCAGTCACGAAAGGACAAACGATGTATGATTCTACCTATATGAGGTAGCTACAAAATATTCATAAAGTTTCTGCTTGGAATGATGGAAAAGTTCTGGAAATGGATAGTGGTGATGGTCACACAGCGTTGTGAATGTACCGAATGCCACTGAAGTACACACTTAAAAGTGCTAAACTGGTAGGTACATTTAATGATGTATATTTGACCACAACGAAAAAAGAAGGGGGCTGGGGTTGGTGGCTCACACCTGTAATCCCAGCACTTTGGGAGGCTGTGGCAGGTGGATCAAGAGGTCAGGAGTTCAAGACCAGCCTGGTCAATATGGTGAAACCCCGTCTCTACTAAAAATACGAAAATTAGCTAGGTGTGGTGGCACGTGCCTGTAATCCTAGCTGTTTAGCAGAGACTAAGGCAGGAGAATCACTTGAACCCGGGAGGCAGAGGTTGCAGTGAGTTGAGATCGTGCTGCTATACTCCAGCCTGGCTGATGGAGTAAGACTCCGTATCAAAAAAAAAAAAAAAAAAGAAGAAGGAAGATGATTCTTATGTTCTCTGAAATGAAGCTTCAATGTGTTCATTTGGAAACTAAATCCTAGGAAGTATCCCATAGGCACTATTCTCATTGCCCCAGCTGTCTCTCTCCCTAAACCTTTGAAACATGACTCTTCATTGAAATGGCGTTATTTAAGGTACCCGTTGTCAACTTTACAGGAAGCAAATCTTACTCATTTTGGATTCGCCACTCCCCACCCAGCTGCCACCCCCACCCCACCCCGCCTCCACTCCTCCTCTTCCATGGCCTAGGATAGTAGCACTTCAACTCCTCGGCCACCCTGATGTCCTTCACTAGCTCTCTGTTTTGCACAGGGCGCCTTATCACTCATTTAAAATGCTTCTTGTCATATAAATGGATCATCTGTGATTTGCTGTACTTCCGTGCTCATTCATCCAGTCTTGATGCCAAGTCTTGTCTCTTCAAAAACATCTCAGTTGTCACGGGCAGGGACTATGTCTTATGATGTAATAACAAAAAAGGTTCTTGGTGCTGGTTTAACTTTGGGTTTAGCCACCTGAGGGAGTAACAAGGGAGGGTGCAGGCATTCTAAATCACGTGCACCAGGAAAAAAAGCACAAATTAGAGCAGAGGCTGCATGGGATGTGGTAAAAAGCAACAAAGTGTGAAAAACTTGTATTTTTTCATCTGGGTTGAATATAGTTTATATATGTAGCTCATTTTGCATAAAAGCAACTGACAAAACAGAAGGAGGGATAGAATCAAACTGAGAAGCTGAAACAACTGGATACTCTTCTTAGTTCTTTTGGGAGGGTGGCTGTTTGTTTCTTCTTTTTGAGATACGGTCTCAGTCTGTCACTAAGGCCAGAGTGTGGTGGTATAACCAAGCTCACCGCAGCCTTGACCTCCTGGGCTCAGGTGATCCTCCTGCCTCAGCCTCCCAGGCAGCTGGGACCACAGGCATGCCCCACCATGCCCAGCTTGTGTATTATTATTATTATTCGTAGATATGGGGTCTTGCTATGTTTCCTAGGCTGGTGTCAAACTCCTGGGCTCAAGTGATCCTCCTGCCTGTCTCCCAAAGTACTGAGATTTCAGGCGTGAGGCATCGTACCTGCCCTCTTTTTATTCTAACCTAGGAAAACCCTGATGAGGCAGAATTTGATCAAACTGGGCCCTAACACCAGTGTCCCGGGGCTGCCTTTGGGCTTTCCCTGATGTTGGCTGAAGCTTCCTTCAATCGCCAGCCCTGAGATCCCACGATCTTTACCCATGTGGTTTTCAGTACAAAACTGAGGAAAAGAGGTGCAAGATCAGATCTGAAAGGTGACTACATCCTACTGTAATCAACTATTTAATGTCAAGTGCTTGGCTGGAGTAGGACACATCTCCTACAATCAGGAATAGCATATATGAAGAAACGTAGGAAATGCTTTTGTTATTTTGCTCACTCCTTTGGAGAAGAACACATCAATATGTGATCATATCTCAACTACACAAACGCCAATGATTATTTGCTTTTACTCTCCCATCATCTTCCATAAAACAGAGAATTTATGCCCATCAGCTCTCATCTTGGTTGGTCTCCAGGGACAAGTACAGATTTCACAAAAACCTTCCACTACCGAGGATAATTTTAAAGTAGTCTTTTTTTTTAAAAAAAAAAAAAAAAAAAAAAAAAACTGCCTTTATCTCCTACATGTTCTCCATAGAGAGTTTTTCTGTATTCTTTGATGCTGGATTCCCTCTAAATGTTTACTTCTCCTTTTATTGCTGGGAGCAAGTTTCACCAAGCTCTTACCAAGGCTGCTTGCAGAATCATAAAGGAAAACCACTGACACGGAAAGAGGAGTCTGGGCCAAGCACGGTGGCTCCTGCCTATAATCCCAACACCTTGGGAGGTCAAGGTGGGAGGATCGCTTGAGCCCAAGGGTTCAAAACCAGCCTGGGCAACATGGCAAGTCCCTGTCTCTACATACGATAAGAAAAAAAATAGCCAGGTGTGGTGATAGTGACTGTGGTCCTAGCTACTCAGGAGGCTGAGCTGAGGTGGTTGAGGCTGCAGTGAGCCATGACCGTACCACTGTACTACAGCCTGGGTGACAGAGCAAGACCCTTTCTCAAAAAAAAAAAAAAAAAAAAAAAAGAGGGATCTGATTCATACCCTAAAGGTAGAAAAATACACTATTCCATGTGCCTCCTTTTTCTTCACTTTTAAATACTCAAAATCTGTGTGGTGGAAAGTACTAGAGCAGCCAGGGCCAGGCAGGCAGGAGTGAAATCTTCCAACAATAATAAAGAAACATCAGAACACCTCTGTCTACACTGCAGAGTGGGGTGAGGATAGGTGGGAGAGAAACAGGATTGAGAAGGGGAAGGATCAAGGACTTCTTTGTGTTAAAAGACCCTGAAGGAAGCCAGTAAATCCAGGGTGTACCTCTCCGCTTCCTGCATGACTCACTGTCCCTGCCAATGTTCAAAACAGGACACAGAAGATTCTGGAATAAATACAGAGCAAACACATTACTTTGCCTAAGACAAAATTTATAATAATAAAAAAAGAAGTAGTAGAGGAATGAGGGACAGACATTAAAGCTGATGTAAGGCAGTATAAATCACTGTAACACCCCACACGTAAAGCCCTAGGTAGAAAAAACAGCAGTGTAGGCTAAACCTACAAGCAACTGAAATCCAAATAAAGAAGGTCTTGGTGAATGAATTTTAACAACTGGCACTTCATCATCAGGGTTTACACACATCAGCATGCTTCACATTGAGAGCTCACTGTCAGGACAAGCCTGGCTTTGGAGCCCAGCACTGCCCAGGCGACAGCACCTCAGGCACTTACGCTGGGCAATGGCGCCTTGAATTCGGTAACCCAAGATAATGGCTGCTCTCTGGAGGTCCATCTTGTTAATCAGGTCCGAAGACTTGACTGCACTGAGTCTTTCTCCATCTTGATCCTCCACAAAGTAGATGAGCTGTACAGGATTGTCATCTCCCTCCAGCCTTGACACATTTACCACCTGAAAGATAACAGAAACCATTCACGTTGCAGGAGCTCATATTTCTAGATGATCTCTCTCAGGTCACTGAATCCTGACTGTGTCACTCAGGATTTATTCCAAATCTCATAATAAGCTCTGTAAAGCATCCGGGGCCCCAGAATCACCACGGTGCTCTCTGCTGATGGGAAGAGGGACAGTGGAGAGTTCCTCTGTGTGGAGTAGCAGGTTGCTTGATCTCACTCTGCATCTTCTCTGGGGCAAAAGGGCAGGGAGGATGCACAGAACCGGCTGGTGAATCCAGGTGCTCTAGAATTGTCCCCAAATCTCAGACGTGCTGATCACATCGCACCATCCTCCCAACATTAACCGTGGGGTTAGGTACTTCCCTCATTCTCTGAGACTATTGATGGTTCTGCCCAATCCTTTCTTTTTTTTTTTTTCTTTTTTAACAGGAGGAAGGAGGGTTTATTTGGCTGGGACCAAGGTGGCATAGTTGCCTAACAGCCAAGCTCCCCTAACAAAGGAAGGTTCCGTCTTTCTTGAGTCTACTGATACTTCCCCCTCATTCTTCCAGGGTAGGGCTTCTCAACCTCAGCTCTACCGACAATCCCTTGATGTGGGGAGCATTGTAGATGGTTAGTGGCATCCGTGCCCTCAACCCACCAGTGCCCCCACCCTGCACGGCCCAAGGTACAACCCAAACATCTCCAGACACTGCCAGATGCACCCTGGAGAACAAAATCACCCCCACCACTACTGGTCTATGGACAATAAACCTCATAAATTCATAATCTTGTGGGTCAAATAATACTTTGATTCATCCCAAAACTTCTCTCTCTCTGTTGTTAAAAGGCAGTCTTTTTATACCCTTATTTAAAAATCTGGCACACTTGACCTATAACACCTTTTCATTTTGCTCTATTTCTCTTAACAATATGTAACAATTTTATTGTCCCTTTAGACTCTAGGAAAACTCCAGACTTCTGTCCTAAGAAAAGGATCAGCGATGGCTCCGAGCTCCTTATTTTACAGATGCCATTTAAATCTTTGGTCTCTACATTTGCCATTGGCAAAATGCAGCTGCTACTTCTCTGTCCACACATGTGGATGTGTGACGCCGCCCTGTGCTCTGGAAAGAGCTGTTGGACTCCTCCTTCAACATGGGAAGCTTCTGGCAGATGAGCAGTTTCATGATTTCACTGTGAACTTCTTCCAGATCATGTCTAAAGATCCTTAACAGCACACATCCAAACCCTCTTCCCTCAACAACCTGTTCTTCATGCTTCATCCTGAGAAGGACTCATTGTCCTGCCCTCAGGCTGCTGTTTCAAAGCCAGTCAGGAGACTGGCTACTCCCTCCCTGACAATGGCGTTGTGGTGATTAACTTTTCTTTTTTTTATTTTTATTTATTTATTTTAAGAGACAGGGTCTTGCTATGTTGCCCAGGCTGAAGTGCAGTGGCTATACACAGGCTCGATCCCACTACTGATCAGCACGGGAGTTTTGACCTGCTCCGTTTCCGACCTGGGCCGGTTCACCCCTCCTTAGGCAACCTGGTGGTCCCCGGCTCCCAGGAGGTCACCATGTTGATGCCAAACTTAGTGCGGACACCCAATTGGCATAGCGCTACAGCCCAGAACTCCTGGACTCAAGCGATCCTCCCACCTCAGCCTCCCGAGTAGCTGGGACTACAGGCACACGCCACCACGCCTGGTGTAATTAACTCTTTATTAGCTTTTAGAATGAAATGCTATCAAAGGGCTACTGAAAAGGAAGTAGATTACATCCACCTGTCTCTCTACCCATGTACCTACTTATTGCATTTTAAAAGTTCTAGGCCGGGCAACGGTGGCTCACATCTATAATCCTAGCACTTTGGGAAGCCGAGGCAGGCGGGTTGCATGAGGTCAGGAGTTCAAGACCGCCTGACTAACATGGTGAAACCCTGACTCTACTAAAAATACAAAAAATTAGCTGAGCATTCTGGTGCATGCCTGTAATCCCAGCTACTCTGGAGGCTGAGGCAGGAGAATCGCTTGAACCTGGGAGATGGAGGTTGCAGTGAGCTGAGATCACACCACTGCACTCCAGCTTGGATGGCAGAGCCAGACTCTGCTGCAAAAAAAAAAATTCTAAGTTCTAATAAATTTATATGTACGGTTTCTTCTTGTAGAAATCACAACCCCCGCAAACCCAGTTGATACCCACCTTGATGAAAGATTCTACAAGTTTGTCTACTGCTGCATTTTGGATGTTTGACCCCCTCTAACTCTCCATGTTGAAATGTGATCCCTGGTGTTGGTGGGGGGGCCGGATGGCAGGTATCTGAGTCAGGGAGGCAGGTCTCTCATGAATGGCTTGGTGCTGACCTCGAGGGAATGAGTTCTTGCTCTGCTAGTTCCTGAGAGAGCTGGTGTTAGAAACAGCCTGGCACCTCCCTCCCCTCTCTCTCTTGCTTTCTCTCTTGCCATGTGATTTCTACACTGGCTTCCCTTCGCCTTCCAGCAAGAGGGGAAGCAGCCCCAGGCCCTCGCTATGTCATTGGCACTATGCTTTTTGTACAGCCTGAAGAACCGTGAGCCAAATAAACCCTTTTCTTTACACAGTCAGCCTCAGGTATTCCTTTATGACAACACCAGTGGACTAAGACATCCAGGCGGAAAGTGAGCCAGGAAAAGCGAATCGCAGTGTTCTCTCTAGACCTATAAGATTCCTATCTGGAACCCTCATTACCATGGTATTACGGAGTCATCATCACTTTTCTGTTTGATTTTTAAATTTATCTTCTGAGCAAAATCACATCGCTCTAGAAATTACAGAGCCAATTGGAGAAATGTTGAAAAACATATGCAAAAAAAGACAGAATAAAAATGAAAATCACCTAAAATTCAACCAACCAAAGAAAATCATTGTAAACACTTTAGCATTTTTTTCTATACTTTTTCTCCATGAATTCTATATTAACATTTGGATTACATGGCATAAATACTTTTGTAACCTCTCTTCACTTGAGCTTTGTTGTTAGTGTTTTTTGTTTGTTTGTTTTATGAGAAAGAATCCCACTCTGTCCCCGAGGCTGGAGTGCACTGGTGTGCTCTTAGCTCAGTGGAACCTCCGCCTCCTAGGTTCAAGTGATTCTCATGCCCCAGCCTCCTGAGTAGCTGGGATTACAGGCACAGGCCACCATGCCCGGATCATTTTTATATATTTAGTAGAGATCAGGTTTCACCTTGTTGGCCAGGCTTGTCTCAAACTCCTGGCCTCAAGTGATCCACCCACCTCGGCCTCCCAAAGTGCTGGGATTACAGGTGTGAGCCACTGCGCACGGCCTACTTGAACATTTTTCTTTATCATTCACTAATTTTTTTTAAATGGCTGCATAAAATTCCAACACAGAAAGATTTACTATAATTTTATTTACCCATTCCCCAGTTGCTGGATATCTAGGTTGTTTCAACATTTTCACTTTTACAAATTAAGTTTTGATGGACAGCCATGTACCACTGTACACAAATACTTGTCTACATCTTCTTGTTTCATCACTCTAAGTGGGAAGAGAAGCAGAGCACGGCTTATAAGCAATCTACCAGACGGCACATTCGCCTGGATAGCCTGGTTAACTTTTCCAAACCTGCATGCCTACTTAGGGAGCTTGTATGTCAAATTTAGCCCCGTTATATATCCTTTTATGGTGTCCTATAAGAGTTTTATGTGTATATGTGAACTCACACCTAGGCCTTAGGCTCTATGAAGCCAGGAATTGTTGAATGAGGCAAAGCTTTTATAATTCATTCTAATTTGTATTCTTTTTTTATACTTATTTAATAATTACTCCCAATTGTGATTAGTTTTTAAATTTCTCTGTAACTTACTGCATCTGGCAAAGGAACTATTTTAGAAATCTAAGAACTACATTTCTGGGAGGGGGTAATCATGAGAGGGACACACTTGGTAAAAGGGCTAGAGGACAATGATGCAGTTTGAGGCAACATGTCCACACCCCCACCCAGCCACCCACAGCCAATGTCATTTGCATCTTTTTCTCTAATGCCTCTAACCCACCCACCTCCTCACCCTGCCTGCCAGCCCACACCCCCTGCTTCAGAGTTCTACCCGGGTTTCCTGTTTCTGAAATGCCATAGCTCTAAATATCCCATTTTTGTAGCTCAACAAGTCAGCAATTGGTAAAGAAAAAAATCCACGTAATTCATATGGAGATGGAAATTAATGACAGTCCCAACCTCCAACTTCCTGTGAGTATGAGCATTTCTAAATGGGTCACATTTCAATTCAAACAAATCTGTCTTTTGTACCTGTCTCCCAGTTTACCAAGTAAAGAAGATTTAGGGTGATATGATACAACCAGGTGTCTCTGGTGGTGGGCACCTGTAGTCCCAGCTACTCAGAAGGCTGGGGCAGAAGAATCGCTTGAACCCAGGAGGTGGAGGTTGTAGTGAGCTGAGACTGTGCCACTGCACTCCAGCCTGAGCAACAGAGCAAGACTCTGTCTCATGAAAAAAGAGAGAAAGAAAGCAAGCTCAAGTGAAAAGAGGTTACAAAAAGATGTACGCAGTATCATCCAAGTGTTAATACAGAATTCATGAGGAAAAAATAATGGAAGGAAATATGCTAAAATGTTTACAGTGATTTTCTTTGGTTGATTGAATTTTAGGTGATTTTCGTTTTATTCTTTACACATCTTTTACATGTCTTTTTCAAAATTTCTCTAATTCGCTATGTAATTTCTAAAGAGATGTGATTTCGCTCAGAAAATAAATTGAAAATCTTAACCAAAGTGATGACTCCATAATACCATGGAACAGAGAAAATGAAGTGGTCAAGCAGAGGGTGGCATATTTCCCTCTATCTGGTCTACGGTCTCTTCCAGTCGAATGATACAGCACTACGGTGCTATCAATAATACGGACCATTCTATCAAACAGGCTACACTTCTGTTAATTAAAAACTACTGTTTGATAAACGAGGTCCTATGATAGTATGGCCCCAGTCGGACAATTCTGCTCTGCTCCCCAAGGTCTACTGTTATCCTACTACTTACTAAGGCCTTGGTAAATATTTGTCTAGACGCTAGTTGAACTGAAATGCTGCCAGATTCACCTGCTACCCAATATAGAAATCAGTCGAAATCAGAATTTTCTCATGGCACTTCTTATTGGCATAAAAATACAGGGTTTCCGATGGTGTGTGCACTCACACAAGCTCTCCCTCTCCTTCTCTCCTTCCCCTCGTCCTCTGACATGGAGTACCTGCACCACACTGTTCCCCGCAGCTACAGTGGCCCTTCTCCACATTCGGCGTCTGGTGGACACCTCACTGAGCAGCTGGGCCAGCTTGCGTTCCATCTCGGCTTGAAACACTTCATTCTGGAGCTGCTTCTCCACGACACCCAAGAGAACTACATTTAAAAGAAAACACATGCGGCACCCAAAACAAGTCAGCAGTAAAAAAAACGGGGTGTGTGTATGTGTGTGTGTGTGTGCATATGAGTTTGAAATTAATGCAAGATTGCCACAAAATGCCAATCCCTAGACAGGAGACATTAAAAGGAGACACAGTGATCAGGAATGGGGAGGGTCCAGGAAATGCAGCCCATACGTCTTATCTAAGCTCCAAGCTCTCGGTGTTACCCAGACTGGCAGCCAGAAGTCCCGGGAACTCAGCACTGCAGGAGCTCTGGCGCGAAGGACGCCTATACAAGATCAAACATTTCGTCTGCACTTATCTCTCAACACTTCTGGAATTGGTGTGAGTTCATTATCTTGTCCGGAGACTTGGACTCACAAACTAACTTGAAAAAAGGAAGCCTGCCCATCTTTAGTTATCTACTTCAGACAAGATTATCTCGACAGACAATCACTTGCCAGCATGGTCTAGGAGGAAGGAACATGTGTTTTTCAACTAGAACTGGTTTAAGTTCTTTGAGAAAACCATAAGCAAGTTACTTAATTACTATGGAAATTATCTGAAAAAGACCGCTGAAGGCACCACGCAAAGAAGTAGGGCCTTGACATGGGATGCTGTGTGTTCAGCAAAGAGAACTTGCAAGGTACAGGAACCCCGTGAATGGTGACAATCACTACTCCACATGCTGTCTCGTGCCCAGCTAGTTCCTGTGCTGCATGCATGCTGGGCAGCTAAACGTAACTACTGTTCAGACTTGTGTGCACTACATTAGAAAGCCTTTAACTGCAATGCCATACCTCTAAATATCTGACCCACTCCCCTAAGACAAAAAAAGAAAAAAGCTTCCTAGGTGCCAAGCCACCCTGCTTGTCCTTATTAAACTAAACAACACTTTTAGGAAAAAAAAAAAAAAAGAGAGAGAGAGATCCTTGCTTCTGAACCTCACCCTGTTTTGGGTCAGAATATTGTCAGTTCCTGTTAGATTCTGCCCTGAACTTGATGTATGAATTTTAAAGAAAGTCAATCCTTTTTGTTCTATAGCTCAGTGGGATACATTACCACAGCCAAATTTGAATCCCTTTCTCATTCATTCTTTGCCAAGAATTTAAGGTACATTTTGCCCTAAATTTAGGAAACAGGAAAGGCAGCATCATTCTCAATACGCCTGCATAGACTGTATATCCTTACAGCACCCAAAACATTACATAAGTTAAACATACCTGTTCTGACCCAAGAGGACTTCAGCAACTGAGATAAGTTGAGCTGTGGATACTGGAAGGCTACAAAAGGGAAAGAATTAGGGAAGGAGAAAAAAAATCTGTAAGAAAAAAACCCCAGGTCTACAACAAAGTCACAACACATTGCCTTTACTGTTTAGCTCTAAATATGAAAGAACAAAATGTCAGATTAGTGTGAGGACATGGACAGGAGCAATTTCTGAACACATTTGTCTCAAGAACAGAGAGAGAGAGAAAGAGAAATGAAGGGCTGGCTCCAGCCACATCATAGGACACTGCTGCACAGAGAGGTCACCTGCAAGATCTCCTTTGAATGTCACTGTTCCACAGCAAAGCATGTTCACACTGTGTACCCCAGAGCCTGGCTTTCCCAGCCATGTCTCAGGGTAAAGTGACCACGTGTTGACTTGCCCCGGGCCAGTTAGTGGTCTCCGCTGTCCGGCAGACTCCTTGCAGGCATATATGCACCATGGACACTGAAAGCTGCTCTTGGTAAATAACAGCTTTATCTCTGTCTACTTTCATACAGAATAACTTGTAAAGTTCTTCCTTTTAATTAACAATATGCTGAAATACATTACAAATCATTAGGCCATTTGGTTGTTTCATTTTGAAAAAGAATTTGAATTTTTTTGGCCTGACTTCAACTCTGGAATCTACTATATTTTTTTTAAATAAATAGCTCCCCTTCCCCACCCCCCACCCCCACCCCACCCCGACCCGGCCGCCTGCCTCCATTTGCATTGTGAACCTACTTGCTTTGGCCAGGAAGAAAGGTTTCATGTTTCAACCTTTTTTTTTTTTAATTTACACAGTAAAAGTCACTCTTTTCAGCATACAGTTTTTACGGGTTCCGATAAATGTATATATAGTCACATAATCATCACCACAATGAAGATACAGAACAGTGTCATCGCCCCCCAAAACACTGCCTTCTGCCCCCCTTTTGTGGTCGAGCTTTCCCTCTGCCCTTGAGCGCTGACAACCACAAATCCATTCTCGCTCCCTGCAGTTAGGCCTTTTCCAGAACTCGCGTACTTTTTAATAGCACCCGTTTATTCTCCAGGTAATAAAGCCAGGCACAGTGGGTAAGCAGGGTTCTGCGGACCCACCTGGCTTGAATCCAGTTTTATCAGATTTATATTCTGCCACTCAGTCAGATATTTCACTTGAAAAAAACTTGTCCAGGTGGAAATACTCCATATGATACTAAAATGGAGAATCCATGCCATTTGCATGTCATTACACATTCATGATGCCCAGAGTGAACCCTAACGTAAACTATGGGCTCTGGGTGACGACGATGCATCAACGCAGGCTGGTCCCTGTAACGAACGGACCACTGTGCTGGGGGATGCTGACAAGGGGGGAGGTGACGAATGTGCGGAAGCAGGAGGTATATGGGAAATCACTCAACCTTCTGATCATATCTGCTGTGAATCCAAAACTTCACTAAGAAGATCAAGTCTTATACTATGATTCTAAGTGAAGTAATTCAGGAATAGAAAACCAAATATGATATGTTCTCACTGATATGTGGGAGCTAAGCTATGAGGATGCAAAGGCATAAGAATGATACACTGGATTTTGGGGACTTGTGGGGGACACTGGAAGGGGGGCGAGGGATAAAAGACTACAAATATGGCGCTGTGTATACTGCTCGGGTGATGGGCGCCCAGGATCTCAAAAAAAATCACCACCGAAGAACTTACTCATGCAACCAAATGCCACCAGTACCCCAACACCTTAAGAAAAAATAAAATGATGTTTTAAAAATCAAGTCATTTAAAAACTAAAAAAGTTTTCTGAAGAGGTCCACCAACAAAAATGCCTGCCACATGACCTCCCCAGCGTGTCCAAGGGGGCCGTACTCACGCTCTGCAATCTGCAACACCGGGTATCCCAGATAGAAACTGAACTCCACCACACTCAAGTTCCTCAGCAGCTCGCTCACTTCCGACCCATTCAAGAATCCCTGTGCGCTTCTAACTGCAAAGGTGATGTTCACCGGGCCCCGCCGAGGAGTCACCCTTGAGGAACTGACGGTGATATTCAAGATCTGAAAGAATGAAGCCGGAATAAGCTTCAAAAATAAAACATTCTGCTGAGGGCTTAACCCTGATCTCTCTCTCACAGGTCCTCTGATTTTTTAAAAGGAGGTAAAGCGTTTAAAGGAAAAATAACTGGCTTTCTAACCTGGTTCCCTTGTGTAAGAGCTTAAATGCTCAGTTTACTGAAAATGCTTCTTATATTAAGTGATGAACTGAGCACATGTACAGCCCCTCCTACCCCAAATCCCACTGAAATAACAATAAGCTGAACAAAGGGGAATAAATCCACACCTGCACTGAGAATGGAAGAAAACCAGTGATTCCGTCAAACCTCTGGGGGAGGGAGAAAGGATGGGACTGGATTGATATAAACCAGAAGGGAGGGAGCCAGGATCCAACACACACACAAGCACGGGCTGCAGCAGAGCCGAGGGCCACGCTCCCCGAGAGGACCAGGAGGGGCTCCGTGGTAGAGATCAGCAGGCACAAGACCAAGAGCAGGCTCCATGGTGGTAATCGGTGCAATTAATCACAAGGCTGTGCCAAAGAGCTGAGTCCATTGCCTTCCTCCTCGGTCCTTCCTAACTGTCACGCCCAGGCCAACACAGAGGTGCCAGCAGCAGTCAGGCCCTCACCCAGAACAGGCCAAAGAACCGCTCCTGGGGAAAACACACCCCTGCCTAAGAGGACTATGGCAGGTCTGGGCCCTAAGCAAGAAGGTGAGCAGAGACTAAGACAACTCCCATGCACACCACAGACAAGGAAAGAAAATGAATGAAAACACAGCTGGCTCTGCCCTGAGACACACACTAAAGTGCCCCGTCCCCCGGGAACAGCCTCTTTATCTTGATGCTGGAAGGAGGGGGTTCCCTGTCTGCTTGCCTCTGACCACACACCGCACCCAGAGAGAAGCCCACCCTGACATATTCTGCCCCGGACCCAGCGCTCCGATGAATTTTCCCACCAGGAGATGGAGCTTACATAGAAAGATATCCCACAGCTCAAGGGGAGAGCCGTGCCAGCTACTAAAATGAACAAGTTGGTTCTTCATTCCTAAGAACAAACCAGCAGTCTCCAGATTTACAGAAACGAACAGCACAAAAGCAAAGCACAGAGATCAACACACAGAGCAAGGACTGCAGAGAAAACAGGAATGACTCAGGGAACAGGAGACGCATTTTAACAATTCTCATTAACGTCCTCAGAGACTTTCAAGGCAATACTGCAACATCACAGGAAAGCCTACGATGGAAACAGAGCAAAGAGCAATGAAAAAGAAGCTAAAAAATTCAATAGACAGATTGCATAACATAATAGACACAGCTAAGGACTACATTAATGACTTGGAAGACAAAATTTAATAACTGTAGAAACAGAGAATAAAAAGAGATGGAAAATATGAGGAAAAAACAAGAAATATGGAAAGCGGATCCAGGAGCACCCAAATCTATTTTGACATCCATTTTGGAAAAAGAGAGGAAAGAATGTAGACGGAAAAAAACCAAAGAAATATAAAAACATTAGCAGTTTCCATGCAATACGTACAACGCCTGTTCTTAGTAGCTGTATGGAAACAACAGTATGGGTAGGCACTCCCCCACTGGACATTTAGGGTGATACCATTCCTTTCTAGGTAATTCTTGAATTTCCTGAATATGGTCACGTCTCTTCAGCTCACCATATTTGAGTTCCCCGGGTATCAGCTACTCTGCAACCTTCAAAGCTGCTCAGCCCATGCACGCTATGCTGACCCTACGCCATAGGAAGAGATCCATCCCGACCCATGTAAACTGGGTTTCCGCCACTGGAGGGAATAAGAGTTAAGTACATCCTAAATTAAACGATGTGGAACAATTTCCCCTTTAAAGGCTAAAGCCTTCTGTTCTGCGTTCAGTGATATTCTCACCTGCACCGTGAGGTTATACGTTCCCTGGTGGTGTTTTCTCACTTCAAAGAGAGCTGTCATTAGACCTTTCTCGATGCGCTGGGTGAAGTTGCAGAAGCCGGTATCCACACTCGGGGGCACAAACTGAAGTACTGAAAAGAAAAACAAGCAAAGTCCCACCAATGAGGTGTTCGTGCTTCTGAAGTATTAACAAATCAAGAGAGAAACAGCATCTAAATCAACTAATTCATCCACAGCAAGGGATTAAGTACTGTGATGTACCATTTCTACTTATTATTGCATGGAAATGTAAAAAGCAACTTTGCAGCAAATGAAGACATGCAATGTGAAGGTGAATGGTATCATTTTAAAATGAAAAATATCTAAGATAAGAATGTGAGCACCAAAAGATGCAAGGGATAGAAACATTTCAAATGTATATAAATTCATTGTAGATTAATTCTTAAGTATTTATGGGTGAAATTACATGACATCTGGCATTGCTTTAAAACACTCTAGTGTCCACAAAAACATTCATGGGGGATAGATGAAACAAAATTGGTGATGCTGATAATTTTTTTAAGCTTAATGGTGGGTATATGTAAGCTTAGTATGTTATTCTCTCTACTTTTGTAAATGTTTGAATATGTCTACAGTGAAAATTAAATACATTTAGAAATTACTGTTAACTGCCAGGCATGGTGGCTCATGCCTGTAATCCCAGCACTTTGGGAGGCTGAGGTGGGCAGATCATTTGAGATCAGGAGTTTGAAACCAGCCTGGCCAAAATGATGAAATCCCATCTCTACTAAAAATATAAAAATTAGCCAGGCGTGGTGGTAGGCACCCGTAATCTCGGCTACTCAGGAGGCTCAGGCAGGAGAATTGCTTGAGCCCGAGGGCGGAGGTTGCAGTGAGCAGAGATCACACCATTGCACTCCAGCCTGAGCAACAGAGCAAGACTCTGTCTCCCAAAAAAAAGAAATTACTGTTAACTTCATATACATCTTTAAAGTCTTTCTCTTTTAGAGGCATATAGGCTGAAATATGTGTGGGTGAGATGATACAATGCCTGAGATTTACTTCAAGATAATGCAAGAGGAGGGGAAGCAGAGGGTAGATGGGGGTGTGGCTACAACAAGACTGGCCAGGAACAGAAAAATGATTGAAGACAAGCAATGAGTACATGGTGGTCTGTTAAACTATCCTATGTACTTTTGCATATGCTTGAAATTTCCCATAATTATAAATACTTTTTAAAAGTTAAATAATAAGGTCAGGTGTGGTAGCTCACACTCATAATCCCAGCTCTTTGGAAGGCCAAGGCAGGAGGATCGCTTGAGCCCAGGAGTTTAAGACCAGCCTGGGCAACTTAGGGAGACCTTGTCTCTATAAAACATAACTTACGTTAATTTTTTCTTTTTTTAAGACGGTCTCACCCTCTTGCCCAAGCTGGAGTACAGTGGCACAATCTTGTCTCACTGCAGTCTCCACCTCCTGGGTTCAAGCAATTCTCCTGCCTCAGCCACCCAAGTAGCTGGGATTACAGGTGTATGCCACCATCCCCGGCTAATTTTTGTATTTTTAGTAGAGATGAGGCTTTGCCATGTTGCCCAGGCTCATCTCAGACTCCTGACCTCAAGTGATCCGACCACCTCAGCCTCTCAAAGTGCTCAGATTACAGGCATCAGCCATCGCACCTGGTCTAAATTTTTTTATTTTTTGTAAAGACAAGGTTTTATCATGTTGCCCAGGCTAGTCTCAAACTCATGAGCTCAAGCTATCTGTCTGCCTCAGCCTCCCAAAGTGGTGGTACTACAGGTGTGAGCCACCACACCTGGTCTAAAAAAATAATTTTCAAAAAAATTAGCCAGTCATGGTGATGTACACTTTAAGTCCTAACTATTCAGAAGGCTGAAGCAGGAGGATTGTTTGAGCTCAAGGGTTTGAGGCTTCAGTGAGCTATGATCACACCACTGCATTCCAGCCTGGGTGACAGAGTGAGATCTTGTCTCTAAAAATCATCATCATAATCAATTCTACAAAAGATTTCCAATATTTTTAAAATACAGAAAAATAAAACGAAATTCTTTTTACAAATCAAAACAACTCTGTTGAGTTGGTCTCACCTGTTTGAACTTGGAACCTGGACTCTGGCACAAGGAAAGAAGGTTTCACAGACAAGATTAAAGGAGTCTGGTCACGCACAAGCTTACTGTTTATAAGCACATTTATGACCGATATTGCCGTGTAAACGAAAGGACCAGATGTTACCAGGAAAGTGAAGTCAGTAAATAGTTCATAAACCTAGGGAAGTAAGAAATACAAAGACAATTCAAACTTAAAGGAAGCTGTGTTAGAAAAATTAAAAATTATAAATAAACTAAAAAACTGGTAGTTTCAAATGAAGGGGCAGCGCATCACAGATCATCAAAATTTCATTTTAGTTACTGCTTTTACTCTCTGTCAATCTTTGCAAAAACAGCACAAAATTATGAGAGCAGCAAGAAGGAACGGTCAGTAACGAGAACTGAATAATGAGTTATAGGGCATTCAAGGTGTTTGTTGTGTTTAAAACACATAGAAAGGGGTACTTACTCTACTGAGCAGCACTGTCCAAAATAAATATATAAGGAGCCACTCATGTAATTAAAAAATTTCTAGTGGCCACATTAAAAGACATAAGAACAAGTGAAATTAACTTTAAATGCATTTGACTTAATATATCTAAAATATCATTTCAACATGAAGTCAATACAAACATTAGTAATGAGATACTCTACACTCCTTTTTCACTGCATTTTTGAAGTCTGTCGTCTACCTGTCTGTCTGTATGTATTTTCCCCCATAGCTCATCTCGGTTCAGACAAGCCCCATTTCACGGCTGCATCGCCAAGCACGGGCTGCGGTTCTGGTTCTGGATGACTCTGCTCTAGATGGACTGCGGCTTTCTGGGATCATTGAGAAGTGGTATCAGCATGAGATCCAGTCTAAAAGATTTAGAGCTCCATCTCTATCCCACCAAATGTCCAGAAAGATGCACCTATACTCACTCTAACATCTAACGTAAACACGAATCCAAGTCCTTTCATGTAAATCAAGGGAAGTAAAATCACGTAGATGATTTTACTGCTGCCTCTGGTCTGAGAGCCCTTTGTTCCAACTCTGCCAACACATCCCCCAAAGGACTAACCCTGACCTCATGTGGGATCAGGAAAGGCCTTCCCAATGTAGTGACAGTGGAGTGGAGATCCAGATGATGAGCAGGAGTTACCCAGGAGACAGGAAGGAAGAGAGAAAAGAGAATGATTCCATGGCCATAATCACCTGCCTCTAACCTGGGGCTCTCACATCAGCCCCAGTCCCAACAGACATCATACTCCTGAGCCTCTGGGACTCACCTTCAGTTCCACTGCACGGTTGAAGTGAATCCTCAGTACTTCTTTGATTGCTGTAATGATGTACTCCTGCACAGCTCTTCTGGCCAGCACTACGAATTAAAGCCAACCACCAAATGCATTTTAATGTCATTATGAATCACACCTCTGGACCCCAGCACTGTGCCAAAATGCATTAGCAGCTCCAAAAGTCTTTTTGTAAAACAAAGGCCAGACCAAGACGGAACAGGAGTTAAGGATCTAGTTGCTGCTAACTACCTGGAGAAGAACAGCAGTGGGGACTTTGAAGACACTAGGTCAACTCTGCATAGCATCAGCTCAACACACTAAGAAAACCCTCTTTGCCCCAGACAGGTTAGATCAGGAATCAGCAGCAATGACCCAGCCAGGGGACAAGGGGCTTCTAGTTCTCATTTTCACCTGGACAAATTCCAGGCTGCCTCTTGGTTCTGTCCCTGACAACAAAACAGGAGGCTTTAAAAGCTCTCAGAAGTCACATTTTAAACGGCCTTAAGATGTTACTCAACAAAACCAGAGGTCTCCTACCCTAATGTTTCAAGGCAAAACGTGAAGAGTTTTTACCACTAATAATAAGGGAAAAAAGATTTCCACAATTCCCACATATTAAAATTTTATGTAGAAAATAAAATTTCTCTCATAATCAAAGTCTGGTTCTATTTAACTTTCTTCACATTTTAAAAGTTCCATTTAAAAATCTGTACTAATAAGCCTGTCTCACTGTTTAGTAAGCTTGTTCTTCTTTTCCCCAATTTTTGTCTCCTCTTCCATCAACTTCCCATAATGCAGAATTAGAATATACTTGATACTGTAATTGCTTTCCATTTCCTGATTTTAATTTTTAAAACTGGAGACAGAATCACTCTGCATTCTTCATTCTTTAAAAAACAAATATTTAAGTTACATTTGATTGTTTTTTCCTATAAATCAGTGATCTGAATGTTTTTTAAAGGTGGGTGGGGGCTTCTTTATTAGTTTATGAGGCCATTGAAACAAATCCACAGCCCCTAACCACCTTGCTGAGTCATACCAGCAGCCAATTCTGCATGGCCCACATAGGCTCCAAGTGGGTTGGACTATGCCATAGATTTGAAGGGGAAAGAAAAAATGAGTAGGAAGGAAAGGGGAAGAGTGGAAAGAAAGAAAAATGCCTTATTTAAAGAAGGAAATGAAGAGGGTGGGAGAAATGAGGGAGGAGGGAGACAGGAAGGAGGGAACAGAAAAGGAGGAGGGAGGGAGAGGCGGGGGAGGGAAGGAGGGAGAGAAGGAAGGGAGGGAAGAAGGAACGGGGGAAGGGGAGAGGAGGGGAGGGGGAGGAACTCAAGAGCTAAGCTTGGGGGAAATAGAGGCAGAATGAGAAATCAGAAACAGAAAATCCCTAAAGAGGAAAGCAGGAAGAATACATTGTAAGCAGCCCCACACAGCTAAAGACATCATTGGTCCAAATGTCACTCTGCAAAGTCCCTACAGCCACCACTATGACCTCCACCTTCTCTGGGGAATCTGAGAAAGATATAAAACTGCAACATTAGGATATGAGGACACGAGTCTTTGGGAAAAGGGATCATCAGCAAACAACCCTCTTACAGATCTTTTCCCAAATGTCTAGTTTTCCCAGAGCTAAGAGAAGAGAGGCGAGAGAGACTTCCAGAGGCAGCACAGGGTCAGAAAGGCCCTGGGTGGAAGCGCGGCTCACGCCTCCCAGGGCGTGTGCAGGCAAGTGCTTCCTCCGCCATCACAGACCCCCAGCACCCACAGTGGCTCTGCTTTACCATCACAGAACGCACACGAAGAATCCTTTCAGGGGTACATGGAGTCACCTCAACCCCTTCACCATACTCTCTAACAGATAACTATGAAAAGGACAGCAAGGTCCAATCTAAATGAAGATGAGAAATGAGCCGTTACTTCCTCTGGGTCAAAGGTATCACCGGGAGCAAATGATGGCACTTATCTCTGCTAAAAGGCACAATTTAATAGAATGGACACTTACCCGCAACTCTGAACATTTACATAAACTGTTCAAGTATACTTACAATGGCTGAATTTACTCCAAAAAGCTGTTAAAAATACATGGATACCTAATAAAGGCACCAAATGTCATTAAGCGCAAACCACATATGAAAGTTAAATCCAGCTATGAGGACTCCTAAAGAAGCTTTCAATAACTCTCTTAATAAGCTGCTTAACAACTGACCACTTTGTAACAATTTTGTACCTACTTTGTAATAATTTTGTAAAAATGAAGAAAAGTATCATGTGCATGAATAATTCTTTCCCCTCCTCCCTGGACTGCTCTCATCTTGAGAGTCAAGTTCATGATTTTGTTCCAGCTACATTTCCTAGCATAATTACCTGCTCCTCCCAACACAGTGCCTCATCTCCAGCCATGATGACTGTCTCCTTCCCCAGAAGACACTGTCTCTTCATCCTCAAATGACAACGTTCTATTCTTCCTTTTGTGGGAATCTCCAGTTTCACATTCTTCCAAACCCATCCCTGATCATCCCAAATAGCCACTCTTGGAAACTCCACGGTAACCACCGTTACCCTGTGGCTGGCTCAGTACCGTCTTCCTGGGCCCTGAGCTGCTCAAAGGACGGCTTGTATTTTACCCATCTGTATATCCCTAAAAGCTTCCAGAAGCACCGCACACATACTAAGTGCTCAATCATCCCTTGTCACATGGAATAATGAATGTTTCCCTTTGGGATGTAGGGAGCAAAGGCTGTCCCAGCCTCTTTCTCCAAAACCATTCCCCCAGTACGGTGTTGATCACTGACACGTACCTGCCATCAGGATCCTCGCTCCCACCTGCTTGCTCAGAGGGACGTGGCACTGTGACAGTGAGCAAAGGCTCCCAGCCCCCTGCCCCAACCACAGGAGGGAAAAGACCCACCGTTCTCCTCCTCTTCCCCCTCCACATTCTCTGTTCCTCTCCTTCCTGGTCCACTCCACCCCACTCCTCTACCCCTTCTGCCATTTTTGACTCTTTTCCATTTCTGTGCTCCACTCCTACCAAAATCAACCAAGCTGTGGTTCAGACACAGTCATGGCCCTCAAGACCACACACACCTGTCATCTCTTGTGAGGAGAAAGGCGGAGACCCTGACCAAGCAGGCCACCATCGCAGGACGTTACCCTTGAAATAAGTCTACCTGTCAGGCATGTCCTTAGGCGGACGCCAGCTTCATGCAGCCACGGCAGCCATGCCACTGCAAGGGAAGCTGCTGGTCAGTCTGCTAGCAACCCAGGCTGCCGGGGGAGGGAGCCACAGGCTGAAACTGGATTCAGAGGACATTTAGTTACTCTGTTTTTCTTTTCTTTTCTTTTCTTTCTTTTTTTTTTTTTTTTTTTGAGATGGAGTTTCACTCTTGTTGCTCAGGCTAGAGTGCAATGGCACAATCTCAGCTCACTGCAACCTCTGCCTCCTGGGTTCAAGCGATTCTCCTGCCTCAGCCTCCCGAGTAGCTGGGATTACAGGTATTTGCCACCACGCCTGGCTAATTTTTTTGTATTTTTAGTAGAGACGGGGTTTCTCCATGTTGGTCAGGCTGGTCGCGAACTCCCGACCTCAGGTGATCCACCTGCCTCGGCCTCCCAAAGTACTGGGATGACAGGCATGAGCCACCACGCCCATCCTCTACTTTTCTTTCCTCAGGACCAAAGTGCCATTTACAGGGACTTATGAGAGCAAAATGCAGTCTGCTTTCAAAGAAAAGTAAGGAGAGTAAATGCATAAGAAATTGCAAGGGTTACCCTTACGTAGCTGCCCAACTCATTGATTGAACTAAACAAAAAAGTGTTTTGCTTAAACTATGTCATCTATGCACCTACTGGGTTATGGCAGACAAAGATCCTACCAAGAACTTCCAAGGCTTGTTTAGTTCTTGGATTTGTTCTAATATTTGTTCTCCTTGTGACTGCTGACTAATAGGCATCATCCCGTGTGTGCTCTGATGTGGCAGGCGTGGTGGAGTGTGCTGCAGGCACTAATGCATTTATATCTGAATATCAGCCCAACGAAGCAGGTTTAACTAAGCCCCTTGTTGAATGGGTGAGGTAGCAGACGATTAGAGAGGCTCAATAACTGTCCCGAGAACTTGCAGGAGGTAAGTGGAGGAGTGCTACCTGGGAGTTAGCTGAGCCCAGCGCCTCTGCTCTTAACCGCAAAGCTCCAGGCCCCAGAGGCACTGCACACAAGCTCCTTAGAAAGACCGCCCACCCCAGAGAGGCAGCAGGAAGCTGGGCCTTACCAGTTGTGATCAGATAGGCATCAGGGACTGTGATATCACAAACATATGGCGGCTTGGCGGTGGCCAGTGTTGGCGTGTCGACTGTTGCTTTGAGAGTAAAGGCAGTCACGGGATGCAGGGACGGCAGGGGAGGAGCCGCGCTGCTCTCTGAGGGGCTCTGACTTGGGGCGTCGCTCATCAGCATGGAGTCGAGGGGACCAGCAGTGGCAGCACCGGTGCTGGCTGGGCTCACTTCCGTGGAGCTGTTCAGTGGCACCTCTGTGGGTGTTAGCAATGGGTCCACGGTGCTCAGCTCTGTGGGCAGAGGGAAGGGGGTCGCTTCAGAAACAAACGAGGACCCTGCTGGCGGGTACGTGTCAGTGATCAACACCGTGCCAGTGGGAATGGCTTTGGAGAAAGAGGCTAGGACAGACGCGTGACCGTCTGTAGCACTGATTTGATCGTCAGGAGGTGTCAGAGTTGAGAACAAAGAAAACGCAGGTAAAATGGGCGTTGTGTGGACAGTGGTCAATGGCAAAGTTGCATGAATCCCGGCAGTCAAGATGTCAAAAGACCCAGAGCTGGGGGGCACCAGTGTGGTGACTGCGGATTCACAGGAAGAGAGTGAAGACTCAAGATAGGAGGTAGTTTCAGTGAAAGCTGAGGTAAAATGAGCTTCTGAATCTATCAGTGAAACCATCGACGCTTCAACAAACTCCAGAGAATCAGAAGGGAAGCTTGACCATGGCGACGCTTTGGAGAGGCTAGGTAGGAAAGTGACGGTGTTTAAAGGCAGCTCAGAACTTGGCTGCAGCTGCGAAAACTCAAGATCTGTGGAGCTGGGAAGAGACAGCTGAGATGACTGTAGATCACTCGAGTGGAACAATCTAAATGTCTCAACCAAGGTAGAAAAAGGCTGAGACATGAAGGGGGACAGGTCACTTGGCATCAGAGACAGAGACGCTTCCGAAGGTGAAGAGATGGAGCTACTGAGTTCCAGCGGGGGCGTTGAGAAAAAGCTGGATGCGAAATCCAAAGCACCTCCGGGTTTATAATCGGAAAAACTGGAAGAACCTTGGTCAGAGAAAAGTGAAGACTCCACTGAAGGAACCACGCTGTAAGGCGTAAAAACACTCGGGTCTCTGACGGCAGGCGATGGTGTGTTTTTGTTAGCTACGGCAGAGAGAGATGAGTCAAGGAGAATGCTGGTGATGACCGAGACGAATGTAGTGGTCACGCTGGACGGTATCACCTGCGTTTCCGCAACAGACGAGGAGCCAGCAGCAGAATGGAGTGACGCCGGCACAGAGAGGTGGCCATGCGCAGGGGGAGCCTGCGTGGTTGTAACACTGCTCATATCTACCTCGGCGGAAACACCAACACTCATCTCTGAGATTTCCATGGATCTGGAAGAAAGTGGGACCACAGGTCTGGAGGGGAAAAGCGTATTAAACACTGGAGGGTCTTCCTCAAATTCAGAGAAGTCTGCTACGATGCTACTCATTAGAGAGATGCTGCTTTCTTCCAGCACGGTCACTGTCAGGGTCTCTGCACCATCCCCTGATCCCACATCTTTCTCCACGAGGCTCGTGGCCAGAACGTGCTGAGGTGAAGCCACAGTGCAGGCTGCGCACCAAGTGTATGGTCTGAATGAGGACACCAGGCTCAGGAGGGGAGTGCTGTCCACGGCACTGGAGAGAGCTGAATGGCTGAGCGATTCTGATGTCTTGCTGGAATCACTAGGGAGAAAGGGCTTAGAAGAAACATCAGTTGGTGGAGCAAAAAAGGACACAAATGCAAGAGAGGTTGAAAGCAACGCAGAATGTGTCCTGCCAAATCCAAGGGCAGTGTGCGACGCAGTCACAGTAGAGTATGTTCTTGGAGAGGTGGTTTCTTCTAGACTTTGACTCAACACAGTGGTCACATCAGGGTATCTGCCTGTACTTGTGGCCCAAACCTCCTCTGGAGGCTGTGAGACCTCTCCCAAGGAGGGAAACGGTCTAGTAATGCCATTGCCTAATGGCTGCGACATTAAAGACCAGGAGCTTAAAAAAAGGGGGGTTTCCACACCCTCTGTTAGGGAAGCCACCATCTCTGGCAGAGTCCTGCCTGATAAATGACTGTAAGCATCAGTAGGATAAAGCACCAAATTCCTGCCAGGAGTTGGAACAATGCCCTCAGAGGTGTGAAAAGCTGACCGAAAGGCGTGGAAATGACTGGCGGACTCAGCATATGCTGCTGGTTGTCGCGTTGTGTTCTGCCAGCCCGATGTCACTTCTTCATCTTGTAAAGAAACCATGGGTAATGACGGAGTGAGCATGGGTTCCAACGCTCCCCTGGGCAGCCCCGGTGGGCTGACAGTGATATACTGTATTGGAGAAACCATCCGTGGAGTGGCCCAGTGAGTATCTGGCAGAAAGTTATCCATCTCATCGTCATCGACGGCCACCTCATTACTCGTCACTGACACGTAAGTTGCCACAAAGATGCTGTGAGCTGCTGTACTTTCGGTCTGTTTTCCTTGGTTAAAAAAGGCTGTATCAAAAGTAGTGGCAGATGGCGGAGCTGTGACATGGAGAGGACTGCTGTGCTGGGACTCTGGTGTGGTTTCTGTTAAGGCCACTTGTGCAGCGCTGTGCCCAGTGCTTTTCTTCAGCACGAGCTCCACGGAGTATAAGGAAAGGTTGTGCTGTTCCGGAGAGAGCTCATCTATCGGGAAAATCAGAGCTGGGTTAGTGCAATGCATTGGAAGCCACGTGGCTAACGTTTTGTTTCAGGCATGAGAATTTACTCATCCAACAAACATCCATTCACTGTAAATATCCATGAACCACTGTCAGAAGTTAAACAGCTAGCTGGAAACCAGAAATTGACAGAATTACCATCAGGACAATATCTGCAAATATTCCTAAACTTGGCCACTGTTTTTAACCTAAGCTGTGTGTCTTTGGGGGTGCGGGGGGGTGATTACACATTTACATAGTTTTTCCCACAGAACCATGGGATACCAGAAACAGAGGAGGCTGTTTAGTCCATTTTCTCTCATTTATGACATGAGGAAAGAGAGATTTCCCAAAGGTAAATAAATCAATTTCAAGACCACCCAGACAGAGTGGAGCTGGAATCTGAATATAAGGCTGCCTTGACTCCAGAGCCTGCGTGTTTTCTCTTCCATGATAGAAGCTGGCTTCTAAGAGAAATGAACACAGCAACTCATTACATCAGTCACTACCTAAGTAAGAGGGCTCCCTCGTTCCCCAGCTGTGCTCCCCAACACAGTGGCTGAGGCTTCTACATGAAGGCCCCAGGCTTCCTGCAGTCCCAGCTTCCATCATTTCCTGCCCCTCTCTCAGGCCTTCCCAGCTATGCTCTGGAACCTGGCAGTTCCCCAAACCCAAACACCCTGTGGCCTCCACGGCTGCGCACATTCTCACCGCCACCTGGAATGTGCTTCCCTGGTTCTCTACCTGGATGGCTCCTGCTGGCCCTTCAAATGCAGCACAGATAGGAGCTTCATCCTCAACGCTCTAAAGCTGGGTTGGCGCCTCGCCCTAGACTTCTCCCTGTCCTTATCATGCCCACCAAAATGAACTGTCTGCTCACTAGATTCTGGGCTTTCTAGACGGGCACTGTTTACCTGCTTCCCCAGTGCCCAGCACAGTAAATGATCTATAGTAGGAGCTCAATCAATAACAGTTCGATAAATGAATGGAATCCAAGGATTATCCCAACATCTGTTCAAACGTGTTTATTCCTTAATCTTGTGACAGCTGACATTATCATTTAGTAACCTGAGGCCTCTCCACCTGTAATTCAGATACAACGTAACCTAGAGAAACAGGACAAGTGACAGCCCAGCCACTGATGAAAACCCAGGGCCCAGGGACTGTCCTCGGCAGCCCAGGCCGGGGGACTGAGCAACTATCGCAATCCATAACAACATCTCATTTCTCTAATCCCAGCAGTCTATCAGAACGTATCTGTGTGAAATGGTATAAGGATAGTCTTGAGTTCACTCTATTTTTTTTTTTTAAGTAAGTCATTTCTATTCTATTTCTAGCAATATAGCAGACTAGAGATCTTAAAACTCTCTACTTCGGAACATTTAAGATTACTTAAGAAAAGTTTGAAAACCATCTTCCAAGTGACTGGATGGCCTGCAAGACAATAAGGAGAAAGTGCTGAGTGCGGGAATAAAACAGGAGCTGCATTAGGGCAGAGACGGGGGACCCAAGGCAGGTACTGGACCAGTTGGCCTGCTGCTTAGGCCACCGGGGACCAAGAGACAAGTGTTGGCCTAGACAAGGAGATAAGAACCCAACTGAAGACCATTTTCCAAAAGTGGAGGCGGGAAGTGTCATAATCTCAGAGAAAGAGTGAGTTAGGAGAAAATACGTCCACTTTTCAGAAGACGGCAAAAGCAGCTACTGGCTTCTAATACAGTCTGACTTGAGAGCACCCTGGACTGACTTTCCCTTTTCCCTGTTGGACTCTCCTCAGTCTCTCGCTTCTGCTCCTCAGGATCATGGCCTAGAATAAAATATGCACATAAACCCATGTCTCAGGCTTTGCTTTCTGGGGGTTACATCCAGGTTAAGACACTGCTATGACTTGTATTATGTGCTCCCAATATTCCTATGTTGAAATCCCAGCCCCCAGGACCTCGCAATATGACCATATTTGGCAACAGGGTCAGTGGAGATGTAATCAGCCCGGATGAGGTCATACTGAAGTAGGGTGGGTCCCTCATCTAATATACTGATGACCTCATAAAAGGTGGAAATTTGGGAGGAGCTCAGTGGCTCATGCCTGTAATTTCAACACTTTGGGAGGCCAAGGCGGGTGGATCACGAGGTTAGGAGTTCGAGACCAGCCTTGCCAACACGGTAAAACCCCATCTCTACTAAAAATACAAAAATTAGCCAGGTATGGTGGCACATGCCTGTCATCCCAGCTACCTGGGAGGCTGAGGCAGGAGAATCACTTGAACCTGGGAGGCAGAAGGTTTGGTAAGCTGAGATCACGCCACTGCACTCCAGCCTGGGAGACAGAGTGAGACTCCGTCTCAAATAAAAGTGGAAATTTGGACACAGACATACACAGAGGTAGAACACCATGTGAAGATGAAGGCAGATATCATGATGATGCATCTACAAGTCAAAGAACATCAAATATTGACAGCAAATCACCAGCAGCTAGGGGAGGACCCTGCAGCAGATTCTCCCTCACAGGCTTCAGAAGGAACCCACACCTTGAACTTGGACTTCTAGCCTTCAGAATGGTGAGACAATAACTTTCTGCTGTTTAAGACAAACAAAGGAAAAATATACGTCTCAACTTTGACTTTGTATAGCTATGGTACGAAACATCGCCCCTGTATTACTTGTATGGTCCTGGCAACTGTATGTTTGAGTCATAATTTAAAGTTGACCAGGTCTCTAGCACCTGTCAGAAACTAGCATACATCATGCCCAGAAGAACACACTCACAGCCTGGTTTCAAAGTATTCCTGCAGCTAGAGCTGCAGAGCACAGAATTAGAAATTATAAAATACATAGGAAAGCAAAGTACTGTGAACAAAAGTCAAGAGAAATCCCATAAAAAAATATTTTTAAAAAAGGCCAACTAAACTGAATCAGATCTATAAAGACTTTAGATACTGGAATTATGAGATCCATTTTTTAAAGTTCTATACAATTCATTTATAATAATAAAGAGAAGACTGAAAACATGAGTAATGAGTAAGAGACTATAAAAGTCGGCCAGAAATATTTTTAACACATTTAGAAATAAAAATTTTATAATTAATAAATTTTAAACTCAATATACATGTAAAACAGCAATTTAGACACAGCTGAAGCAAGAATTAGTGACCTGTGGGATAGGTCTGAAGAAATTACTCAGAAAAGGGCATAGGGAAACAAAGAAATGTGAAATATTAAAAAATGAAGTTAAGAGACATAGAAGACAGAATAAGACAGTCCAACATACATTTCCTCAAAGTTTTAGGAAAAAAAATAAAAGGGAATAGGGTAGACATAATATTCAAAGGCAACATGCTAAGAATTTACCAAAATTAATAACGGACATGAACCATTCAATTCAGAAAGACCAAAAAAATCCCAAGGAGAGTGAATTAAAAAAAAAAAAAAAAACCCATACTTATACACATAATGATATCACAGATTAAAGACAAAGAGAAATTGTCAAAGCAGTCAGAGAAAAAGGAAACAGCAACTAAACTAAACTAGCAAAAGTAACTGCCTCACAGAATTAGAAGCCAGATGACAATGAAACAAAATCCTCAAGGGCTGAGAGAAACTATCTCACATCTTAGAGGTGAATAACCAGGAAAACTCTCTATCAAGACATTTTCAGCTTAACGGTGGTTAAACCAACAGAAGACCCACAGTAACGGAGCTTCTAAATAAGGATACCCTTCGAGAAGAAGGGTTATTATCTCAGCAAGAAGATCTGAGAATAGAGAATAAATCATAAACATATGGCCAGATGTGGTGTATCACACCTGTAATCCCAGTACTTTGGGAGGCTGAGGCAGGTGGATCACCTGAGTCAGGAGTTCGAGATCAGCGTGGCCAACATGGTGAAACTCCATCTCTACCAAAAATAAAAAATTAGCTGGGTGTGGTGGCATGCACCTGTAGTCCCAGCTACTTGGAGGCTGAGGCAGGAGAATTGCTTGAGCTGGGAGGCAGAGGTTGCAGTGAGCCAAGATTGCACCATTGCACTCCAGCCTGGGCAACACAGCGAGACTCTGTCTCAAAAAAAAAAAAAAAAAGATAAACATACGGTTAAATCTAAACAAATATCGATGGTATAAATGAACAGTGATACTGCTATGTAATTTGTGAGTTTACAAAAGACATTATTACATGGAATTAAAATAGTTATGCATAGAAGCTATAAGAGGGACAGCCAGAGGTATTATCGACTCACTAGCAGAGCCAGAGATCAAGAGTTAAGACAAAATTCTGTAAATAGATTTTTGTTTCTGTATACCAAAATTTGTAAATAATATTTAGTGCTCTAGATAAAATATTTCTAGCTGGTTCTCCTAGCATTTGAAAGTCACCAACTTAAACCATATATAAAATGCTTAAAGGGTCATATTTCTTTCTCCATCATATGAACTTTTAAAATGAATAAACAATATAAGAAGGATTTTTTCGTCAATATTTTAAGCTGTTTCACAGCAATACCATAAGGCATGTTGTCTTCCACACACCCCAGCTCTAGGATTCCTTGCCTAAGCGCTTGTATCACTTACCTGTCACATCCTGAGCACAGGTGAAAGAAAACATGATACTTATTATGACCACAGTGACCACAGTAAAATGGCAGCCGTTCTTTTCTACAGCAAAGGCTTACAAGTTATAAATGTAAGAAGTAATAACATCACAGTTCTGCCAAATCAGGTGCCGCAGAATTCTGAACGTTTTCCTAAGGATAAATCATTTTATGTGTCTGTTTTAAAACTGCTATGTTATCGTTTGTTTTGAAATATTAGATCTGAACAAGGAGCAAGTTCTCTTTTAAAACAAATCACAAACGCATTTGGAAGTGAACTGGAAGACTGCAAGAGATAAAATAACGAAGAAAAGCAATGTTTAGTGGCGAATTTATGAACCTGGGTATCTGATGCAAGCTAGAATTAAATCAACTCTGCCTTCTAAGGACAGGGAATGGGGAAGGCAAAGTGGCCATGGGGACAAAAAAAATTCTCCTGACTAGAAAATGACGGGGACAAAAACTTCGTATTAAGAAATGGAAGGTGTGCCAAGCCGGGATGCGTTTTTTCTTTCTTTCTCTCTACCAAGCCCCAGGAGGGACAAAGCAGCTGCAGTGCCAAGGGGAATCACTTCTGCAGTTAACTCAGGAGGAAACTAGAAAACCCAGGCGAGTCTCTCACAGCATAAAAGGCATCAGGGACTCTAATTTCAAGCCCTGGAGATCAATTTTCAAGCTCTAAAGCGTAGGTTCACAAAAGAGGGAAAGCGTCTCTCTTGGATGACAGAGAAAGGAAAGGGCTTGGGGTGAGATGGGTGCTTCTCAGACTGTGACGCCCGCCTGAATGACGCCGGACCCTGGACTCCTGCACCGCTCCCAGCTGACGCGTCCCTGCCACCCACTCCAAGTAGCCAGCGTTGAGGCCTTTTCTGCATTTAGGCAGCAAATCCTTGTTCACTGGGACCCTACCATGCACCTGCACCTGGCCCTGGCCAGCTTCTGGCCATGCTGGACGTCACAGCAGGGAACCACGTAGCATTCTCACTGCCAGGTCACACCAATTCCATGATGACACATTAGTGAGGAAGAGGCCCAGCTGTCTCCAAAACTTGTCTGTTTCAGACTCTCACAAGCAAGACCAAGTACTGCCCTTATAAAATTTTTTAAGTCATGTTTTTCTATCTGGAAATCTTCCTGAACTATAGGAGTTAATCATGGAATCATGTATTTTTCTAGATTAATGGATCCTTTAGGACCTAGGTCAATCCCTCATGGTGCAAATAAGGCTCAAAATAGCACCCGGAAGAGCCAGCACAGAAAGAGCCAGGTTCTGCATTTCTAGCGGCTGAGGGCTCTTCATACCACACCGAGTTTTGTCAAATCAGGCCACCAAATCAAAGTTGCTGGTGAGGAAATTTAGTTGAAAAACATACTAGGGCCAGGCACAGTGGCTCACGCCTGTAATCCCAGCACTTTGGGAGGCCGAGGCAGGAGGATCACCTGAGGTTGGGAGTTCCAGACCAGCCTGACCAACATGGAGAAACACCATCACTACTAAAAATACAAAATTAGCCAGGCATGGTGGCGCATGCCAGGAGTCCCAGCTACTTGGGAGGCTGAGGCAGAAGAACGGCTTGAACCTGGGCGGTGGAAGATGCAGTGAGCCGAGATGGTGTATTGCACTCCAGCCTGGGCAACAAGAGCAAAACTCTGTCTCAAAAAAAAACCAAAACCAAACAAACAAACAAAACATGCTAAATAGCCAGGTGCTAGTAGCTCACCCCTATAATCCAAGTACTTTGGGAGGCCGAGGTGGGCAAATGGATTGAGCCCCAGAGCTGGCCAGCCTGGGCAACACAGTGCAACCCCATCTCCACAAAAAATCAAAAATTAGCCGAGCATGGTGGTGAGCACCTGTGGTTCTAGCTACTTGAGAGGCTGAGGTGGGAGGATTGCTTGAGCCCAGGAGGTGGAGGCCACAGTGAGCTGAGACTGTGCCACTGCAGTCCAGCCTGGTGAACAAAGCCAGACCCTGTCTCAAAAAAATAAAAAATAAAAAACCTAAACTATGTTAGAGTACAACTGAGTTGAAAGCACTTGCTAAATTCTGTTACTAAAACTTACGGGCAGGCACATGCTTTGGACTCCGAGGCCCCGCAGTCCACCTGGGGACAGCTCATAGCTGCCGGCACAGATGCTGGGAAAACACCACCTCCCCTGAGGGCTGGCCTGGGAGGCCCAAGGGACAGCAGTGTCAAGCATCACTAAAGAGCTTTCATCCAGACAGAAACATTATTTTTGCTTCTTTGCTAAACTGTGGAGTTTCTAAAACATGAGTCATCTCAACTCTCTGTGGATGTGAAATCAAAAAAACAAGGGCTCCTGGCCCCCAGGATTTCTAAGAGTTTATAAACAAAAGCAGTTGATCATTAAACCACCCCCCAATTTCACAAATCTCCAGCAAATTTTTCTTTTTTTTTTTTTTTGAGATCGGTTTTGTTGTGTAACCCAGGCTGGAGTACACTGGTGCAATCTCGGCTCACTGCAACCTCTGCCTCTTGGGTTCAAGCGATTCATGCCTCAGCCTCCAGAGTGGCTGGGATTACAGGCATCCACCACCACACTCAGCTAATTTTTGTATTTTCAGTAGAGATGGGGTTTCACCATGTTGGCCAGGCTGGCCTCAAACTCCCAAGCTCAAGTGATCTGTCTGCCTTGGCCTCCTAAAGTGCTGGGATTACAGGGGTGAGCCACCACGCCTCGCCAACTTCTTCTTCTCCTAGTTCTCAGGTTGTCCTAGGCAGATTTTTAGTGCCGTTACTAAAACCATCCTTTCCCCTTCCCCACCTTCTAGTTTTCTTCCTGGTTTAGAAAAAAGTGCCTTCGCCATGTTTCTCCAAAGCCGAACGTACACCAATACCTTCTACCAGGTTACCTACTTCGCCAACTGGTACTGGTTTTATTACCAAATATTAAGGAGATAATATTATTTATAAATATATATATATAAGTTATGTAAATCATACAAAGAACACTTGAGTACCCATCACCCAGTTTAAGAAGAAGAATATTACCCTCACCAGCGATGTTCGCAGTGTAACCCTTCCCAACTCCCTTCCTTCCCACTGAGGTAGCCACTATTTTAAATTACGCATTTCTCAAATCCGTGCTATTCTTTATAGTCTGACCACATATATGTGGCCCTAAATAATAGATTCTTTAGCTTTGCTTGTTCTCAAACTTTATCAAAATGAAATCACATTGCGCACATTCTACTGCAACTTATTTCACTCCGTATTGCTTTTTAAATTCATCTATGTCTTTTTTTGTGCACAGCTATAATTTTTTCATTTTCACTTCAACGTGAATTCCACCATAAGAACAGACCAAAATTTATCGTCTATAGTGGATGGAGGTTGGACTACTGCCAATTTTTGTTATTACAAACATTTCTGATACGAACTTTCCTCACATATTTAAAGTATGTGTTATGTACATGTGTGCGCATGTACATATGTGTGTGTGTAAGAATGCAATTACAGGATCAGAGGATATGTTTGCCTGTAACTTATTAAATAATACCAAATAATTTCTCAAAGTCGTTGAACCAGTCTATGCTCCCATGAGCAAAATATGAGAGCTTGATAGCAGCAAATCCTCACTACGACTTGACAGCCCCAGACTTCCACATTTTTACCAGTCTGGCTGGTGTGAACCTTGTGGTTTTAACTTGCATTTCCCTGATTATAATAGGTTGATCACCTTGTCAATATCTGCTGGCCACTTATGTTGCCTCTGCTATTGTCTTTTCAATTCTACTGCCCATTTTTCTTCTGGACTGTCTGTCTTCCTCTTTCCGATTTCAAGGCATTTTTTTCTTTTTTTTTTGAGATGGAGTCTCACTCTGTCACCCAGGCTGGAGTGCAGTGGCGCGATCTCAGCAACCTCCGCCTCCCGGGTTTAAGCAATTCTCCTATCTCAGCCTCCTGAGTAGCTGGGATTACAGATATGTGCCATCACGCCCAGCTAATTTTTGTATTTTTAGTAGAGATAGGGTTTCAGCATGTTGGCCAGGCTGGTCTCGAACTCCTGATCCACCCAACTCAGCCTCCCATAATGCCAGGATTATAGGCGTGAGCCACCACGCTCGGCCTAAAGGCATTCTTGACATATAAATATACCTTTGAGATTTGCAGATTTGGTCCTAGACCAACTTAATAAAGCGAATATCACAATAAAGCAAGTCAAACAGATTTTTTGGTTTCCCAGTGCATATAAAAATTATATTTATACTATACCGTAGTCTATTAAGTACACAATAGCATTATGTCTAAAATATTTATATATATATGTATATATATATATACACACACACTTTAACTAAAAATACTTCATTGCTAAAAATGCTAACAATTATCTGCTTTTTTTTCCTTTCCAGCCCTGGCCCCAGAGCCTATGGCTGCTGGGATGTTGATGTCTATCAAGAACTGGATTGCCATTTATGAACTCCTTTTTAAGGAGTGGAGTCATAGTGGCCAAGAAGGACGTCCACATGCCTAAGCACCCGCAGCTGGCAGACAAGAATGTGCCCAACCTTCATGTCATGAAGGCCATGCAGTCTCTCAAGTCCTGAAGTTACATGAAGGAACTGTTTGCCTGGAGACGTTTCTACTGGTATCTTACCAATGAGGGTATCCAGTATCTCTGTGATGACCTTCATCTGCCCCCGGAGACTGTGCCTGCCACCCTACACTGCAGCCGTCCAGAGACTGGCAGGCCTCAGCCTAAAGGTCTGGAGGGTGAGTGACCTGCAAGACTCACAAGAGGGTAAGCCGACAGAGATACCTGCAGACGGAGTGCTGTGCCCCCTGGTGCCAACAAGAAAGCCGAAGCTGGGGCTGGGTCAGCAGCCCAATTCCAGTTTAGAGGTGGATTTGGTCATGGACCTCAGTAAAATTGGAGAGGATTGTTTTGCATTGAATAAACTTACAGCAAAAAACACTTTTAAAAAATGCTAACAATTACCTAAGCCTTCAGCGAGCTGCAATCTTTTTGTTGGTGGAGTATTTTGTCTCAGTGTTGATGGCTACTGGCTGATGAGGGTGGGGGCTGATGAAGGTTAGGGCGGCTATATCTTAAGACAATGAAGTTTGCGTCATCAACTGATGCTTCCTTTCATGAAACACTCTTCTGTAGCCTGTGACGCTGTTTGGTAGCATTAGACCCACAGCAGAACTTCCTTCAAAACTGGAGTCAATCCTCTCCAACTCTGCCAAGTGCTTTATCAGCTAGGCTTATGGGACAGAATACATCCTTTGTTGTCATTTCAATGATGTTCACAGCATCTTTACCAGGACTAGATTCCATCTCAAGAACCCACTTTCTTTGCTCATCCATAAGAAGTGACTCCTCATCTGTTTACACTGGACCATGAGAGTGTAGCAATTCAGTCACATCTTCAGGTTCTAATTCAGGTTCTCCACTCAATCTGCAGCTACTTCCTCCAGCCAAGTCTCCAATTCTTGAAAGGCATCCATGAGGTTTCGAATCAACTTCTTCCAAACTTCTGTTCATGTTGATATTGTGGCCTTCCCTATCACGAATATTCTTAATGGCATCTAGAATGGTAAACCCTTTCCAGAATGTTTTTGATGTACCTTCCTCAGACCCATGAGAGGAATCACTACCTATGGCAGCTAGAGCCTTATGAAATATATTTCTTTTTGTTGTTGTTGTTTTTAAAGACAGCGTCTTGCTCTGTTAGCCAGGCTGGAGTACAGCAGTACAATCATAGCTCACTGCAGCCTTGAACTCCTGGGCTCAAGCAATCCCCCACAGCTCAGCCTCCCAAATAGCTGGAACTATAGGCATGTGCCACGACACCCAGCTAATTTATTTAATCTTTCTTTTGTAGAGACAGGGTCTCACTATGTTGCCCAGGCTAGTCTCAAACTCCTAGCCTTAAGCAATCCTCCTGCCTCAGCCTCCCAAAGTGAGCCACTGCACCCAGCCAGGAAATGTATTTCTTACATAGTAAGACATGAAAGTCAGGTCTTACTTACACCATCCCCAGGTGATTCATGTGCCCATTAAAGTTTAAGAAGCACTAGCCTGAGATTCATTTTAGGGAAATTCACATGGTGATATTAAGTATGCAAATGGATATCCGAGCCTGAGATAAACCTGCAAATGTGAAGAAGAGAAGCCAGGGAGACGGGGAAAACCAGGAACGGGAGGTGACAAGAACACAGAGAATTGGTGAATATTCGGGAAGGGTCGCTGTGCTGAATGACCCTGAAAGATCAAGCACATGCAGGCTGGAGAGGCCCTTCAGGTATGCATGTGTCTCACGGTGGCAGAAGCCAGGCTGACTAGGGAAGGGCAGCTGAGGAAACGGGATCCACGCAGACAACTTGATGAGCAGTTTTGCTGTGTGCGGCAGGGAAGGGAGCAGACACCTGGAGGATCTGGGGAAGTCACTTGGTTCTGAGATGAGAGAGATTCAGGAGCTGGTTAAAGATGTAAGTTTCTAAAAAGGCAAAGCAGCTTATGCAAAATGCTTCCTCTCATCATGAGGAAACATCAGATGGGCCCAGTACCAGGGATGTTCTATAAAATACTCAACTTTCAAAAATGCCAAGGTCATAAAAGGCAAGAAATGACTGAGGAACTGTCATAGGCTTGAGCAGACTGAGGAGCCGTGTCAACTAAACGTGATGTGAAAGTCTGGACTGGGCTCCAGAACAAAAGAGGAAGAACTGGCAGAATGCTGTAAAGTCTGTAGTTTCATGGCTGGATTGAACCAATGCTAACTTCATAACTCCACTATGATCATGTAAGATGTTATTATTAGGGGAAGCTGAATGAGGGTATATGGGAACTCTGTGTATTAATTTTGCAAATTTATGTCTAAAATTCTTGCAAAATAGGCCAACGAGGTGGCTCATTATAGGCTCATGCCTACAATCTCAGCACTTTGGGAGGCCAGGACAGGCAGATCACCTGAGGTGAGGAGTTCAAGACCAGCCTGGCCAACATGGCAAAACTCCATCTCCACTGAAAATACATAAATTAGCCAGGCATGGCTGTACACACCTGTAATCCCAGCTACTTGGGAGGCTGAGGCAGGAAAATGGCTTGAACCCAGGAGGCAGAGGTTGCAGTGAGCCAAGATCGCACCACTGCACTCCAGCCTGGGCAACAGAATAAGACTCCGTCTCAAAAATAATAATAATAAAATAAATAAAATAAAATTCTTGCAAAATAAAAACAAACAAAACTCAGGTTCTCATTCATCAGGCTGGGCACGGGACTCAGAAAGTAATGTATAGGTTTTTGTTATTGTGGTTGTTCTTACTGGTGTTTTGGAACCTACGAGTGGAACAAAGGTTGACTCAAATGACATCAAAAGGGTGAGAGCACTGCCGATGGAGCAATGCAGAGGACAGGATGGCACCGAAGATGCAAGGACCAGCGAGGAGCCCTGAGGGTTGAGAAGGAAGGGAGAGAGGGAGGGAAGGAGGGAGGGAGGGAGGGAAGGAGCAAACCCAGAGAAGAAGTGGCCTTTGATCCTCCACAAGACAGTGTCCCTGAAAATTACTACCATGGAGGACAGACTGAGAGAGTGCAGAGACCAGGAAACTTTATAGATTTACTTGTGAGACTGTGGGAATTTGGTTAAAGGGCTCCTCTGGATATAGTATTTCCTACTTAAAAAAAAAAAAAAAAAAAAGTCCAAGTCATCCACTGAAAGTAGGGAGTGGTTGGGGGATGGGGCAGAGCACACCAGGTGAGTGGAGAATTCGTGAAAGACCTGGAGGGGCAGGGGAGAGGGAGCCGTCCACAGAAATGAGATAGGATGGCCGGGCTTTGCCTAAAACTAGAAGACAGGTTTCCTATGTCCTTGGGAGGAAAAACTGCTGTTTGCAGATCAGTGTTTCAGGCTGTAGTTGGATATGGGGACTTAATCTTGCAACACAGAAAATACCAGCCTAGGAGTGAATAAAAAGTAACTGACTGCAGCTCACCCCCCACTGTTTTAAGTTTACAAAGATTATTATTTTTATTATTTTTATTTTTTTTATAAAGACGGGGTTTCACCATTTTGGTCAAGATGGTCTTCAACTCCCGACCTCAGATGATCCGCCAGCCTCTGCCTCCCAGAGTGCTAGGATTACAGGCGTGAACCACCGCACCCGGCCTAGTTCACAAAGATTCTTAAACTTTGTTTTGAAGTCTTCCTTTGACATCCTTTGTTTCTTGACTTTTATTAGGTCACAGACAACATTAAAATGTTTGAATTGCCATATGTAACATCTTTGATTCCTGACTCAAATAAGAGGCACCATGGTGTAATAGAGAGTGCTGGAGACGAGAGCTTGCAGGTCTCGGGCCTCATCCCGGCCCACCTGGAGGAGCCGTTTCACATTCCTGGATCTCCGTCCTCTCATCTGCTTAACAAGATATGCAGTCCCTGATAATTACTACCTGAAAAATGGGTGTTGACGTCTGACTTCCCAAGTGAAAGGGAAATAGGGCCCTGTGCATATGCTATGAGGTTTTCTCTAACCCTCAAACCATAAGAGGTTCCCCAGAAAGAGAAAGAGGAGCCCCAAAATGATGAATGGCCAAGATACCAGCAGTGGGCAGCTTCAGTATTAGCTGGAAAAATACCAGCTCATAAAAAGCATAGCTCCTCAGCACTGGCAAAACACAATCCCATCTAGTGAGGGATAATGGGGCCAAAGTCTCCAGAACATTCCACAGAGAACAGAGCTGGGCGTGTTCTATCTCCAACTTGCTCAGCTCCCCCAGAGAAATCCCTCGTAATTAGTCACCCCTTCCATTTCCTTCTCTAAAGATGGGACACAGATAACAATTAGCGACCTCACCCAAACTTAAAGAGAACTCATGTGTAACTTCAGAAAACAATGACTGCAACCAAACAATACTGAAATACAGATACTGTAAGACTTTAAAAAAATTAAACTATTCTACCTAAAACACCAGTTTAGCCTTCAGGTTGGGGTTTAGGGACTATTTCTGTACATGACATTTGAGGAGCTAAGCATATTAATATGTTGGTTTAATTGAAGGCCAGGTACACAGTATTTATTAGAAGGTGTTCTGTTTTGCTTTGTTTTGCTTTATTCTTTCCTAAATAAAATGCAATCCTCTTTCACCAACCTAGAAAGCAAGATCGTCAGCACTTTGAGTAACCAAAACAAACTCAACTAAGTAACTCAATTCACTAAGAACAAAAGCAAAAAAAAATTCTCTGTCAACCATCTGTTTCTAAAATAATTTAATTTAAAACACAGTCCTGTAACAACAGGGAAAAGGACACCATCAGCTTCCAGATAATCTTCTGTCTCCTATTACGCTCACAGCAGGGGTGGCACACGACATCCCATGACTAAGCATGAGCAGGCACTTTCCCTCCTCCCAACAGCAGAAGCCAGCAGCAATGAACATCCACACCAATGCCCAAGCAGCCAGGAGACACCACCGCCTCCCTGAGGGGTATTAATTCCAACAAACAGTAAACAGCTTATGCTGCAGGCTCAATGCCTTAAATCGGCTCTAAATTATGCTTTTATTTTATATCAAGGGATCAGGAGGCTTAAGGGAGAGAGGGGTCACACCAGCTGGAAGCAGCAGCAAGGGCAAGGGCACCACGTCTGGACAAAGTGGGATGTGTCTGCAGTGGCTGGATTTGGTTGGAGGGAATAATACGAGAAAAGTTGGCCCAAGGCTGTGAGAATGTCGGCAGACAATAGGATGCGATCGGATATTTTGAGCACAGCAGCTTTTTGACCAAAGTTATCCTGCAGAAAAACCAATCTGGGAGAGCAGAAAAAAGCATAAAATAGTGCTCCATCATACACACAGATATGCATGGTTGATGGGGCAAGGAGTGTGATCAGGACAGTGAAGGGAAGAGAAAAGAAGTTCCAAGCCAGAGAGACTGCACTAAGGTAAGATAGATGATAAAAGTCAGCAGCCAATGGGTTGGATGGGGAAGACAACGAAAAGTCACAGGTGATTCTAAGTCACAGTTCCAACTGCCCACTAGGCAATTCCACTTGAGTATTCAACAGGCTCCTAAAAAACTCTGAGCCTCCCTCATCTGCCACTTAATATCTCGTGCCCACAGCCAGGTCCTGCTAGCACTGTTGACCCTCACACGCCCTCCTCCCCACCGCCACCGATTAACTTAGGCCTTACGAAGACCTGCTCAGATCCCATCTTGCACAGCTTCTGTGGGAGACAGGCTTTCCATGACACTGGAGCGCAGGAGGCAGAAGTGTCCTGAGGCCACAGACATCGCCTGCTTCCTCGCTCACTCTGAGTTTGGTTCGGAAACCTGGAGAGGCCACAGCATCCACAAACATCCTTTAAAATGGCTTCTATAGTGCTTCTTGGGTGGTGTCATAAGCCCTATATGCAAAGGGTGGCAGCACTTCCAGCATGACAAGTTCCCACCTTGTCCAAACAATGTCACTAGAGATGTGTGACCCCCCCCCACCCCCCCACACACACCCCAAACACTGGGGCTGTGGGCCAAGGGAAGGTGTGCTGAGAAACCCTGTCCTGTCACCGCTCTGGCCCTGATCAGAGGTGTGTGTTCCTGGCCATGGTAATCAGACAAGCTATGGTCTCTCTCTACCAGCCATAACCCACCATAAGCTCTGCAGTCTCCTCTAGCCTATTCCAATCCATCTCGAGTTTTCTAATATGCAGAGCTGATCAATCCATTCTGTATATATGAAGTTCATCTAAAAGAAAAGAAACAATCGAACTAAGTCATTTATTCTTAAAATCCTCCAGTGGCTCTTAAAAGCCTTCAGAAATCCAAAGCCCTAAGCTGATACACAAAACAGCCTTCAGCTCCCCATTCCTGCCTGTCCCACTAGTATTTCCCTCCCCGACAGCAGCCCATGCCCCAGCCATTCAACGCACGCTCTGACGACCACGCTTTTGCAAAGACTGTTCCCTTTACTGGTACTGGCCTCTCCTCCTTCCCCTAACTCCTGTCATACCCCAGAACCCCCTTTTCCATCTTCCCCAGAACTCTGCATGTGCTTTTCTCGTGACACTGAAGTTGTATTCTTGGTTTCCTCATTACTCACTTGTCCCCCTCACCCCACCCCAGATCATGAGCTACTTGAAGGAAGAGGCTGTGTCTCATCAGCATGCCTCCCATGTCCAACCCAAACACTAACATGTCCATTCATTCATTCAAAGTCCAACAAATACTACCAGCCATGTGAGCTAAGCGCAGGGTATGAAGTGTTAGCCCAGATGGAAAGGTCCCCTGCTCACAACTTTATGGTTGAGAAAAGGAGACAGACAATAATGATGAACTGAGAAGACTGGTAAGGAAATAAGCAAGGTGCTGTGATGGAGAATGACAGACAAGGAAGGTCAGGAAAGGATGAGGAGCTCAGAGAGAGACAGGAAGGCTGCTGCAGGCAGAGGGGGTGGTGAGTGCAGCGGCCTGAAGTGGGAAGGAGATTGACAGATGTGCACATGGCTGGTATGAATGGTGCGGGTCACCAAGGGGAACCTGTCGTTTGAAGTTCAAATGGAAGGTGAGGTGCCAACTCGGGGTGGATGGAAATGTGACTCTAGGGTTTGAGAGGGAAATCTGGGCCAATGATACAGATTGGTGATTATCTGTAGAAAGATGATCATTGGAGTCAAATGATACCATCAAGAAAGGTGAGTTTGACTTCCAAGCCCTTCAGGTTGGAAGGTGCTTCATTTAAGGGTGCTCTGCCACTGTCAGGAGGGGCCAACTTTAACAATCATACTGCTATAGTCTGAATATTTGTGTCACCCTAAAATTCATATGTTGAAACCTAACCCTGAGGTGTTGGTATTAAGACACAGGGCCTATCAGGCGCAGGGGTTCACACCTATAATCCCAGCCTTTTAGGAGGCCGAGGTGGGCAGGTCACCTGAGGTTGAGAGTTCAAGACCAGCCTGACCAACATGGAGAAACCCTGTCTCTACTAAAAATACAAAATTAGCTGGGTGTGGTGGCGGGTGCCCTGTAATCCCAGCTACTGAGGAGGTTGAGGCAGGAGAATCACTTGAACCCAGGAGGTGGAGGTTGCGGTAAGCCAAGATCCCGCCATTGCATTCCAGCCTGGGCAACAAGAGCAAAACTCTGTCTCAAAAAAGAAAAAAAAAAGAGGTAGGGGCCTTTGGGAGGTGATTAGGTCATGAGGGCCCCTAATCATGAAAAGGATTAGTGTTCTTATTAAAAAGGCCCGAGAGAGTTTGTTTGACCCTTCTGCCATATGAGGACACACAGGAGGCGCTGTCTATGAGGAACAAGCCCTCATCAGAAACCGAGCCTGCTATATATGATCTTGATCTTGGACTTCTCAGCATCCAGAACTGTGAGTGATAAATTTCTATTGTCTATAAATGGCCCAGTCCAAGGTATTTTGTTATAGCAGCACAAACAGACTAAGAGACATACCACACTGAGTACCAGTTACAGAAGTCTATTCTGTAATCCAATTCAGTCAAGCACACATATTATTCATTCTCATCCTTCCTTAATTTATTTCCATTCACTGGCAATCTTTCCCAAACCCCCTGTTCTGCCTGCTTATTGGTATGAAGAGCCTACTGATTAGCAATTATCCATAGCATTAACTCTCTAAGTGTCTATAATTATGACTTCTCTTGGTTTATTTGAGGGCTCTGTGGGACTCCATGATAAGGAATGACATGAAGTTAATGTAAATACGAATTTGACGAGAAACTAACCAGATCGAATCTATAGATAAGCCATAAGGCAATTTTCTAAAGCTGCGGTCCCTTCCACATAGAGTTCTATGCTTGTTTTTGCTATTGCAATAAAATGTTTAAATGCTGCGAAACAACCCAATTTTGGCATTTTAAACTTTTTATTATAGGCCGGGCACAGTGGTTCATGCCTGTAATCCCAGCACTTTGGGAGACCGAGATGGGCGGATCACCTGAGGACAAGAGTTTGAGACCAGACTGGCCAACATGGCAAAACCCTGTGTCTACTAAAAACGCAAAAATTAGCTGGGCGTGGTGCCACACACCTATAATTCCAGCTATTCTGGAGGCTAAGGCAGGAGAATAGCTTGAACCTGGGAGGCAGAGGCTGCAGTGAGCTGAGATCTCAGCCACTGTACTCCAACGTGGATGACAGAGTGAGACCCTCTCTCAAAAAAAAAATTAAACTTTTTATTATAAAATTTTCAGACATACACAAAAGTTGAAAGACTAGAACCCATTACTCAGCTTCAACCTGAAAAACTTTATTTTTAAAACACAAATACAGCACATCCTAGACATCATTCATTTCTGTAAATACTTTAGCATCTCTGATAAGGATTTTTCAAAAATCATAACCACAATATAATTATCACACCCAACAAAGTTCAAAATAATTCCTAATATCATCTAATTATACATTTCAAACTTGGTTTTCAAACTTGGTTTTCCTTGGTGGCCTTTGGGAGGTGAATAGGTCATGAGGACCCCACCCTCATGAATAGCATTACTGTCCTTATAAAAAAAGGCCCGACAGGCCGGGCGCGGTGGCTCAAGCCTGTAATCCCAGCACTGTGGGAGGCCGAGGTGGGTGGATCACAAGGTCAAGAGATCAAGACCATTCTGGTCAACATGGTGAAACCCCGTCTCTACTAAAAATACAAAAAATTAGCTGGGCATGGTGGTGTGTGCCTGTAATCCCGGCTACTCGGGAGGCTGAGGCAGGAGAATTACCTGAACCCAGGAGGCGGAGGTTTCGGTGAGCCGAGATTGTGCCATTGCACTCCAGCCTGGGCAACAAGAGCGAAACTCCATCTCAAAAAAAAAAAAAAAAAAAGCCCAACAGAGCTTGTTATTGTGCAAAAATATTTTTGTATAACAGTACAATTGCTTTCTTCTAACCAGAATCCAAACGAGGTACATACATTGCTTTGGTTCATGTGTCTCTTAGGTCTCTTTAACTTTATAACAGTTTTCTTCTCTTTTTTTCTCCCTTTTTTAAGCTCTCACTATTTACTTGTTAAACAGAGGTCATTTGTCCCTGTAGACAAATTTTTGTATTTGGCTGACTATATTCTCACGGTGTCATTTAATATGTTCTTCCCCCAAATTTCTGATAAACTGGTAGTTAGATCCAGAGGCTTCATTAGGTTCAGATTCAATGTTTTTGGCAAGAATACTCTCTAGGGGGTCCTCTGTAATTCCACTGTATCACAGCAGGAGGTGCCTGATTTCTCAATGTCCTATTCTGAGTGATACTAAAATTTGTCAAGGGCTTAAGAGGTGACAGCCCTCTCCATCCATTACAAGGCTCCTCATCAACTCTTCACATAATGACTAAGCAGTCACTGATCAACACTGCCTCCATCCGTTATTTCATTAGGGAGGTTGGGTTTTTTAAGTCTGCATTAATAAAAGATGTTCTAGCCCGGCATAGTGGCTCACGCTTATAATCCTATCACTCTGGCAGGCCCAGGCAGGAGGACTGCTTGAAGCCTGTGGTTTGAGACCAGCCTAGGCAACATAGTGAGGCCCCATTTCTATATAAAAAAAGTTTCCTTTAAAAAAATAATTTAAAAAGATATTCCAACACTGGAATTATAGAAAGAATAGTAATTTGGAGTCTGGAACAATAATTTTATTTGTTTTGTAAGAACATTTAATAAGTCATCTGATGAGGAATTCAATACAAAGATGCTGATTTCTGTACTGTTCTTTAAAAATATTACACACACATCACTGACCCTGTGAATGAATTAAAGTCCCCCTCCCCCTCCAAAGGTCACAGCTCCATAAAGATAGTAAGTAAAGAATAAGGCAGATCTTGGAAATTATGACACCTATAAAGGAGGGAAGGAGGAAATAGCAATGTCAGAATATCTCCAAAGCAGTGCATTTATTACAGCACCTTTCCAAAAAACAGATTAAAGAAGTACTGAAATAACCTAAAGACACGATGGTTACAAGTTTCAAATTCCTCTTCTTCCTAGAGTTTCTACAAAACAGCAAAAAAGAATCTGAATCCTTTTCTCCCCATCCCCTACTCAGAGAAGTGTTAATAAACAGTAAAATACATGCGTAAACAGAAGACTCCTCCTCCCTTCAAAAACAGAGGCCAGTTAATGCCTTCCGCATAATCACTTAATGACCCTGAGAAATCCTCTATTAATAGCCAAGCTGCACAGGTACCTACAGTTCCCCCTGGGTTAAAGAACTTCCACTCAGGAGAGCAATTAGCACTCTGCTGAACTGAACTGCCCAACCTGCTGCAAGAAGGTAAGGAAGGGAAGCAGGAGATAACCTTCAGGGACCAGTAAGATAAGGGAGCCTAAACTCTTCTAAAGAGGAAATAAGGAAATGTTAAACACATTGTAATGAATGCCACTGAACTATAAGCTTAAAAGTGATTCAAATGGTAAATTTCGCGTTATGTATATTTGACCACATTAAAAGTCATGATGCTCAATTTTTATAGGCTCGAGTGACCAACAGCCATCCTCTGCCAGGTGCTATGCTCCATTATCCTTCTCACTTCATTGGTGAAGAACCCGAGGCTCCAAAAGATTAAGTAACTTGTTTAAGTCCCACAACTGGTAAGTGACGGGCCCAGGATTCAAACCCAGATCCATCCGCTGCCAAACCCCATTGCTCTGGGCACAGCACCACATTGCCTCTCTGAAGAGGTGTACTGAGAGTTTGCAAAAGAAGTTTCCAGAATATCATTCTTGAGCAGCTCTATACAAAAATTTTCATAATTGAAGGCAAACGAGAATTCTATTAAAAACTGCTTCCCAATTTGAAAACTCTACTCACTGCATCTCAACACAAGCCCATCAACTTCAGGAGGTTTAAACAACACGTAAAAGAGCAATACGGTGAAAACAGTATCTCAGATGCTAAAGCCAGAGACGTATGAGGCTAGCTCCTGCCATCAGCTCTGCACCATTGCAGGGGGATGGATGCTGCCAGAGGAAAACCTGGAACCTGGTTCCGGTGGCTGAGGCTCACGAGGAGACCCAAAGAGCAGAGGTATGAAAAGCTGGGAACTGTCCCAGCCACCAGCTTTCTCGGGCACTGCAATAGTGAAACAGCGCTCCCTTACCTGCAAAAGTAATTTGGAGGTTGGTCCAGAGGCAACAAAACTCAAGCAAGAAACACAATGGACCAAACACCTGCCTGCTGCCCCCAGCAACCTCCTAAGGGCCGCCTGGGCCTCAAACAACAGATGAGCAACCAACGTATATCACTGCAGACGGTCTGTCCTCCTCCAGAGGAAGCTGAGGCAGCTTGCTAGACCCACAAGGAAGAGGCAGAGAAATAATCACAGATCTCCTCGCTTGTGACCACAGTGGCAACAATGACTCCAGAGTGCTTGCTTTGTGCCCAGATGCTTCACGAGTCTCCCTCGAGTCCCACAAAGCCCAAGGGTGAAGCCACTGTTCTCATCTCCATTTTACAGCAGGGCAGGCAGCACAGAGAGGTCAGGTTTACCCAAATCCCTGCCAGAGAATGTGGACTAGAGCCCTGGGCTGTCTGCCCCTGGCACCTGCAGTCTCAGTCACAGCACACGAAACTCATGCCTGTGGAGGAAAGCACCACCCAGGTGAATAACTTTTCAAAAATTATTTCCTTTATTCTTTTCTGGTTTTTTGTTTTTGTTTTTGTTTTTTTTTCTTGAGACAGAGTCTTGCTCTGCCACCCAGGCTGAAGTGCAGTGGCATGATCTTGGCTCACTGCATCCTCCGCCTCCTGGGTTCAAGCAATTCTCCTGCCTCAGCCTTCTGAGTAGCTGGGATTACACACATCTGCCACCACACCCAGCTAATTAAGTAGAGAGGGTTTCGCCATGTTGCTCAGGCTGGTTTCGAACTCCTGACCTTGTGATCTGCCCACCTCGGCCTCCCAAAGTGCTGAGATTACAGGCGTAAAGCCACTGTGCTTCCCCCCGGCCCCCCGCTTTTTTTTATAATTGACAAATAAGCTGTGTGTTTGTTGTGTACAACATGTTTTGAAGTATATATAGATTGTGGCATAGCTAAATCCAGCTGGCTAATAAAGGTGTATTACCTCACATAGGTTAGTTTTTGTGATAAGAACACTTACATCTACTGTCTTAGCATTTTGTTTTAATAGAGACAGGGTCTTGCTATGTTGCCCAGGCTAGTCTTGAAACCCCAGGCTCAAGCAATCCTCCCACCTCACCCTCCCAAAGTGCTGGGATTATAGGTGGGGGCCTCTGAGCAGGACTCTCTTAGCATTATTTATTTATTTATTTATTTATTTATTTTTTCAGATGGAGTCTCACTCTGTCACCCAGGCTGGAGTGCAATGGCACGATCTCGGCTCACTGCAACCTCCACCTCCCAGGTTCAAGTGATTCTCCTGCCTCAGCCTCTTGAGTAGCTGGGATTATAGGCGTGTGCCACTGTGCCAAGCCAATTTTTGTATTTTTAGTAGAGATGGGGATTCAACATCTTGGCCAGGCTGGTCTCGAACTCCTGACCTCGTGATCATCCACCCTTCTCAGCCTCCCAAAGTGCTGGGATTACAGGCGTGAGCCACCATGCCCAGCGCTCTCTTTGCATTTTTAAAGATTAACATATATTGGTATTAACTGGTAACTATCATCACTACATTGTACAATAGATCTCTTGAACTGACTGCTTCTAAGTGAAATTTTGTATCCTTTAACCAACGTCTCTCCAGCCACCCCAGCCCCCACACCACCCCAGCATCTGAGTAACTTTTCACTCAAAAGCCATATAATTGCCAAGAAGTACATAGAGGGACGCTTAATGTTATTTGTCATCAAGGAAATGAAAATCAAAAGCACAATAAAATACCAATTCATACCCATGGGATGGCTGTATTTTTTAAAGGGAAAAATAAGTGTTGGTGAAAATATAAAGAAACTGGAACCCTTATACACAGCTGGTGCCTCCACTGTGGAAAAGAGTTTGGCAGGGATTTGGTCTCTCAACAAGTTAAACATAGAATTATCACACGACCCACTAATTCCACTCCCAGCTATATGCCCAAAAAACAACACTGGAAGCAAGCATTCAAACCAAAATTTCCACTTGAATGCAGCATCGTTCACAAAAGCCAACAGATGATATCAACCCAAATGTCCACCAACTAATCAATGAATCAACAAAAGGTGATATACCCATAAAATGCAATGCTATATTCAACCACAAAAAGGAATGGAAGACCAATGCATATTTCAACACAGATGAACCTTGAAAACGTTATGCTAACTGAAAGCAGCCAGACGCATACACACACACACAAATACATACTGTTTGATTCCATTTACATGAAATATCCAGAAAAGGCAAACCCATAGATACAGAAAGCAGGTTGTGGCTGCCAGGGGCGAGGAGGGTGCAATGGAACTAGACAGGGGTCTATTGTACCCTGTCTAGTCAGTCTTGTGGCTGCACAATACTGTGGATGTACTTACTGTCACTGAATTGAATACTTTGAAATGGCTAAAATGGTAAATTTTGGCCCAGTGCAGTGGCTCACGTCTGTAATCCCAGCTCTTTGGGAGACTGAGGCAGGCAGATCATGAAGTCAAGAAATAGAGACCACCCTGGCCAACATGGTGAAACACCGTCTCTACTAAAAATACAAAAATTAGCTGGGTGTGGTGGTGCGTGCCTGTAATTCCAGCTACTTGGGAGGCTGAGGTACTAGAATCTCTTGAACCTGCGAAGCTGAAGTTGCAGTGAGCCAAGATCGAGCCACTGCACTCTAGCCTGGCAACAAAGCAAGACTCCATCTCAAAAAAAAAAAAAAAAAAGGTAAATTTTATGTTATGCATATTTTACTAAAAAATAGTTTAAGGCAGCCAATTGAAGGCATCCAATGCAAAACCCTCCTCGGCCCAGTTAGATACCCTTATTCCAGTTTAACTTGGGTAAGCTATTATTTTTTTAAAGTTCACCTATTTTCCACCAGGATAGTGTCTCTCAAAGAGGAGTCTTGCTCTCAGAATCACCTGGGGATCTTTTTAAAATATGCATCTCCAGGCCTTTTCCCAGACTCTCTGAGGGGGTGGGGCCCAGGAATGCGCATTTTTACACTCACGCCAGGTGCCTTAGCAGTAGCCCCTGTCTAAGACATCGCATCCCCAGCCTTCCAGGCAGTTTTCGGAGCTTCTTGAAGGTGTTAATCATCTCCTTATTAACGCTCCACTCCAGCCGTTTGACAGCTACTGTCTAAGCACTACCTCTGGGCTGTTCGCATCTGCTGTGTTCAGGCCTCAGCTGCACTGTGCAAACCAAGGTACTTAGTGGGTCAAGGGCAGCTTCTGCCCTCACCTGGCAGCTCTGGATCATTTCTGGTCCACACAGGTGATTATTCGCTTTTGAGCTGAGACTTTTTGGCTCTCTGTGCTCACATTTCGTCTATCAATTTTATGTATTTAAAGCATGAAGTCACTTGTGCCATCCTGCCCAAGACTGTGACTTCTGACCACCTCTACTTTAAAACCAGAGTGCTAATATGTTTTCTTACAGACATATTAAAATCATCCTTTAACACAGACCACTTTAAAATTAGATTATAAAAGATATATATTTTTTTCATATGATGTGGCGATTTTAAAAAATATATCCACAAAGGCTGGACACAGTGGCTCATACCTGTAATCCCAGTGCTTTGGAGGCTGAGGCAGGAGGATGGCTTGAGCCCCGGAATTCAAGGCTGCAATGGGCCATGATTGTGCCACTGCACTCCAGCCTGGGTGACAGGGCAAGACCGCATATCAAAAAAATAGAATGTCCACAATCGAGGTCAACAGGAAGCTTTAAAAACAGTATGTTTAAGGGGGTTCTCTTGGAATACTATGCAGCCATAAAAAAGGATGAGTTCATATCCTTTGCAGGGACATGGATAAAGCTGGAAACCATCATTCTCAGCAAACTGACACAAGAACAAAAAACCAAACACCACATGTTCTCACATGTGGGTGTTGAACGATGAGAACACATGGACACAGGGAGGGGAACATCACACACCGGGGCCTGTTGGGGGTGGTGGGCTTGGAGAGGGATAGCAGGGGGTAGGGGGATTGGGGAGGGAAAGCATTAGGAGAAATACCTAATGTAGATGATGGGGTGATGGATGCAGCAAACCTGCATGCTCTGCACATGTACCCCAGAACTTAAAGTATAATAATAAAAGAAAAAAGAAGGTATAATAATAAAAGAAAAAAGAGGGTTCTCTTAGCTGAGCTTACAAGTTCCCCTTCCCCTTCTCTCCTCCCCTCCGCCTTCCCCTGTCCCTAAGCTCTCTCCACCCTTTGCCTGCCTCTCCCCAGTCCCACGGTCTTACTGCCTCTCATCTGCTCTCTTTTCTCTTTAACTTGTTTAACATATCATAATAACCTGAAGTCACATAATGTATTACATTCATTGTTACATTTACTGAGTGAGGCGTTTTATTCTTTGCTTTTAAACACTGGTTATAGTTTTCTCTTTAAAACATTGTTTTCTGTTTGTATGTAAGCCTTAGTTGATTTCTGCAGAGGAATCAGTGGTCTTTAAGAGAAAAAGACTCTTGATTACTGACCCTATTTAGACAAGAAACACAGGCCATCTTCAGTGAAAGTTTAAACCACTCTACTGTCATGGCACAATTACTCTTTCTTTTGCTTGGCCATAGGGAGGAGAGGAAAAGTCTCTCTCAGGCTAAAGATATTCTAAAACAGAACTTTAAAAAAAAAAAAAAAAAGGGCCTGGCCAGGCACGGTGGCTCAAGCCTGTAATCCCAGCACTTTGGGAGACCAAGGCGGGTGGATCATTTGAGTCCAGGAGTTCGAGACCAGCCTCAGCAACATGGCAAAACCCTGTCTCTACCAAAAATACAAAAATTAGCTAGGCGAAGTGGCATGCTTCTGTAGTCCGAGCTACTCAGGAGGCTGAAGTGGGAGGATCGCTTGAACCCAGGAGGCAGAGGTTGCAGTGAGCCGAGATCACACCACTGGACTTTGGCCTGGGTGACAGAGCGAGACCCTGCCTAAAAAAAAAAAAAAAAAGGCCTAATAGCAGTTCTATATGGAGGCATCTAGAGGCCCCCAGTTCTTTGGAATCCCTGACCCCACCCCGTCTCCCCCAACTATGCCTCTCCGCCAACTATGATGACAGCAAATGCTCGCAGGCATTGCCCAGTGCCTCTGCAGGTGACACTGCCCAGCTGAGAACCTCTGGGGCTCACTGCAGCTTTACTGCATGACCTTCAGAGAGAGGCTGATGGGAGCAGGTAAACAACCCCTGGTCTCCCAGCAGCCCCCACTGCCAACGGGTGGCAGGAAAAGCCACAGGAGAGCATCCACTGGGATTGTATTTACCTACATGTTCCCACCAAGCAGGATAGTAAGTCAACTCTAGCTCCCTTCCATTTAAGTCCATTAGTATAGAACCACCATTCATGCAGTTGAGTAGCTGAGTTTCTTGGGTAATTTGCAGCCCCATGTTGACCAGCTGACCCAAGATTGAAACGTTAATAAAATAAGCTACCACGGAAAACAAGTGAACTTCTTAGCATCCATGATGGCTTCTATGTACTGAATGCCTACTCTATGCCAAATTCTGGGCGAAGCACCTTCTGTTAGTACATCACTTAATTTCCCCACACCCACTTTACAAATGAGGAAACTGAAGCTAGAGAGGTTGAAAAACCCAAAAAGGCTGAATGTTAGTAAGATGTGGAGCTAGGGTTTGCATGCACCTGACCCCACCGAGCAGCCAGCCCAGGGGTGGTCTCACACTGCCTGGGTCCACATCCCATTAATAAAAAAACTCCCAAGTACACCTCCACCTATATGCTTCGTTTTAAAATTATATGCACAGACTCCTGTTTTCATATGAAGAATCCTACAAAACATACACTATACCAAGTTTTAAAAGAATGAAGGAAACATACAATAAATAGCCTCATAATATACTTGCTAACATCTGAAGGCAAAACCAAACTATTCTGAGATTCCTCAATAATAACCGTACATGTAAACTACACTTCCAGTCATTCTGATGCATCTGAATCTCAATATTCAGGGGCCAACTTTTCTCGTTTTTTTTGAGACAGGATCTCACTCTATTTCCCAAACTGCAGTATAGTGGCACCATCTCAGCTCACTGAAAGCTGTCTCCTGGGCTCAAGCAATCCTCCCACCTCAGCCTCCTGAGTTGCTGGAACTATAGGCATGCACCACGAAGTCAAGCTAATTTTTGTATTTTTTGTAGAGACGGGGTTTCACTATGTTGCCCATGCTGGTCTCAAACTCCTGGATCAAGCAATCCACCTGCCTCGGCCTCCCAAAGTACTGGGATTACAGGCATGAGCCACCACACCTGGCCTCAGGGACCAAATTCTTATATCACATCTGATTAGATAATCTCATGGGAGGAACTGTATCCCCCAAAAAACACATGTTGAAGTCCTAACCCCCACTATCTCAGAATGTGACCTTACTTGGAAATTGGGCCTTTATAGAGGCAATCAAGGTAAACTGAGGTCACTGGGGTGGGCCGTAATCCAACATGATCGGGGTCCTCATGAAAAGGGGGGAATTCAGACACAGAGACAGACACATATGGAGGGATGACAGTGTGAACACATAGGATGAAGACAGCCATGTGGCTGGCATGATGCAACTACGGGCCAGGGAGTGCCCAGGCCTGCCAGGCAAACAGAAGAGGCAGGAAAGAATCCTCCCTGGAGCCATCAGAGGGAGCATGGCCCCGCTGACACCTTGATTTTGGATTTCTGAGCTCCAAAACTGTGAGAGTCAACCTCTGTCATTTAAGCTGCCAGTCTGTGGGACCTTGTTACATGGCCCTTGCAAACCAATAGATACTGTCACTGTTTTTATGGGGTAATGAGGTAGACCTCTCCCTATAGCCAAGCAAAAGAAAGAGTAATTGTACCATGAGAGTACAGTGGTTTATGGGGCTTATACTGTTTTTATGGGGTAATGAGGTTGACAAGGAGTTCATACGAGGAGTAAGAGCTCTGTCATTTCTTACCCGCCTGTATTTGCACTGTTAAAATCATCTCCAATCTACAACTCTCCACCCCCTTAAAAAAATCACTTTGAGCCATTTGTCTACTAAGGGAAAATTTGTTTATATAAAACCTAGAATTATTTCTATAATTTGAAAATTCACTGAACAGAGCAGTCATCACCTTCATCTACCCCAAGTCACTGAAAGATAAAAAAGTAACAAACTCAGGGCCGGGCGAGGTGGCTCATGCCTGTAATCCCAGCACTTTGGGAGAATGAGATGGGCGGATCACCTGAGGTTGGGAGTTCGAGACCAGCCTGACCAACATGGAGAAACCCCATCCCTATTAAAAACACAAAATTCGCTGGGCGTGGTGGTGCATGCCTGTAATCCCAGCTACTCAGGAAGCTGAGGCAGGAGAATCACTTAAACCCAGGAGGCGAAGGCTGTGGTGAGCCAAGATGGCGCCATTGCACTCCAGCCTGGACAACAAGAATGAAACTCTATCTCAAAAAAAAAAAAAAAAACTCACCATCAACCCCTCCATGGCATGGGATTGGTTTGTCCTCAGGACACTTTACTCTCCATATGTGACACAAAACATTCTGTCATATAGACCAACTGATAATGTCAGGATCGACCCACATATTAGGTATTAGTAAAAGTTAAATTTTATTTTTAGATACAAAATCGTATTTTTTTAAAAGTAAATGGAAGTTCTAATGTTTTCTTCCCATGACCTACCATGGAGACCAAAAGCCTATTCTGCTGTCTCTCAGCATATAGCTAGTGAAGAGACGGGGTTCCAGAGCCACCCTGGGGGACTCCAGTAACACCTAAACCAGTATTCAAGCACCAACCAACTGGGTGAATAAAGGTCCAGTCTGGCTCAAGCTTAAAAGGAGAGTACCAGGAAATGTTTGCAAGGTTAAAAAGTTCCTAAAGCCGGCCGGGCGCCGTGGCTCAAGCCTGTAATCCCAGCACTTTGGGAGGCCGAGGCGGGTGGATCACAAGGTCAAGAGATCGAGACCATCCTGGTCAACATGGTGAAACCCCGTCTCTACTAAAAATACAAAAATTAGCTGGGCATAGTGGCGCGCGCCTGTAGTCCCAGCTACTCGGGAGGCTGAGGCAGGAGAATTGCCTGAACCCAGGAGGCGGAGGCTGCGGTGAGCCGAGATCGCGCCATTGCACTTCAGCCTGGGTAACAAGAGTGAAACTCCGTCTCAAAAAAAAAAAAAAAAAAGTTCCTAAAGTCACCAAACAGTTGTGTGGCCTTGTATGAGTGCAAACCCCAGGAGCGCTGAGGACCTACGACAGACCCCAAGACTGCCCATGATGCACCAGGCTCTCGGAGACCCACAGGTGGGTCACACACTCTAACACATCTGAGCCAACCCCAGCGGGGGCCAGGGGCAGTTCACACAACGTCATGAGAGCAGTTAACACACCTGACTTCAAGACCATGCCAAGCCCCACAGTCTTCCTTATTGGTGCCAAAGTTTCAAGAAGATGGCTGAGGCCACCTTATTTCAAGATCTGCGCAGGAACAAGTTACCCCAGCAACATAAGCTAACACTTGGTGGTCTCCATTGTGTTAAAATGTGTGTATGGGCTGGGTGTGGTGGCTTACACCTAATCCCAGCACTTTGGGTGGCCGAGGAGGCAGATCGCAAGGTCAGGAGATTGAGACGAGCCTGACAAACACGGTGAAACCCCGTTTCTACTAAAAATGCAAAAAAAAAAAAAAAATTAGCCGGACACGGTGGTGTGTGCCTGTAGTCCCAGCTACTCAGGAGGCTGAGGCAGAAGAATCACTTGAACCTGGGAGGCAGAGGTTGCAGTTAGTTGAGATGGCGCCCCTGCACTCCAGCCTGGGTGACAAAGTGAAGTTCCATCTCAAAAAAAAAAAAAAATGTGTGTATGGCTTGATTGCATGTGCTGATTTAATATTTTTAGCTGGGGGTGACAGTGACTGGATGGGGCATGAGAGCTTCTGACGGGCAGGCCATGTTCTATTTCTTGATCTTGGTGTTGTCATACAGCCATCCAGTTTGTGAAAATTCATTGTATATTTATGAATGCTCATAGATTAATACATTTGATCTTTAACTATAATTGTAAAAAATTTCAGAATATATATAAATTTTCAAAAACTAAACATCTATCAAATTTGCAAACACACGTCTAACAGATCCCCCTAACAAAGTGTGAAAGCCACTCAGCTAAGCCGCTCAGAAAAGGCAAAGCCTGCCGCGAATTTCCCCTTCAGCCTTCCTAGTCTTTCAAGAAATGAGGAACCCGGAGCCTTCATTTAATCCTGCGGTGAGATGAATTCCTGAAGAGCTGTGTGGAAACACCTCTGGAATACAAATTCTATTAAGGTGGCTTAGGGGACCCTTGTCATTTAAAGACTATTTGGTACAAGGATAATCACTTCAGATTTATCTTCCACAACTCAGGGCAACCGTCACATGAGTTCGGTTTGCTTAAAAAAAAAAAAAAAGGGACACACCTTCCATGCTGCTCCCAGGCACCACTGACAGCAAAGGCGGCCAAGGCCCACCAGCTCTGGCCCAACCCTGCATGTATGTCTTGGCATGGCTGGCCGGGGTGGGGTTGGGGGGTGGTTCCCACCTCACTGTGGCTCCAGGACTCCGGACCTCCCTGGGGCTGAAACCTCACACTTTCATCAGACACTCTCTCTACCCTGCTGAGGTTATCAGCATCATGTCACATGAGGTCCCTGACCGCCTCACCCTCACCTAGGCCCAGCTGTCACGAGTTACCTCCCTACCTACTCCTTAACCCCAAGGTCAGGCCTGCCCACCCCTTCTCCCTCCTATGCACCCTCCCTCTGTTTTGTTTTGGTTTTTTTCTTCTTTTGAGACAGTTTCACTCTGTCACCCAGGCTGGAGTGCAGTGGTGCAATCTCAGCTCACCACAACCTCAACCTCCTGGGGTCAAGCGATTCTCCTGCCTTGGCCTCCCACAGTGCTGGGATTACAGACGGGCACTACCGCGCCCAGCTGCACCCTCCCTCTGGAGGAAGCTGAATCCCAGATCCATCACAGGATGCAGGGTTCACAGACACTTCCCTTCACCCTCGTCTTTGCTTCTCCCACTTCTCTAGGGTCTTCTCTCCCTAGCAGTTTGTCCTTGACCTTGCTGCTGCCCCGCCCCTATTTCCTTTCCTTCCCTTCCCTGGGCGTTTCTTTGAGCACACAGTTCCCATCCCCTTCCTGCAAGTTTTCTCTGAACAGTCTGCACACACAGGCTGACCCCAGCACTGCCTATGTCTCTATCTGCAGTTCAGAGAGCTGCTCCCCAATTGTGCTGGCTTAGGCTACAAACCCACTTGTCAGATGATGACACCTGCCTTCCCCACAAAACTACTGATTCCATTTCTATAAAGTACCCCAAACTTAGCAAGTCACTCCTCTAAGATTATTCAGGGACAATCTGAGTTCATAAAAATGCTCATGTGGCAAATACTCCTGAACCAACAGAGAAATTCTATACATCATGATGAGCAAACTATACAAGAAAAGAACATAATACAGATGTCGAAGCAACAGCCAGGAATTTAAAGCACTTCATAAACGACCATTAAAGAGTTGCTTTTATAAATATTACAGAATGCAACTGCTTGGTTTTAATCAAACACTCCGGCTCCAGCGCACAACTAAAGAAATACTAAAATAATCTGCTCTGGAATCGGACAAACTGGATTGGAAGTTCCACGAATGCTGGGTTAACCAATCCTGTCCTTCGTGATTCTGTCTATAAAATGAGGAAAAGAACACGCAGGGTGGTTACGTGGACTGCACGGGTGAACGCACGGAAGCTGCTAACTCTGGCCACAGGTCAAAGCCCCAGGCACTCTACCCGTGCCTGGATCCCACACCCAGAGATTCTGACTCAAGGTAGCTGAGTATGGTCTGGGATTTTAAAACTTCCCAGGTGATTATAATCTGCACAAGGTCAAGAGCCACTGGACTGATACACGGCAGGCTTTCAAAAATAACGCCAGCTGTTCGTGCAATTATTAATAACATGGCCTGGAAAATAAGAATCCAGGATTCTGGATCTAAACAACACGAGGCACATCAAAGAAATCAGACTAAGGCAAGTGAGCAGTATTCTAATAATCAGGACCCCTAAGGGGAAATGGGGTTGAGAGCACAGACAAACAAACAAACATGTTGTCTCGTTTCTGTTCTTCTCGGCCAGTAAAAATCAGGAAAAACGTAGTTCCCAGGAATAAACTGAGGACTCTGCGTATCAAATGGTGATCATAAAGGTCACTCACCGCTGTGCAGTAGGAGCTGTGAAGGGCTGATGTGAATCTCCAGGGCCTGAAGTTCTAACCAGCTGCTAATACAAGAATCGCCTAATGGGGCCTCTTTAACAAAATATGCATACCCAAGTATAAAAATGTATTTTTCATGCATTGAAACTTGCACTTGGCATTGGAGACACTAGCTCTGGTTCTGATCGCTTCTGTTACTTTGTGGTCATCTTGAGATTTTCAGATCCTGTTCTATCTAGAAGGTTCTAGAAGACCTTTAAAACAAGCATCACCACCACCCCTAATAAGTGGAAACCCTTGGTAAGTAACATCTAATAAGGAGAAAGCCTGGCAAGGAGAAGCCCGGGCGAATAAAGAACAAGTGAGTCTAGACTGAATATTCAGAATATTCTCCTATCACCACGTGATGGATTCATCTGTGAGGACACATGAGTCAGCTCTCTTTTAAGATGAGAAGTGATCAAATTTTGTTGCTTCAAAGTCTGTTCCGAATCACTCTTGTTTTATTTTATTTATTTATTTAAGAGACAGGGTCTCCTATGTTGACCAGGCTGGAGTGCAGTGGCTATTCACAGGCGCGATCCCACTACTGATCAGCACGGGAGTTTTGACCTGCTCCGTTTCCGACCTGGGCCTGTTCGCCCCTCCTTAGGTAACCTGGTGGTTCCCCACTCCCAGGAGGTCACCATATTGATGCCAAACTTACTGCGGACACCCAATTGGCATAGCGCACTGCAGCCCAGAACTCCTGGGCTCGAGCGATCCTCCCACTTCAGCCTCCCCAGTAGCTGGACTACAGTCACGCGCCACCACGCCCAGTGAATCACTGTTGTTTTAAAAGCAGCTGTAGCCAGATGTGGTAGCTCACACCTGTAATGCCAGCACTTTTCAAGGCCGGTGGATCATCTGAGGCCAGAAGTTCGAGACCAGCCTGGCCAATGTGGTGAAACCCTGCCTCTACTAAAAAATACAAAAATTAGCGGGGCATGGTGGCACACAACTGTAGTCCCAGTAACTCAAGAGGCTCAGGCACAAGAATCACTTGAACCCAGGAGGTGGAGGTGGCAGTGAACTAAAATCACATCACTGCGCTTCAGCCTGGGTGACAGAGCAAGATTCTGTCTCAAAAAAAAAAAAAAAAAAAAAAAGGTAAATAATAGTAAGTGCAGCTTCATCCCTACTTTTCTTTTCAAGCACAATAATAATGGGAAAAAGCAATGAAAAAAATAAGAAATTCTAAAAAGATATTTTTTTAAGAAGGATCACTCCTCCTATATAAAACACTGCCCCAAAAAAAAACACACACATACACACAAAAAAAAAACCTTAAAAATCTATAGTGTAAACACAAAATATGAAAGAAAACAGGTAAAATAAAATAAGGCAAGCTTCCTGAAGAAAGAACATATACTACAAGTAAATGTGCTGAATTCAAAAGGGAAAGTTATGTGATCCACCTTCCCAAGCAGACACTCAACAAGAATTTAACTGGAATTTTTTTTTTTTTTTTTTTTAGACAGAGTCTCGCCGTGTTGCCCCAGCTGGAGTGTCCAGTGTCACAATCCTGGCTCACTGCAACCTCTGCCTCCCGGATTCAAGTGATTCTTCCGCCTCAGTCTCCCGAGTAGCTGGGACTACAGTCAAGTGACACCACACCCAGCTAGGAAATTTTTCAGTAATAAAATGTTAAGGCCTTTTCTTGCATTGTTTATAAATTTTCTCATCTATCGTCCATACAATATAAATATATACACAATAAAATAAACAAGCACTTATTTCACATCTATTGTGATTCATCCATTCTAAGACCTTTCCTTTCACATTTTAAGGTATCTGAAATCAGAGTGAATCTACAGTCATTGGTGCATACGGTTTAAATGGCAGCATTTTTTCTTCATGATCTTTCTCAGAGGTACAGAAAATAAATGGTGCATCACACTATTGATGGCATCTTAGTTTCAATGAAATATTATGTTTAGTAATCAACAGCTCAATTTTACTATGTGCAAAATGCTGGCAAGGGTCTAGTAAGCTATTTGGGGAAAAAGGATATATGCATAAAAAATAGATTAATAATAAAAATTAGCTTCTAACAGCAGCAAATAAATATACAGTGGTAGACAGAAATTGCTAAAAGAATGTGAAATAGAGTGCATTCATGCAATTTAATTCTATTGGTAAAAATAAGGGCTAAACTTTGCTCTGAACACGGCCAGAATTTAGAAAACTGGGGAACCTGGGCAGGAGCTTCCTTTGCAGAAAAGAGCCCAAGTAAGATATCAAAGAAAGAACTGAAAGCCTCACAGGACAGCTAAATCATAGTGTGGGCCACTCCTGTAGGGACACATGAAGATTGGGTGGGTACTGGGGTTAGACCACAGAAGACCTGAACTGCCAAACGAAGCAGTTTGGATTTTATCAAACAAGCTGGCATCCTTAACAGCCGCCCCCTGCCAAAGCGCAGGCTCTCTCTGATGGCCTGGGAGAACTCCTCCGGCTCCTGCTCTCTGGCCAAAAATGGTCTGGTTCTTCCCCCTTGTCTGTCAGGTAATTCTTCTGCCTCCATGGCACCACCCACCCCCCAACAATGCCACAGGCAGTTTTCCACTTGGGTCCCCCCTCTGGATGTTCTCTCCGACCACCCCCAGGCTCACGGAAGCCTCTGCCACTCCTGGAGCAGCACCTGGCTCATGCAGAGCAACTGAAGCTTCAAGAGAAGGGTGCTTGGCAAGAACTGCAGGAAGATTCCCGCACTGCAGAAGAAACTGAGCGATCTCAGACGAGGTGGGGAGGACCAAAGCGAAACCAGGGAAAGAAAAGCTGTGGATGTGAGGGACGTCTGGAAGGGGGACCCCAGGGCTGAGGATAAGGGGGACAGGGAGACGGGAACATCCTGGGGCATGCAAGCCACACCACCCAAGAGGCTGCTGGCACTGCGGACTGCGGCAGGCCTTGGATTAAGTCCCACCCCCACAGCCCTCCTCCAAAGCACCCTCGACTGGCTCTGCCATGTCTTTGTTCCAACACCGTAGGATCCGTGTCCTACTATGTGCCAGAGACACCACTAGATTTCCAGGAAACGGAGACGAGTCAAACACTGTCCCTGATCCCCACTGTCCACCGTCTGGTATTAAAAGCAGAAGGGAAAAACAAATCACTGTAATTCACAACAGCCAAAAGGCAGAAGCAACCCACCAACTGTCCACTGGCTGAAGAATAAATAAACAGACTGTGGTACCTACACACGACGGAATATCACTCAGCCTCAAAAAGGAAGGGAATTCTGACACACACTACAACATGGGTGAAGACTGAGGTCATTATGGTAAGGCACAAAAAGAAATACTAGATGATTCCATTTATAGGAGGTACCTAGAGGAGGCAAATTCATAGAGACAGAAAGTAGGAGGGTGGTTGCCAGGGGATGCGGGGAGGGGAAATGAGCAGTTGCTTGATGGGTGCAGAGGTTCTGTTCTGCAGGATGAAAAGTGTCCGGAGATGGATGTCACTGGTGGTGGCACAGCAGAGGGAAAGGTTATAATGGCATGAAAACGTTTACAATACCGTGAAAACTGCAAGATGCAAATTGTATAGATAGCATGATCCCATTTTATGAAAAAAAGTAAAGTCTCATATACATATTTTAAAACACTAGGAAGACACATATCAAACTGTTTATGTAATAGTTATTGTGAGGTGGCAGAAATAAAGATGATTATTTTCTACTAAATATATTTCTGTACTTTCCAAAGTACCTACAAATGAGGACATTTGTAAGCAGAGACTAACTTTTTTTATCCCAACAGAGACAGAATCAACATGCAGGGAGCTCAGGCACTGACAGCTCTGAGGGTTTTTTGTTTTTTGGTGTTTTTTTTTGTCTTTTTTTTTGAGATGGAGTCTTGCTCTGTCGCCCAGGCTGGAGTGTAATGGTGTGATCTCGGCTCACTGCAACCTCCACCTCCGGGTTCAAGCAATTCTCCTGTCTCAGCCTCCCAAGTAGGTGGGACTACAGGTGTGCATCACCATGCTGAGCTAATTTTTGTATTTTTAGTAGAGACGGGTTTTCATTATGTTGGCCAGGCTGGTCTTGAACTCCTGGCCTCAAGTGATCCACCCACCTCGGCCTCCCAAAGTCAGCACTGGGTTTAAAATGACAGCTAATCACTCACAGGGATTTAGTTCATGGAACAGGTCTGGGATGAATATGCAGTTACAGGTTCAACTACATGGAGGCCACTCCTGAAGCCAAGAGAGTGGTTATGATGTTCAAGAAAGGAGAGAAGGTGTGAAAAGGCATTCTGGGTTAGGATTCAAGAGGAGAAAGCAGCTAAGGGGCAGAAAAAGATAAAAAGAAGCTCAGCTTTATGAAGCAACTCACAAGTCCGGGGAGAAGCCACGGTATTGAATTCACCAAGTGATATGATTCGGCTGTGTGCCGCCCAAACCTCATCTTGAACTGTAGCTCCTGTAATTCCTATGTGTTGTGGGAGGGACCTGGTGGGAGATAATTGAATCATGGGGGCAGTTTCCCCCATACTGTTCTCATGGGAGTGAATACGTCTCACATGATCTGATGGTTTCATAAGGGGAAACCCTTTCGCTTGGCTCTCATTCTCTCTTGCCTGCCACCATGTAACACATGCCATTCACCTTCCGCCATGATTGTGAGGCCTCCCCAGCCACATGGAACTATGAGGCCATTAAACCTCTCTTCCTTCATAAATTACCCAGTCTCAGGTATGTCTTTATCAGCAGTGTGAAAACAGACTAAAACACCAAGTCACTATTAATTCTAGTCCATTCAATCATTCATACAATCATTTACCTATTTAATTGTTCACTCATAGAAGCATTCCTTCCTACACCCACCCACTTAACAATTTAAAAAACATTTATTGAGGGCCTAATCTGTGCCAGGCCCAGTGCTAGGTAGGGGGCTTTAAGAGTGACTTATTCACAATCTCTGTCCTCAAAAAGCTAGTTAGGAACAATTATAGTGGTCAGAGTTACAACAGGGATGCACAGGGACAATGAACATCTAAATCATTCTGGGATTTCTGGAAGTCTTCCAGAGGGAGGTACAGAATCAAGCAAATGAGGAAGAGAAAGTGCATTCCACGCAGAAAGAACAGCATGTGCAAAAGCACAGGGGCATAAAACAGTTCAACGCAGTTCTCCATGTGGGGAATGACCATACTGCCAGAGCAACATGGTAAGAGGAGAGGCATGCAACGAGGCAGGAGAGGGGAGAGAAGGCCGTTCCAGTAACACAGGCAGATCAAGAAAAACAAGGACTGAACAAACCAGAGACACTGCCACGTGAGGCACCACATGGTCCTGATCAAGTGAACTCAGTGAACACACTGGCAAGGAACTGAGCCGAGAGCCCAGCGATAAGGGCACAAGCAGAAACCCAAAGTCAAATCCTAAATCTTGGCCGACTACTTTCTTTTTTTTGTTTGAGATGAAGTCTCACTCTGGCAGCCAGGCTGGAGTGCAGTGGCGCCATCTCGGCTCACTGCAACCTCCGCCTCCTGGGTTCAAGTGATTCTCCTGCCTCAGCCTCCCAAGCAGCTGGGACTACAGGTGTGTGCCACGACACTCGGCTAATTTTTGTATTTTTAGCAGAGACGGGGTTTCGCCATGTTGGCCAGGCTTGACTCAAACTTCTGACCTGAGATGATCCGCCACCTCAGTCTCCCAAAGTGCTGAGATCACAGGCAGGAGCCACCGCCCAGCCGACTTTCCTAAAAACATATACCTATGGACCCAACTGGTGTCCCAGGGTCATTTGCTGCCACCTCCTTATCTTTACTGTCCCTTATTCTCTCTCTTGTGTCCACTTCTTCTACTCAGCCTTCCTTCCCCTCTAAGCAACTGTGCATTTCGCAATGGGTACACACCCATGAGTCAGTGTGTCTGTATTTATGCGTTTATTTCCTTGTACCTGCATCTCTGCATATACTGCTATTAGCCCATACACTTGGACTTACGCATCTGTGTTTTGTATTTTGCTGTGACAACGTCTGTGAATACACATTTGTCTTTCCTTGTCTTTGCACGACTGTCATCCTCTGGATACATGCAAGTTTATGATTATGCACGTGCCTGTGTGCATATGCTGAGCCTAAGTGGGCATGTGACCCACATGCGTGGGCCACCGGAGGGGACATCTGTGGGTTCAGCCTGCCTGGTGCCCACCTCCCACACACAAGTCTTACCTTGAGGAACACTCCTTCCACTGTGGCACCGGATCTAGGTACCACCATCACTCAGGATGCTCATTCTCTCCTGACCAAGTGATGGGCAAGTATCCCATGCCCCAGGCTCTCTCCCCAAAATCTGAATCTCAAACAGAATGATTTAAAGGCTGAAATTCATCCTGTTGGCTATGCCCTGAAGGAAGAGTCTTCAACTCCTGCAGCCTAGATCCCCGAGCTGCAGGCCCTGAGGCATCCTGTCAGGGCCACAGAAGTGGAAACTGACATATATATGAATATTTATATAGCTTCCCAGCTGTAAAATTCTATGACTCAGGAGCTTAACAGTCTCACATACGTCCCATGATGACAGCCTTGCTGGGACTGTCATTGAAAACTTTCTCTCCCCCTGATTTAGCTTATTAGTATCCCACCATCTCACATCAGCTATTCTTCCTCCCTGCCATACAGAGGACTGGTTTTTGCCAAGCACTCCCTAACAGATGCTTCCTCAGGGTCACTCAGCAACAACCGAAGATGATCCAAACAAACCAGTAAGATTCAGAAGCTGTTCCTGTCCAGGTAGGTACCAATTACACGATCAGAGATAAACAGATTTGTTTTTGCACTATGACCAAAAGTTCTTTTTTTTCCCTTGAGATAGAGTCTCACTCTGTCACCCAGGCTGGAGTACAGTGGCACAATTTCAGCTCACTGAAACCTCCACCTCCCAGATTCAAGTGATCCTCCTGAGAAGCTGGGATTACAGGTACCCACCACCAAACCTGGCTAATTTTTTATATTTTTAGTAGAGACAGGGTTTTACCACATTGGCCAAGCTGGTCTCAAACTCCTAACTTCGAGCGTTTCTGCCTGCCTTGTCCTCCCAAAGTGCTGGGACAAAAGTTCTCGTACATTATTTTTTAACCAAATGACCTTAATATAATTCTAAAACTCTGGTGTATATTAATTCATTCCCTCTTGGCAATCAACTAAACATCGAGACTTAAATAGCACCACAAATCATGGCCATACGCAACTAGAAAAGTACCATTTATCTGCACATTCATGCATCCATCTCTCATGCAGTACCTTGTGTTGGACATTGTGGAATAAAAAGGTGACACTCACGGGGCTCCCACCATTAGAAAAAGGGAGTGGGGGACTGCAGCAGAGAGGCCCAACCTGCACAGGACAAAGGGTCTTTATGTTTACTTGCCATAAAAAGCCTGCAATTAACCTAACCCACGTTTGACCAATGGAGAAAATGTCATCTTTGTTACGACCATTTTTAACCCTGACTGTTGGTTATCAATTATTTCAGCAGGAAATATGTCAGGAAAGTTTGGTCATAATTAGAATTTATACAAATTTACGTTAAGTTAGAAACACTCCTTTTTTCTGGATGAGAAGATCCATTAACAAATCTCTTTATAAATTTATGTAGATGTTACTGTCAAAGAGGTGTAACTTGATAAATTGCTAAGAGTTGACCTGCTGGGTCAAAAGGTGTAAACCTCACTTCCTTTGTGATGATCAGAGAGCAACTGTGCCTCTTACTCAGATCTGACCCCTCTTTAAACAGTTCTCTCAAGGACTAACAATTTTCAATTCCAAAGGTCACATTCATGTGGGATCAGGTCAGTTCTCAGGACTGGAGGGCAAAAGATAGACTACTGGTCCCTTAACACGAACAAGCTCTGAAATGTGTCAAAACATTACTCCAAGATAGGGTGAATCAAAGAGGAATTTGAGTGACCGCCCAACTCCAACTGGTAAAAGGCTGACTGGGCCACCGAGGTTCAGGAGAATTTGTGCCCTGCAGCTCTGTGACAGAGTATACAATGTAAATACTGTGTCAAAAAATATACACGAAGCTGGGCATGGTGACTTACACCTGTCATCCCAGCACTTTGGGAGGCTGAGGCAGAAGGATCACTTGAGGCCAGAGGTTCGAGACCAGCATGGGCAACACAGTGAGCTCTCATCTCTGAACAAATAAATTTTATTTTATTTATTTATTTCAAGATGGTGTCTCACTCTATCATCCTGGCTGGAGTGCAGTGGTGCGATCTCCACTCACTGCAACCTCCGCTTCCCAGGTTCAAGTGATTAGCCAGGCGTGGTGGCAGGCACCTATAATCCCAGCTACTCAGGAGGCTGAGGCAGGATTCTCCACCTCAGCCTCCTGAGTAGCTGGAACTACAGGTGTCTGCCACCACACCTGGCTAATTTTTTGTATTTTTAGTAGAGACAGGGTTTCACCATGTTGGCTAGGCTGGTCTTGAACTCCTGACCTCAGGTGATCCACCTGCCTCAGCCTCCCAAAGTGCTGGAATTAAAGGCATGAGCCACTGCGCCCAGGCACAAAAATAAAAAAAAACTTTAAATACATGTTAAAATGTTTCCAACACCAACAAAGGGCTGAACCTCCCAGTCACCCCCAGCTGGAGCCCAGGCTGCCACAGCAGGCACCTCACAGACGTGTATCTGCAGCCACTGGGAGCAAAGCTGCTCTTTCCATACTGCATGTGCTTTTCTCAAGAAATGCTTTCTAAGGCCCTGTAGGACTAGAAACGCACGTGGTGATGTCATCAATGTTAAGAATGCTGTGAAATTCCAAGAGCGCTGCAAACTCCACACAATATGGGCCATGGAAAGAGATGAATGGGACACTAAATGTGTCTTTCCCCATGCAGTTCTGACAGATGGGCCCCCTGCAGGCCATCGGACAGCACAGCCCAGGGAGCAGGAGCCAACTGTCCCTCACTTGGATCTGGGTAATGGTCAATGCCCACATCCTCTGGCCCACCAAAGAGTGGGGTCTCTTCTAGGGACATACTGGGTGGTTGAAATCCCAGTCTAAGCTGCTCCTGTTGTCCTAGGAGCAGTCTCAAGACTTGAAGTTTGATACTTGGAAGGCACTCAATTAAAGGTCAGAGAACATAGGAGGGCTCCATGCCAGGAGATCCTGGCGTTCTTTTGAAGTCTATGATGGAAATGCCGCATTCTGAAAGCAACTGGGGGAAGTGTTGTGAGACCAAGGCAAACACAGCAGCTGGGCAGTAAACAGATCTATTAGACTCCTACCATGGGCTGAGAGAGCCGCTTTGGGGTCAGCCCCACGATGCGCTTTCCCTGCACTGCCACGAGGCTGCCAGGCTGTCACCCCCCACAGGACCACGGGAGGCTGCTGCTTCACACAAAAGGTCCTCACCTCCCCCAGGCCAGGACCACTCAACAATCCTTTCACAGCCTCCTGCTCTAGTCCTTCTTCTGTGACCCACAGATACTATAATTATAAACTACTTTTCTCATAGAACCTGACCTGCTCCTGTCCCTCTCACTTAAATGATGACTGTGCCACCAACAAAAAGAAAAATGTGGCCAGGCACAGAGGCTCATTCCTGTAGCCCCAGCACTCTGTCACCTAGGCCAGAGTGAAGCCAAGATGGTGTGATCATCTTGATCCAAGGGGTTCAAGGCTGCAGTGAGAGATGATCACACCACTGCACTCCGGCATTGCACTCTGGCCTAGGTGACAGAGACTCTGTCTCTTAAAAAAAAAAAGAAAGAAAGAGCCAGGCGCGGTGGCTCAAGCCTGTAATCCCAGCACTTTGGGAGGCCAAGGCGGGTGGATCACGAGGTCAAGAGATCGAGACCATCCTGGTCAACATGGTGAAACCCTGTCTCTACTAAAAATACAAAAAATTAGCTGGGCACGGTGGCGCGTGCCTGTAATCCCAGCTACTCAGGAGGCTGAGGCAGGAGAATTGCCTGAACCCGGGAGGCGGAGGTTGCGGTGAGCCGAGATCGCGCCATTGCACTCCAGCCTGGGCAACAAGAGCGAAACTCTGTCTCAAAAAAAAAAAAAAAAAAAAGAAAGAAAGAAAGAGAAAGAAAGGAAGAAATAAAGAAAGAAAAAAGCTATCAGACATCAACTTCCGCAGTAGCATCATCCTCCCACCCCCTTACCTGCATGCACCCAAACCTGTAGCCATCACTCCCTTCTTCCCACCTGTCTCAGTGGAAGAGGCGCCATTCTCCCTATGCAAGGATGCACTGCAGTGTCAATCTCTCTCCTGTCAGTTACCAGCTATGTGACCTATTCATCTCCTTGTATATTTCCTCATCTGTAAAATGGGATTCATAATTGTACTGGATAGGGTTGTTATCAGGATTAAATGGCTTAATACAATTAATACATATCAACTGCCTAGAAGAATGCCTGACATATGTAAGTGCACATTAAATTTTAGTTACTTATTGTCTATTATTATCACTTATCCTTGTCTTCTCTGAGAACGTCCCCAAGTAATTGAATCTTTCTCTCCATTACCTTAAACCATTTTGTGCATATGGCAGCTAATCTCCAAAGCCAGCCACCATCAATGTCAATGTCTATGCTACTTGACCCATCAGTGGGTAGCCCTATTTCCTCTTGCCTCTTGTGGGCTAGCCTTGTGATCTTCTCTGACCAGCAGAATGCAGCAGAGACAACTTTTGAGCCCAGGATCTTCAAAGGATCCCTGGCTTCTGCTTCATTCCCCTTAGAAGCCAGCCGCCCCATACAAAGTCCTACTATAAGGAAGTCCAAGCTGGCCACCTGGGAAGAGAGAGGGAGGGCATGTGGAGGAACGCCAAGATACGAGGCGGGGGTGAAACAGCCTCAGCCTTCCAGCCCAGCCCTGGAGCCAGCCGAACGCAGCCAAGTGAGTGACCCCAGCGGAGTTTCATGAAGCAGGAGAATTAACCATCCGAGACCAGTCCAAATCCCTGATCCGCAGAATCATGAAAAATAATAAACCATTACTGTTTTAAACCATACTTTTTCGGGGTGATTTGTTATGCAGCAATAGATAACCAAAACGATGCTCCCCTTGAACAACATGCCTGTAATCCCAGCACTTTCGGAGGCCTAGGAGGGCGATTGCCTGAGCTCAGAAGTTCATTACCAGCTGGGCAACATGGTGAAACCTCGTCTCTACTAAAACAATCCAAAAAGTTAGCCGGGCATGGCGGCATGCACCTGTAGTCCCAACCCAGCTACTCAGGAGGCTGAGGCAAGAGAATTGCTTGAACCCAGGAGACAGAGGTTGCAGTGAGCCAAGATCACACCACTGCACTCCAGCCTAGGTGACAGAACAAGGCTCCATCTCAATTCAAAAAAAAAAAAAAAAAAAGAATGTACCATCTCACATCCATCTTCAAACATCCCCCACAGTTCTGTGGTCCTACATCCCCCAACAGTTACTGCCCTCTTTGCGTCACCACTGCAGTCCTCTGCAATAGCAATTCACATGCCACTGGGTAGTCACTTATGTACAGAACTACTTCCCCTCATAAGACAGAGTTGCTAGAGGGCCATGACTGACTGCCATATTTTTCTTAACACCCCAACATCTAGCACGGTGCTCAGCACATGGCAGCGAGTGTTCCAACAATGTTGGCTGAGTCATGCACACATGCTGGCCTGGAACCACCACACACTGGTCTGCCCACAGACTTGACAAAGTTTCACGAATTTCATCTACACTATACTTCCTTATAGTAGGACTTATCTGGGGCAGCTGGCTTCTAAGGAGAACGAAGCAGGAGCTAGCGGTCGTCTTAAGATCCTGGGCTCCAAAGTTGTCTCTGCTGCATTCTGCTGGTCAGAAAAAATCACAAGGCTAGCCCACGAGGGGCGGGAGGAAATAGGCCTACCCACTGATGAAATTCCATTGCCACCTTGGCAAACCCAAGACAAAGATGGAAGAACGAAAAACAGGATCCAGGCAAGCACCCTTCCCAGAACCAGACAAGAAGCAAAAGGTGCAGGAGAGAGACGAAGGGAAGATCTGCCTGGGGGCATCAGAAGTCACAAGCAGAAAGCCACTGAGATTCGGGGAGTGTTTCCACAGCCCTGCTAGTTTATCTGGACTGGCAGGGTATACATTCTGCAAGTATAGCTCCTTTTCCTCTAGGGGGAACTGAACACAATTGGAAGAGGGAGTAGAGGAACCTGAAAGCTGTCGATGAGTAAAGTCAATATAAACCACAATGAACAAAACAGAACAGCTGCAGGTCCAGGATTCCATTCAGAAGGTTAAACTTTATACCAGATCTAGGCAAGGATGCAAGGCGTTAACACACTGCGTGTGAAGAACCAAAAAGGCTCAAGGGGCATATAAAACAAATGAAGTAGGACAGCCGGCTGTACCAGTTAGCTTTTGAACAAGGTACTTATTTTAAGGCATCGACTTTCTCCCACCAAAATTTCAAAGTAAATGAGAAATCGATTTTCAACCAGTGGTATACGCACACTTAATTAACAGAGAAGATGTATGCCACCACACACTCTGCTGTCAGAAACAACCAACAGAAAAACGGCATAGTCAAAACAAAACAAAAATGGTATCAAAACCACAAGGAAATTATCCAGGATGTAATAAAAGAGGAAATGCGGGAAGAAAATGCCGCTCAGTATTAAGAAAAATATTATTCTCACTGCTGGAGAAAATGGAATATGGCTCATAATTGATTTTTAACTTTTTGAGGGTTTTTATTGTTAAAATGTTTAATCTGCTGAAATAAAGTAAAATGCACCGCCACACAACACTGTAGCTTTTGAAAGCCTGCTTTGTTCATTTCTCTTAACCTACGTTTGGTGAGCATCTTCTATGGGCTAGGCCAGGGTGACCAGGTGACTAGACCAGGGTGTGACTTCACAGTCAGGGCTTCTAACAGGGACAGGGATTTGGCCAGGGGCCACAGGTGGCTCTGGCTGTGCCTCTGTTCACAGAGCTCACTCTGCCCTGCAAGCAAAGCCTGTGAGTGGGGGCTTCAATGGGAGACATCACAGACTCATTCCCTAACCCAGATCCAAAACAGAGGAGACCATGATTGGGGGTGCACAGCTCCAACCCCAGGGAAGGAAAAACTCTGTGGGCTCTGTGACCTTGAGCCAGTCAATTAACTTCTCTAAGCTTTATTTTCCTCATCTGTAAAATGGAGATCCTTACAGTACCTACCTCATACAATCACTGCATAGATTAAACAAGAGACACTGTCTCCTCACACGATGTTTGGCACACAGCACACACTCTGTAATTGTTGGGTCTTATTATTATTCCGAGCTCAGCCCTGAGATTTCTGCAGGAGAGGACCAGAGAAGGAAGTGCAAAGAGGACCTCATTCAAAGGCCCAAATGCCAATGGACGATCAGAGAAATGTGCCTTTAAATGGAGATACCTTTTGAGTTGGGCAAAGTCAATAAAGAATCGTAATAGCCTATATTACGGAGGGGAGAAGCAAGCTGGCACTCTGATGGATTGCTAGAGAGAATGCGGACTGCTTCAGCCTTTCTAGAGAGCAGTTTGGCAACATGCATCAAAATTAATATGTGCATACTGCCTAGTCCAGCAAGTCTATTTCTGGGAATTTATCTTAAGGAAGTAATTAGAAAAGTGTATAGATGTATACACAATGATGCTCATAGAAGTGTTTTCTTTTTATTTATTTATTTTTTGAGACAGGGTCTTGCTCTGTCGCCCAAGCTGGAGGGCAGTGGTGTGATTTTGGTTCACCTGCAGCCTCAACCTCCTGGGCTCAAGCAATCCTCCCTCTTCGGCCTCCCGAGTAGCTGCAACTACAGGTGCATGCCATCATGCCTGACTACTTTTTGTATTTTTGTAGAGACGGCATTTTGCCATGTTGCCTAGGCTGCCAGGCTGGTCTTGAACTCCTGGGCTGAAGCAATCCACCCACCTCAGCCTCCCACAGTGCTGGGATTACAGGCGTGAGCCACCACACCCAGCAATGTTTTCTTATAACATCGAAAGCTGAAGACAACACAATTACCCATCAACAGAGAATCAGATAAACGAAGTGTGGAACAACCATGGCATCAAATAAAATCATGGTGTGGATCTGTATTTCCTGACAGCTAAAGATTCCATGATAAAGTGTGAAGCAAAAAAAGCAAGCTGCCAAACAACATGTAGAATATACCACTGCTTTCTGTGTATGTGCTTGTACATGTGAAACAAGTCTGAAAGGGGAGACACTGAAGTGTCATAGCAGTTGTCTGACTGGTAGGATTTGGCTGATTTTTGCTTTCTAATTTACACCTTCTTTGTACCACCTGACTTTATTCAATGTGCCAGAAATTTTACATTGTAAGTCTCATCACATCACCCTCTGGGCAAAACCCTCTATGATCCTCCACCCCTAGGACCCACTGCCCTTCACCCCTGAGTGCCTGCTGCCTTCAGCCTCGACCCCCGGCTTCGGGTGCACAGGCCTCCTCTGCCTCCCCCAACCCCAGGCACACTCCTGCCTCGAGGCCTCTGCACTGGCCACATCGTTTGCTGGGAACACTGTTCCCCCATACCTGCTTGTCTTGCCCTCTTGCCACCTTCAAATGTTAGTTTACATGTCACTGCTACAGGTTGAACTGTGTGCCCCCAAAATTCACATGTTGAAGTCCTAACCCCAGAACCTCCGGATGTGACCTCATGTGGAAACAGGGTCATCACAAATGCAGTTAAAATAAGGTCATACTAAAGTAGGATGGGCCCCTCTGCAATGCGACGGTCCTTATGAAAAGGGGAAAGTTGCACGCACACACACAGAGGGAACACCATGTGAGGACTGGAGTCACACAGCCAGGAGCCAGGAACCACCTGCATTCCTCAGGGTTCTCTAGAGGGACAGAACTAATCAGATAGCTACATACATAAACCGGAGTTTACTAAACTCACACAATCACAAGGTCCCACAATAGGCCAACTATAAGCTGAGGAGCAAGGAAGCCAGTCTGAGTCCCAAAGCTGAAGGACTTGAAGTTTGATGTTCAAGGGCAGGAAGCACCCAGCATGGGAGAAAGATATAGGCTGGGAGGCTAGCTCAGTCAAGTCCCTTCACATTCTTCTGCTTGCTTTTGTCTTAGCCTTTCTGGCAGCTGATTAGATGGTGCTCACCCAGATTAAAGGTGGCTCTGCCTTTCCCAGGCCACTGACTCAAATGTTAATCTCCTTTGGCAACACCCTCACAGACACGCCTAGGATCAATACTTTGCATCCTTCAATCTAATCAAGTTGACAGTATAAACCAATGCAGCACCAGAAGCTGGGAGAGAGGCCTGGAACAGATCCTTTTCTAGCACCTTCGGAGAAAGCACAGTGCTGCTGATACCTTCATCTTGGACTCCAGAACTACGAGACAATAACCTTCGGTTGCGTAAGCCACTTAGCATGTGATACGTTGTTATGGCAGCCGGAGCAAATGAATCCAGCCCTGTTTTCAACGAGGCTCCCTAAACACCCAGATTAAAACTGCAACTCATCAGTCCAAGCTGTTTTTACCTGCTGCATTTACACATGCCACCCACCGGAGAGTAACACATCATATAATTAACTCTGTCCACTGATTTATCCCAAGGGCCCAGCACGCTGCCTGCACAGAGCAGCCACCCAAAGATTTGTGGAATACATGGACAAACGCCACTGAACTACACAAAGTCAGCCCTGGTGTGGTCTACAGTCTGGTGGAGGAACGCAGAATTCACAGACAAATATGTAGAAGACAATGATAAGTGTCACGGAGAAAAAAAAGCAGGCAGGAGCAGAGGAATTACGGAGGTGGTTGCTAATTTTTTACATTGGTGTTGGGGAAGGCCTCCCTGATAACAGGAGATTTGAGCAGAGACCTGAAGGAAGAGGAATAAACTGTGTCAATCATTTCTGAGATGAGAAAGTCCTAGGCAGAGGAAATAGCAAGGACAAATGATTGCAATGAATGCATATCGTTTTTATAATCAGGCAAAAGCCAATAAAGAGACTGTATTCTCAAAAGGCATTAAGATAGTTAAAAGCCCAATTCCAGGGACTAGGAAAAACCATCTAATTTTTCAAATTCCTAAGACTCTCTTCAGGCCCAGGTTGAAAACTCTAACCCCTTCCTAGAGCCACCTTCCCCAGCCCACTCCCCCAGCCCATCCTCTACCAAACAGCTGTCCAGAAGAAAAAGCACTCAACAGCGCAAGGATGGTGAGGTGAGGTGAAGCAACTCGAAGGTGGAGAGGCTCAGAGATTTTTGCTGCTGCTACAAAGCCAAGGGCAATAATCCGCACCACTGGCCTGGCCACCAGCGGCTGACGTGCCTCCCTACTCCCATCCAGATCTGGCCTGAACGGATGCCCCTCCATCCCAGCCTGTCTCCTGCCTCCACTGCCAGCAAGCACCTGCCAGGTGCTCCTGCTCTGCACCAAGACCACTGTGGCTCCCAGCTCTGACCAATGTCCACTCCTGCTTCCCTACCAGCTAGCTCCCACTCCACCAGGCATGGATGAAGCTGGAAGCCATTATCCTCAGCAAACTAATGCAAGAACAAAAATCAACACGGTATGTTCTCACTTATAAGTAGGAGCTAAACAATGAGAGGACGTGGACGGAGGGAAGGGAACAACACACATGGGAGCCTGTGGAGGGGTGGGGTGGGAGGAGGGAGGGTATTAGGAAAAATAGCTAATGCCTGCTGGGCTAAGATGATGGGTTGATAGGTGCAGCAAACCACCATGGCACATGCCTACCTATGTAACCTGCACGTCCTGCATATGTATTCCAGAAGTAAAAATAAAAATTAAAAAAAAAAACAACTGTGGTTAAAAAAATAAAATTTACCATCTTTGTATTAATGTTAAACAGAAATTTTTATTTAAAGGCAATTCATTGCAGCAGTGGTATATAAACATTTTTAAAAAGGAAACAAACTAGAGGTCAGATCGTTAACAGAGCTCGATTTTTCAATCTCTCTACTACAGCCAAAGTATAAAAGGCTAAAAACCTCGTGCTCCAATAATATTTCCTTCTTGGTTTCAGCTTTCTCTTTTAGTTTCTATGTTTTTAAAAAGATTGAGATATATCTTCAGAAAAGTGCACAAATCTTAAGTGCACCATTCAATGAATAAACATTCATTATACCCACCAAATTAGTGCTTAAGTGGTGTACATACTGTTTCATCACCCAGGTATTAAGCCCAGTACCCAATAGTGATCTTTTCTTGTAAATTACATATGCTACACCCTGTAACTATCTCCATGATCATGGAACACTTTCTGTATCCCAAATGTTTGTGCTTTATTCCAGCCAATAACACCTCCTTCCCACCTCTAGAAGTAATCACCATTGGACTTCTATCACTGTATATTAGTTTTGCCCATTTTTGAACTTCATATAAATGGAATTTGCTCAATGTTATATTTATGAGATTCACCTTTGCAGTTGTGACACATTTGTTCTTTCAACTTCTCATTGCTGTATAGTATTTCATAATATGGAGTTAGTACAATTTGTTTGTTCATTTTACCATTGAGGGCATTTAGATTGTTTATAGCTTTTGGTTATACATAAGCATTCTTGTAAATTATTTTTGCGGACTTAAGCACTAATTTGGTGGATATATATACCCCAAAGGGACATGGTTGAGTCATAGATTATGAATATATTTAGCTTTAATAGAATTGTCTTTTTAGCGTTTGTCTCTGAACTAGAAGCCAGACAAGTTCATGTATTATGTTTGAATGACATGTCTCTTTTTTTTTTTTTACATACATACTTGAAGTTCTGGGGTACACGTGCAGAGCATGCAGGTTTGTTACACAGGTATACATGTGCCATGGTGGTTTGCTGCATCCATCATCCATCATCTACATTAGGTATTTCTCCTAACGCTATCCCTCCCCTAACCCCCCACCGTCCAGCATCCTTTTATTTTAGGTTTGGGGGTACAAGTGAAGGTTTATTACACAGGTAAACAGGTGTCACAAGGGTTTGTTGTACATACTGTTTCATCACCCAGGTATTAAGCCCAGTACCCAACAGTGATCTTTTCTGCTCCTCTCCCTCCTCCCACCCGTCCACCTCAAGGACACTCCAGTGTCTGCTGATTCCGTGTTCATAAGTTCTTACCATTTAGCTCCCCCAAACTGACCATCTTAACCATTTCTAAGTGGACAATTCCACAATGTTGAGTATATTCACATTGTGGTGCAACTGATAGCCTGAACTCTTATCATCTTGCAAAGCTGAAACTCTGACCCCGCTAAATAATAGCTTCCCATTCGCCCCCCTCCCAGGCCCTTGTCATCCTTCTACTTCCGTCTCCATGGCTTTGAATACTCTAGGGACCTCATAGAAGTGGAATCATCCCGTATTTGTCTTTTCGTGACTGGCTCATCTCACTTGGCATAACATCTTCCAGGTTCATCCACGTTGTAGCACGTGTCAGAATTTCCTTCCTTTTTAAGGCTGAATAATATTCTACAGTATGGCTAGACCACAATTTTTAAAATTTATTTATTTTCAATTTTGTGGGTATATAGTTGGTACATATATTTATGGGTTATATGAGATTTTTTTTTTTTTTTTTTGAGACGGAGTTTCGCTCTTGTTGCCCAGGCTGGAGTGCAATGGCGCGATCTCGGCTCACCGCAAACTCCACCTCCCGGGTTCAGGCAATTCTCCTGCCTCAGCCTCCTGAGTAGCTGGGATTACAGGCATGCGCCACCATGCCCAGTTGATTTTTTGTATTTTTAGTAGAGACGGGGTTTCACTATGTTGACCAGGATGGTCTCGATCTCTTGACCTCGTGATCCACCCGCCTCGGCCTTCCAAAGTGCTGGGATTACAGGCATGAGCCACCGCGCCCGGCATGAGATTTTCTTTTGAGATGGAGTCTCATGCTGTCATCCAGGCTGGAGTGCAGTGATGCAATCTCAGCTCGCTGCAACCTCTGCCTCCTGGGATGAAGCGATTCTCATGCCCCAGCCTCCCAAGTAGCTGAGATTATAGGCCTACACCACCACACCTGGCTAATTTTTGTATTTTAAGTAGAGACGGGGTTTCACTGTGTTGGCCAGGCTTGTCTCGAACTCCTGACCTCAGGTGATCTGACCACCTTGGCCTCCCAAAGGGCTAAGATTACAGGCGTGAGCTACCGTGCCCAGCCCATGAGATGCTTTGATACCGGCATGCAATGCATAATAATCACATCACGGTAAATGGCGCATCCATCACACCACGCATTTATCCTTTGTGTTACAAACACTCCAATCATACTGGCTGTTTTTAAATGTGCAACTAAATTATTTTTTACTAGAGTCGCCCTGCTTTGCTAGCAAATACTAGGTCTTATTCATTCTTACATTTCTTTTCTTTTTTAAAAATTTCTCTTCCTATATAAACTCAACGTATTCCTTCTTTCTATTTTTTGTACGTATTAACCATCCCCACATCCCCCCAGACCACAGTTTGTTTATTCATTCATCTATCTGTCCACGGACATGTGGGTTGCTTCAGCCTCCGCCTCCGCCTCAGCTTCAACACCCCTTTGCTTCAACTGTCTCCAAGTGCTTTTGTCATTCCTGGTAGTCAAGCACCCTACCACCTGCTGAGACCAGCTCAGGGAACTCAGGACTGGACTACAGGCTGGTGACCATGCTGGGGTGGGGGCGGGGGGAGTTCCTCGGAGCGGCACATCCAACTAGGCACCGGCTCAGCTCTGAACCCACTACTGCTCCCACCCTCCGTTTTCCCCGATGACTTGAGATCTGGGCTGCATTTTTATGAGCTATGGACTCTCCTCCACTAATTAGATAACCAAAAATCTTTGAAATACACCCAACTTCAATGAGAAACTGCGCAGTTCTGAGCCTCTCAAGCCTTGGTGTGCATATAAATCACATGGAGGTGCTTTCAAAAGGTCTACACAGCAGGTCCGGGGTGGGGTCTGACATTCTGCATTTCTGACAAGTTCCCAGGCGACGCTGATGCTGGTGATCTGGAGACCACACTTGGAGCAGCAAGGACCTGGCAGCCTCCCACCTGCTCATACCTGTCTCCTGGGCTTTGCCCAAGTTCCCCTGGAAGCTGGCTCCATAAGAGCATCTGTTTTGTATGTTTGGGGCTTCCTCCTTTGAAAGCTCCCCAGTGGGGTTTACCCAGGGTTTTAAGGCAGCTCTTCAGACTATCTGGCTCCACAATTAATCCTAGCACCCAAAACAGTAAGTGATGAAGGGTTCCTTCCTCAGGCCCAAACAAGAGAACAAAGAAGAAAGAAGCGACAAGTAGCATTTCCAAGTGACTCCAAAGGACTGGGAACCACCAGGAAACCACCAGGCAGGAAGGAGGACCCTTCCCAGCTGCCCTGCCCTCAACACAACATCCCAGGACTGCTGCGGCCTGCCTTTCCCATATTCCAATAAGGCTCTGGGCCACCCAGGTTGCTGGAGGGACAAGCAGAGCATCCACCTGGACTGTGACCAAGACTGGCCTTCCAACTTCAACTGGGCCCTTGCCACTGCCTGGCAGCTCTTTCCCTCCTCCCTCCTCACTTTCCTCTGGAAGCCAGTTGTGTTTTCTCAAGCTCCCAATCCCCCACGCTGCTGTCCTCTCTCCAGATCTGCTCGCCTCCCACCCTCCACGAATAGTCCCTCACTCCCCCATGCGTCTCTGTCCCAGACAAGCCACCTGTTTCTCCTTCTGTTTTCCTCCTCTCTCAAACGAACCCTCCACTCTTGCCCCAGATCCCAGTCCTTCCAAGCCCCCAGGAGACTTCGCTCCTGCCCTCTCTGCCTCCCTTTCCAATCCACCCCAGATCAGCTTCTCCCTAGCCCTCACCTGCACAGATGGCCTCTACCTTACCACTCCCTCTTCCCACCTTATTTCACTCCTGCACACACACAGCACCCTTCATGCTGCAGAAGCTGGCCCTCTGAGGGACTGGGTCCTACCCAGTCAGCGGCCATCTGCCACAACAAAACCCACCCCCGAGCACTGAGAGACCATCTCACAGCTGGACCTCAACCTCAAGGGCAAAACTCAGCCTCCAAATCACATTACTTCACTTCTCTTGCTGGAAAGATCTGGGCCCCTTTCAGTACCAATATGTGGAATATTCTGCACCTACCGTGCCCATTTTCCCACATCCCAGACTCCCACTCCGCCCTGTACACTTGCTATCTGAGCACACAGGCTTCGACTCAGAAGTCGACTGTAACGAAAACCATGCAAGCCACTGCAGACAGTCAAGCAAGGAGGAAGTAACATGACCTGTTCCTAGCAGGTCCTTCTGGCTGAAGGTGGAGGATGAACTTTGGGGAGCGAGAGTACAGTAGATGCCCCAACAGTCACCTGGAGAAAAGCGGCTGGGAGCTTGAATGAGGGCAGTGACTGTGGCGACGGCACAGTGGACAGATTCAGGAGGGACTTCTCCCCTCCCATACACAGTCCTCCGGGAGCTTTCCTTCACTCACTGACAAGCCAGTGCCCAGCCCACCTCTTTTCTTCTTCACTCCTGGCAAGTTCAACATCCACAGAATTTATTCATCCCAAAGCCTTCCTCCATGCTCCACTGCAACAACTCATTCCCACTGCTACACCCGACCCTGGTCATCACCCAAGACCAAAACCAGAGATGATCCACTTCTGAGACTTGGCACAATGACACTCCAACACCTCCCGCCTCTCCCACCTCTCTCCCAACACCGGCCCTGGGAGTTCGGCTGTACCCCCTCCTCCCAGTCCCTTTCCCCATGCTCCATCCATGGTTCCCTCCCTTCCTCATCCAGACCAGACCCCACACTACCTGATCCAGACCACCTCTTGCCAGCTCCTTCAATCCCCTTTATTTCTTCACACCTGCCCTGTGATTCCCCAGCCCTGGCTCTGGCCAATGGCTCACCTTTCCCAGACACACTGGAATGTCCAGTGCTAGAGGACAAAAATCACTTGGCGGGGTCCCTGGCAACATCCCCTACTACCTTAGACCTCACTCCCAGCCTCCACCAGTCCCTCTGATTCCTTCTGCCAATATTACTTCTTCCCAACTCTTCTTAGGGTGGTCCTCACTGGCCACATGAACTTCCTCACTTTTGGTGAATTAGCCATCAGTTCCTCCGTCTACTTTCTTAAATTTTCAAACACTGTTTTTTGGTTTTCTTTCTGAGACAGAGTCTTGCTCTGTCGCTGAGGCTGAAATGCAGTGGCACAATCAGCTCGCTGCAGCCTCTTCCTCCCAGGTTCAAGCGATTCTCATGCCTCAGCCTCCCGAGCAGCTAGGATTACAGGTGCACGCCACCACACCTGGCTAATTTTAATATTTTTAGTAGAGGCAGGGTTTCACCATGTTGGCCAGGCTGGTCTTGAACTCCTGACCTCAAGTAATCTGCCTGCCTCGGCCTCCCAAAGTGCTGAAATTACAGGAGTGAGCCACGGTGCCTGGTCCAACCAGTGTATTTTTATTTACTGACTCTTTCTTGAAGTCTACAAACACAATTAAGTCTACAACACGTTTTTAAAACTTCCACCAACTCCCCCGCCCCCCACCACCATTAAGTGATAGGGAGTAACTCAAACCTCACCATGCCTAAGAATAACCTAAAGAGCTTGTAGAACATTTCAAAAATATAAATCCTCAGGCATCACCTGTTTCAGTAGCTCCAGCGTGACCATGAGTTCGGGTTTTTACCAGGTATCCCAGGGGATTCTGATCAGTTGGCCCTCATCCCATCCTTCAAGAAAGAGTTTGGTATAGCAGCATCTGACATGACGGATCAATTACCTAGATGAAAACTCTCTCCCCCCTCCCGGCTCTCACAACACTCCTTTGTCATGATGGTCAGTTTCCTTTGTGTATTCCTCTTTCTCTTTCCCTCTCCTTAATGCCAGTTTCCAGGGTTTCTGTCCTTGGCCACCTTCTCTCCTAACTCTCCACGCTCCCTCCTCACTCATGTCTTCCACATCTATGACTTCAACCATCATCGAGTGCAACATTTAATCCACCTTTTTTTTTTTTTTTTTTTTTGAGCCTGTCACCCAGGCTGGCGGGTAGTGGCACAATCCCAGCTCACTGCAGCCTCAACCTGCTGGGCTCCAGCAATCCTCCTACCTCAGCCTCCCGAGTAGCTGAGATTACAGTTGCATGCCACCATCCCCAGCTAATTTTGTATTTTTTGTAAAGACAAGGTCTCATTATGTTGCCCGGGCTGGTATTAAACTCCTGAGCTCAAGCAATCCTCCTGCCTTGGGCTTCCAAAGTGCTAGGATTACAGGTGTGGGCCACAGTGCCCAGCCTAACTTTTTTTTTTTTTAAGTGCTAGATCTGGGATAAGTTTAAAAAAATGAATGAATATACAGGTGACAGTCAACACAGTTAACAGCAGTGGAGCACAGGCATTCATAGTCAGAACGGAAGCTATGCTAATTTCATGGGCAAAGGATCTGAACAGACATTTCTCAAAAGAGGCACATAAATGGTCAACAGGTAAAGAAAAATTGCTCAGCATCCCTAATCATTAGGGAAATGCAAATTAAAACCACAATGAGATAGCACCTCAGGTCTGCCAGAATGGTCTTCAGCCAAAAAACTAAAGCAGAGTCCTTGAGGCGCCTATCGCTCTGAGCATTAACCCTTCAGTCGCTGGATCTCGGTGGAGTGCAGCAGGGGTCCTCGGGAGAAGGGTCCTGAAAGAGGGCAGGGAGGCCCAGGGTACTTGGGGGTGGGGAACAAGGGATATTCAGTACAGCAGCTATTTACCAACTGCTATGATAGTTTCTCAGTGGTTTGGTTTTGTGTTTTGGGACACTCTCACTCTGTCGCCCGGGCTGGAGTGCAGTGGCACGATCTCAGCTAATCGCAACTTCTGCCTCCCGGGTTCAAACCTCAGACTCCCGAGTAGCTGGGATTACAGGCACTCACCACCATGCCGAGCTATTTTTTTGTATTTTTAGTAGAGACAAGGTTTCACCATGTTGGCCAGGCTGGTCTCAAACTCCTGGCCTCAAGTGATCTACCTGCCTCAGCCTCCCAAAGTGCTAAGATTACAGACGTGAGCCACTGTGCCCAGCCTGTATCTCAGTATTTGTTTTTTGTTTTTTGTTTGTTTGAGACACAGTTTCACTCTTGCTGCCCAGGCTGGAGTGCAGTAGCACCATCTTGGTTCACCACAACCTCCGCCTCGCAGGTTCAAGCGATTATCCTGCCTCAGCCTCCTGAGTAGCTGGGATTATGGGCACGCGCCACCATGCCCTGATAATTTTGTATTTTTAGTAGAGACAGGGTTTCTGCACATTGGTCAGGCTGGTCTCAAACTCCCGACCTCAGGTGATCCGCCTGCCTTGGCCTCCCAAAATGCAGGGATTACACGTGTGGGCCACTGCACCTGACCTTATTTTAATGTTTTAACAACCAGTCAAGTGCTCAAATGAATGAAAACAGGAGGTCTAGGGGACCATTCTAATCTAGTTGCCTGGTCAAAGGAAATACAGCTCTTGCATACTATTCACACAGACTCAGTCCCAAAAGCAGGTGTCTCTCAAGGTCTCTGGAGAGTTGCAGAGTTAGTCCAGGCTGACAGCCTTCAATGTTCCAACAGTACCTATTCCCAGCAGGCTGGAACAGGAGGCAGTTTAGCTCTTTCTTGGCCCAGTGCTTCCCAAACTTCAATTGTGCGTGCAAAATGGCCAGGGAGATCTTGTTAGATGCAGATTCTGATTCAGAAGGTCCAGGGTGGACCCTGAGAATCTGCATTTTCTAACAAGCTACAAGCAGTGATGATGCTGAGTGTGGGGACCACAAGATGAGATTTTCACCAATGAGAAGGAATTGCCTGAAGCTATCAAAGGAGATGGAAAAAGAAAGAGACAAAGAGAAAGAACAAGAGAAAGCAAAGTATGTGTCCTGATTGTGTGGATGCAAGAGGGAAGAATAAAGGGAGTTTTTAAACAGAAGAGCCCTAGAACATCTACTAGGCAAAGAGAAATGACATTCACAGGCCGGGCTCGGTGGCTCACGCCTGTAATCCCAGCACTTTGGGAGGCCGAGGCGGGTGGATCACCAGGTCAAGAGATCGAGACCATCCTGGTCAACATGGTGAAACCCCGTCTCTACTAAAAACTACAAAAAATTAGCTGGGCATGGTGGCACATGCCTGTAATCCCAGCTACTCAGGAGGCTGAGGCAGGAGAATTGCCTGAACCCAGGAGGCGGAGGTTGCGGTGAGCCGAGATCGCGCCATTGCACTCCAGCCTGGGTAACATGAGTGAAACTCCGTCTAAAAAAAAAAAAAAAAAAAAAAAGAAATGACATTCACAACAACCCAACAGAAAAGGGGCAGATACTGCTTATAAGTGCATTCCAAGACATCTAAGATACTGACTTGATATATAGGAGCTACAGGGAGAAATGAGCTACAAGGAGCTAGAGGGTTAATGAGATTAGAGCTAATCTCATTAACCCTTTCTTACACTGAGGAGAAAACCCAGAACAAGGTAATTTGTCCACAGTCACAAAGTTATGGGCAGAAAGGCATACACCCAGGTTTTCTGACTCACCTTTCAACAAATCCTGCTGCCTAAGAACAAGAAAAAGAAATCACAGCATTGTGAGATCCAGATGAAAGGTGGGTGGTCACAACTTGAAAACAAATTACATCAGTTAGAACAGTGTCTTCCTATCTGGGAAAATCAACCTTGTGTCATTATAATAACGGGAATTAGCTGCCTCTGTCATTCAGAACACTGATAGAAAACCTGTGGCTCCCAGGTCCCTAGTGGCTTTTAACAAGTCCCTGGCTGGGTTCTGTTTTCAGGATTAAGTGAGGCACTTCCTGACAGGGACTGCAGCAGCTGTTCCCAAATGGGCAGGAGTGAGCACTGAAAATGCAGTCCTCTGCACCCTTTCACTCCCGACCCAAACAAAACCAAGCAAAAACATGTAACAAAAAATGGTTTCGACATTTTATTTTTCTTACTTTTTTGAGACAGGGTCTCGCTCTGTCACCCAGGCTGGAGTGCAGTGGCGTAATCTCAGCTCACTGCAACCTCTGCCTCCCAGGTTCAAGTGATTCTCCTGCCTCAGCCTCCCGAATAGCTGGAATTATAAGTGCCCGCAACCACACCCAGCTAATTTTTGTACTTTTAGTAGAGACAGAGTTTCACCATGTTGGCCAGGCTGGTCTCGAACTCCTGACCTCAGGTGATCCCTGTACCTCAGCCTCCCCAAGGGTTGGAATTACAGGTGTGAGCCACCGCACCTGGCCTCAACATAATTATTTAAAATCAACTGTTCTAACAGTGAAAAGACAATTGCAAGATGGTATACAGTAGTCCCCCCTCATCCAAGGTCTCGGACACCAGAGGTCAACGGTGGTCTGAAAATATTTTGCGGTATTTTGAGATACAGCATATTCAGGTTTTGTTAACATAGACTGTTAGAACTGTTCTATTTTGTTATTAATTATTGTTATTAATCTCTTACTGTGCCTCATTTTTAAATTAAATTTTATTGCAGGCAGGTACATATAGGAAAAAACTATGGTATATATGAGGTTCAATACCACCCAAAGTTTCAGGCACCCACTGAGGGTCCTGGACCACATCCCCTGCAGATAAGGAAGGACTACTACATCTTCAAAATACTGTTGATTTTCAGTTACTGGTTTTACAGTATCTGGATCAGTGGTTCCAATGCTCAGTGCCTAAAAATGAGCTGTGAACTGGTTAAATGAAGATTTTAGGCACTGCCGCCAAAGAGCCTACTTTAGAGGTTAAGGGTGAGCCTTAGGCATCTAAATTCTTAACAAGCACCCCACATCCCCAAATGATGTTGATGCAGGCGGGCTAGGGAGGGGCTACACTCTCCAAACATTTAAATATTTGTTTATAATATACTAAACCACTCCCAAAGCATAAATATTCACCTGGAAATGGCCAATAATAAAATAGTGCATTAAGATAAAAATGTAATACATCAAAAAAAAAAAAGCAAGTAACACATCATAAGCATGAATGCAATAAAAAACTGTTAAAAGAACAAATGGCAGATCTTGCTAATCGAAATAACCAAAAACTTTTCGAATTATGTACAATTTAAAAGAAATTCCTCTGGAAGGAAGAAAACACAACAAATAGAAAAACGGTTGCTATCTTTATAATCCATAAAGATTTAAATACCTATCTATGCCACAACCGGTAAATGAATAAAGCACAGAGAAAATTCACAGAACACAAATACAAAATAAAAAATATTCAAGTCTAAAGCAGTCAAAACAATGTATTACAAATTTATTTAACAAGGGCTTTGAAAGTAACATTCAATGCCAGTGATGAAGGGAAATAATACACAGTGCAAGTGATCATGGGAGACCCCTGCATAAACCTCAAGGGCTTATGTCAGCATTATAACTTTCAAACGTGGCTTCATTCAACAATCACATACTGAATACCTACTAGGTGCCCAGCATTTTGAACAAACATGCAGAAATCCAGCCTGGTGGGTCTTACATTTTAATCACACTCTAATACCCCTTCCACAAATGTATATTCAAGAAAACCCACACACACACAGAGAAAGAAACATACATAAGGCCTTTTCTATGCAACTATTTATCAGCATTACTTATAGCAGCCCAAAAAATGGAAATAAAAGAATGAATCATTAGGATAGAAAGTTGTTTCCAAGTAAGATTTAATGAATGGAAAAATGTTTAAGGTAAATGTAGAGTGAAAACGGTAAACACAATTGTGCTGTAGTTTAATTCTTTTTTAATGTTAACAAAAAGAGAACAAAACTAGTGTTATCTAGAGGCTGAGATTTTGGGTGACTGGTTTCTGTATCTTTCGGTAACTTCTAAATCCCCTACAAAGCAATCTATTTCATAATAACTGTTATTTTTTTTTAAAACTTACCTCCGAATAAGGTGAAGAAATGGGGCGTGATTCTTTGTTTTTATACTGTGGATGGATAATCACTTAAGAGCAATGCATTCAAAAATAAATCCAAGGTATGACAAGTTGTTTCCACAACAGTAAACAGTCAAGACCAAACTCGTAAAATCTTTTTTTAAAGCACATTCAAAATGCTGAATGAAATAGAAATAGACAAGAAATCAATACAACATAGAGATTTAACCAAAGACTGCAATAAGGGGACCACCTAGAAAGTGAGCTCTATTGAACAAAAGCTAACGAGAAAAGAGAAGCCGGCTGAAGGAGGAGATAGCTTTCAGACAGCTACAGAGGGGCATGCTGCCTCCCATAGGAAGTCCAAAACAGGGCTAAGCCATGCCATTTTCTGACGAGCACTGCTTATTCCTTAGAGAAAGAACCAACTACCATGACAGTATTCGGCAAAGCCTCCCAAACTTCCAAATCTCCTGGTGAAAATATCAGACTCAGGACTGGGAGCACACGGGTCCTAGAGGCACACAGAAGAGTTGTGGCCCAAGCAACTGCAATGCACCCTCGTCCCGGGATCAACAGCACCGCCCAGGAGCCTACACACAGCCTAGCTACATCAGGAAGCCCCTCCACCAAGATCGTTCCTCGCAGTCTTCAAGAAGCAGATGGGGCCACCTTCAGCAGGTCATCCATGAGGAACCCTGCCTTCCTGCCTGGGAATGCTCTGGGCAAGGGTTTGTATTTCCTTCACTGCTCTGTTTCCAACTGGAACCTGGAGCACAGGGCCATGCCCTCCACTTCTTAGTTCCTAGTCTATGAGCCTGGCAGCAGCTGAAGTCAATATACAAATTAGTGAAAGGATGAAGTCTCTGTTTCCATGATGTCAGCTCTAGAATGGAAATATAATTAATTTCATGTCTCCAGGTTGAATATTTGTATTGGGGATAGAAGGAAAACAGGAAAGGACTTCTAAAGAAGAGAAAGTTAAGGATGGGCAGTACAAACGGCTCCACTATTCATTTTAAAGTTACCAGAAGAAGCATTTATATTCTCCTCCACCTCTGCAGTAACCCCAGATGGCCACACTCATATGGGGAAGCCATCAGGCACATAAGGGAAGCATGTCATGGAGTCTGAAGCCAGACCAACCTAAACTCAATGCCTCAGTTTCCTCATCTGTAAAATGGGGATAACTATGCCTGACTCACAACATGATTGGCATCGTTATATAAAATTCAACACCTGGCACACAGAAAGCATTCAGGAGGTGGAAACCATGTATCTGCTGTGTCCTGTGACAGATGAATCCACGAGTATCAGATGGGCTCTCTTTGTTGACTAAAGCCAAGCAACCCTTCATGATGATCTCATCTCCTCTGGACACACAGGGCTGGAACTCACCGGAGCAAAATCGAGATGGGAGTTGCCAGGTTAGAGGAAGGTGTTTGCACTAGCTCTATACTGCCTAAAGGAGACTCATCTGTCACCCCCAACCCGGTTCCATCCAGATATGGGGAACCTCTGCGGAGACTTCAGGTGTGGATATCTTGATTTGTCTATGGGCCAAGAGCTGGTGGGGAGCGGGGGTGTGGGAGGGGGAAGTGATGACGGTGACCTTGAGCAAGGCGCTTCTCTGCCTTAGTTTCCTCTTTGGTAAGCAGAGTGGCCCCGTTCCACGATCCCTGAAATCCTCCCTGTGCTTCTATTGAACTAGCCCCTCTATGGCACTAGAGGTGATAGTTATAATTCTCACAGGTCCAAGGAGCACCTTCAAGTGGGTTCCAATTCCTGCCAGCCACTGAACAGCCCTTTGGCCCTGCTCCCAGGAGAAGGGAGGATCGGAGGAGCGTTCCCAGCTTTCTGTTTTTTGTTCTGTGTGCAGCAGCTCTCCACCCCGAGCTGCTCCTTCCACCTCTCCTTTTCCACCTCAAAGTGGTCAAGTGCCCGTGCTGGGACAATCGCTGGCCTGCGGTGTCAGCTCAGAGGTGGTTTCCAGACCAGCCCGGGTACGGGCTCAGGGTAGACAAACACGTTGGAGAAGCAATAGGCATTCAATCATTTCTTCCACAACAAAACCCTCATGCTTCTTCATAAATCATGCCTCTTCGCTCCACACTGAAGAACAGTCACTAAAATGCATCTGTGTTAAAAACAGCCCTTACTCCTTTCAGGCCCTGACACTTAAGAATCAAAATATTTTCACACTCCATTGTACTAATAATGCCTTGCAGAAGTAATACCAATCGCTATTTCCCTGGAAAGATCCGTGCCCAGGGCGCTTTCCAAGAGGTTTTCTTTGAATGTTCTTTGTGTCCTGCTACACTGGGGGCCACGGCCGGCCTGCCCGCATCTGGGAGACACTGGGCTAGTCCCAGTAATGCAATACTGTGTTAAGGCACCCCATCGCCCCGACAATAAAGTATCTCAAAACATTCGACATGCCACATCATACAGCCTTGCACAAAACAGCAGTCGGTTGCCTGCATTCTGCAGGAAGAACCAGGCACATTTCTGAGACCCCCTTCGGGCTCCACGGACAAGAGAACAGCTTTGCAGACCCCTTAGCAAGACCGGCCAGAAGCCGCTCGCTTGCTCCGTTTAATTATTTATTTCCCCCGTGCCTGTATTTGCTGGGCCCCAGAAGAATGGCAAAGCATCTTCCAGAAAGGACAGCGAGGGAGCTGGAGAATAAAAGAGGATGGGCGGGGAAAGACGGGGTTTTGAAAACAGCAGCGATAAAGGCAGGCGGGGTCGCGGCCGCGTCCCGAGGGTCTCGGCGGGGCTTACCTGGGGCGCACGAGGCCGGCCGGGCCAGCAGCAGCAGCCAGAGGCCGGGGAGCAGCAGCCCCGGGCGGCGGCGGCGGCGGCGGCGGGCGGAAGGCCCTCGGCCGCTCGGCCCCGGGGCCAGCGCGACCCCGGCGCGGGGCTTCCCCTCCATGGCCGCGCCTCGGCGTCGGCGCCGCGCCCCCGGCATTCCCGGCCGGCGCCCCGGCCCGGGCTCGCGGCTCCGCAGCTCTCGGGTCCGGGCGGGGCGGCCGCTGCGACTGCGGCTGGGACGGGGCGCCGCGCACCGGCGCGGAGGGAGGCCGGCGAGGCGGGGGCGGGCCGGGCCGGAACCGCGGACAGGGGCGCCAGCCGCACGCCCGCCTCGCCGCTCCGCCCCCTTCGGAGCCTCGGAGCCTCCGAGCCGCGGGCCCGGGCGCGGGGCGGCGAGCACCCCCTCCCGGCCGGCCAGGCGCCTGCTGCTGCCTGACTGCGGGGCTGCCGGGGCGGCGGGCGCGGGGCTCCGAGCGGCAGAGAAGGCGAGGGCGGCGGGGTCCAGCCCTCCTCCAGGACCCGCCTCCCGGAGGGGGCGCGAGGAGCGCGGGGCCTGGGCCGGGCGGTGCCGCCCGACCCGCACCCACCCCCGGGTCCTGCCGCCCGGGTGCCCCCGCGCGTTGCCCTGGGCGGCCGGAGCAGGTAGGCCGGCAAGCCCGGGGAGGGGGCCTCTCGCCGCCCTCGCTCCTCCTCTCCTGCCGACTCCGTGCGGGCAGCAGGTGTGTGGGGCGCCGCGCTCTCAGGACGGCCTCCGGCTGCGGAGGGAACAAAGCCGGGCAAGTCGGACTCCCGCGCGAGAGCCCAGCGCGCAGGGCAGGGGCGAGCAGAGCGCACGCAGCTCTCCCCCGCCTTCCTGCCTTCGGAAGGTGCGGCCACCTCTGCGGGTCCTCGGGAAGCGACCCTGGGCTCAGGGCCTGGGAGGCCCGCGGGACCCCGCGCTCAGCAGGCCTTGAGCAGGCGGCTGCCGAAGCGAATAGGTGGGCGTGGAGCTGGGGAGACTCCCGCACCGACAGGCTGTTTCAGGGAAAGTAGCACTCCCGGGGGGTGGAGAGGATGCCCAGAGAGCATTTGAAGGTTGGAGTCCTGGGGGAAGGAGGAACGGGAAAAGAGCGTTGATATTTGTCAAGCACCTACTGTGTGCCAGGCAAGTTACTTTGAAGACGCCCCGTGGCTTCAGCTTCAGGGTCTAGGGAGGAGGAATTAGGGATTTCGAATCATTGCATCCGCAGGCATTCTTTCACCAAGCAGGTATTAGCGATGTGTATGTGGGGCACTATCTTATTGTCTAAAAAACGATGGCAGAGAGTGGAAAATGTGAGTCATGACACTGACCGAGGGATCCTGGTGGCTATTCAGTCGGGTTCCCCTGCCAGGCCCAGCCCTTGAAGGGGCTGCCCAGCCTTGCAGCTCCAACCCATCTGGGCAGCTTGCCCTTGGCAAATAGTTCCTCCTAAGCATAGGATGGGGGCATTCTCCTGTAAGTACCCACCTGGTCCTTACAGGTAGGTACTTGAAACCTGAAACCTAGTAGTTTCAAGGAAAATGAGAATAAAGGTTAACCGCTTTTGTTGATGTTCCTTGTTTTTTTTCACATGTTATGATGACCTCCCATCACACAGCCCCTCTGTTTATTACAGCAACTGCTCCTGTCTCCCAAAGAGGGTTCTACCTGCACACGCAGGTAAGTACCTAAGAGAGACTGCCCAGATATGCCTGGTCCCAGGACACCATGGCCATAGATCTGGTAACTCTTATTCACACACTTCGCTTTATTCTCTGAACTCTGGATAACAGCACATTTGACCACAAACCACCACCTTTGTGCAACTCTTGAATGGTCTTGTCCTGTTGTGTTGTTTTACCTTTTATGAACTGATGCTTTGCACACACATCCCCCACCCCACCCCCAATAAATGCATATGAAGTTGGAGTCTGGTGCTGTCCTGCTTAGAATTTCCCATGGCCCCCGTAAGCCCTCAGTAAACACTTGTTGATTTGAGCCAGAGCATGCATTCCACCAGTGAAGAGGTTTGGTCTTCAGATTTAGCCTCAGCCTCCTGCAAGCTGCCATCTACATTAGACCCCTCTCGGTATCAGAGAAAGGAGGCTGCATCGCCAGCGCAGTGGCTCACATCTGTAATCCCAGCACTTTGGGAGGCCAGGGCAGATGAATCACCTGAGGTCAGAAGTTCAAGACCAGCCTGGCCAACATGGCGAACCCTGTCTCTACTAAAATTAGAAAAAAAATTAGCCGAGTGTGGTGGCACACACCTGTAATCTCAGCTACTTGGGAGGCTGAGACAGAAGGATCACTTGAACCCAGAAGGCGGAGTACCATTGCACTCCAGCCTCGGCGACAGAGCGAGACTTCATCTCAAAACAAAATAAAGGAGGCTCCCTCTCCATTCTCTGCCAACAAAAAGACAATAGTGTTTGCTCTGCCATTAAGAGAGTGACATCAGTTGGAAGTAAAAATAAAAATTGGAACTTTGAGATAATAGGAATGACTCGTGGGCACCACCTCTCTTAGGAAAGTGAGGTCCCTAGGGTACCTTAGTCTCCAAGTCCTGAAGGCATAAAACAAAACTTTATTTCTGTTAGGATTTAAGACAGTCTGTCTCTGTCTGGGAAACCATCTCCCAGGCTCCCAGTCCAGCTGGTAGGTGGTGTGCCTCTGCAGACCCAGAGGGGATGAGTGGTCCTTGGAGGTAGGGGAGTGTGTACACATGTGTGTGTGTGTGTGTGCAAGATTTTAAAGTCAATTTTAGAGATTATCTCATCCAGTTCTACAGATAAAGAAACAAGCCAGAGAGGTTCATTTATTTCCATCAGGCTCAACTCCAACTGAAATCGTCATCTCCAGTTACACCACACACCCTCCAGAGGAGGGAGTAATTAGCCTGGGTCCTCAAGAGGCTTACAGTCTGGTTTGGGGACCAGGAGAGGTAGGCTCAGAACTATCCTTACACCTAGGCAAAGCGGGCCCCACTCTGGGCCTCCTCCAACTTCACCTCTCTCCACAGGACAGAGTCTGGGAAGTCCAGGAAACACCCTTTCCAGCAGCCCATCTTCCCATGCTCAGGTGCACAGGACCCCAGCCTCCTGCCTATTTCACCCCAGGCTCACCTTCAGGCCTATATGGCCACTTCCTCAAATCCATTCTCCCAAGGCTGCATCAAGAGTGTGTCTGGTCCCAAGGGGTAGCTGTTTACTGGGGAGGAGCAGGACTTACGCAGGAGGGGTATCTACAGATGTGCACATGGGCCAGGTGCAGTGGCTTGTGCACATAATCCCAGCACTTTGGGAGGCTAAGGCGGATGGATCACAAGGTCAGGGGTTCAAGACCAACCTGACCAACATGGTGAAACCCCGTCTCTACTAAAAATACAACAATTAGCCAGACATGGTGGTGCACACCTGTAATCCCAGCTACTCAGGAGGCTGAGGCAGGAGAATCGCTTGAACCTGGGAAGTGGAGGTTGCAGTGAGCCAAGATCGCACCACTGTACTCCAACCTGGGCGACAGAGCAAGACTCTGTCTCCAAAAAAAAAAAAAAAGTGCACATGAAGCCTATAGGAATGAAACAGAGGACCAGGGGTGGGAAGAGAGGATCGAGCAATCGAGCACACCTCATGTTCACATGGCAACCTGGCTGTGCAATGTTCTGCTCACAACTGCAGGAAGTCTGCGAATCCTGCCTGTGAACCAGCCTAACCATTCTGAAGGCATGTATTTTTTAAGGTAGAGCAGACTTATTTCACAGTTTGCTTGCTTGGCATGTAACTTGCTGATGGAAATATCGATCAGCATGCCAAATGTGAAATGGGCTGGGTGAGCCCCTACACGCACTCTTGCCCTGGGCCCCTCCATTCTTAGGGGTGGGTCTGGATAAGGATGGGACAGAGAAACTGAAGTTCAAGGATGGCTGCACGTCAGTAGAGGGTAGTGTGAGAGCCCTGGAATAGGGATCAGGACAGCTGAGTTCTGTGCTCTGCTCTGCCACACAAAAGCTTATGACCTTGAACAAAATGCTTCACCCTATTCTCAAACCTCAAATATTCTTTTTTTTTTAATTTTTTTATTGCATTTTAGGTTTTGGAGTACACATGAAGAACATGCAAGATTGTTGCATAGGTACACACATGGCAGTGTGATTTGCTGCCTTCCTCCCCATCACCTATATCTGGCATTTCTCCCCATACTGTCTCTCCCCAACTCCCCACCCCTGCTGCCCCTCCTCTATTTCCCCCCCACAGACCCCAGTGTGTGATGCTCCCCTCCCTGTGTCCATGTGTTCTCATTGTTCAACACCCACCTATGAGTGAGAACATGCGGTGTCAAACCTCAAATATTCTTATCTGGTGATGGGCTTCACATGCCTACCTCGCTTAGCTGTGGGTTGTTAAGAGAATTCTATAAAATAAGATGAATGTTCACAGAGGTCATTCATTAAATTCAATGAATATTTTTATGAGCTTGTACCATATGCCAGGCACTAGAGGTATAATAGTGAGCAAAACAAGACTAGGCACGGTGGCTCACACCTGTAATCCTAGCACTTTGGGAGGCTGAGGCGGGCAGATCACAAGGTCAGGAGATCGAGACCATCCTAGCCAACATGGTGAAACCCCATCTCTACTAAAAATACAAAAATTAGCTGGGTGTGGTGGCATGTGCCTGTAGTCCCAGCTATTCGGGAGGCAGGAAACTTGCTTGAACCTGGGAGGCAGAGGTTGCAGTGAGCCGAGATAGTGCCACTGCACTCCAGCCTGACGACAGAGCGAGACTCCACCTTAAAATAAATAAATAGATAATGGTGAACAAAACAAAGGCCCTTCCTCATGGAACTCATGTTCTAGTGAGAGGATTCAGGTAATAAATAAGTGAGGATTTGGCTGATGAATTTGGAGAATATGACAGGGAGAAAGGAGTGAGGGAAGGGTCAGTGTTACCAAAAACCGTGTTAAATAGAATAGTCAGGAATGATCACCCTCCTAAGGTGACACTGGGCATGGTGTCAGGCAGAGAGAACAACTGTGCAAAGTAGAGAAGTAGCCAGAATAAACATTCAAAAAATATTAACTAAGTCCCTGGTAAGTTAGCGCCCCATGAGTCATGTGCTAAATGATCAGTAAGATTAGTTAGGCCGGGCACAGTGGCTCACATCTGTAATTCCAGCACCTTGGGAGGCTGAGGCAGGTGGATTGCTTGAGCCTAGGAGTTTGAGACCAGCCTGGGCGACATGGCGAGACTTCTATCTCTACGAAAAAATCCAAACATTAGCTGGGCATGATGGTGTGCAACTGTAGTCCCAGCTACTCGGGAGGCTGAGGTGGGAGGATCACCTGAGCCTGAGGAGGTCGAGGCTGAAGTGAGCTGTGATCATGCCAGTGCGACAGAGATAGACCCTGTGTCAAAAAAAAAAGGAAAGAGAAAGAAAAAGAGAGAAGGAAAGAGAAGAAAGAAAGAAGAAAGATTAATTACAGTTATTTCAACTAGTTTACAGTCATAAAGAAAAAACAAATTTAAAAACTATTACAAAGCAAAACATGACAAATGTCAAAAGGAAATTTTAAAAAATGTTCAGAACGGCCGGGCGCGGTGGCTCAAGCCTGTAATCCCAGCACTTTGGGAGGCCGAGGCGGGTGGATCACAAGGTCAAGAGATCGAGACCATCCTGGTCAACATGGTGAAACCCCGTCTCTACTAAAAATACAAAAAAATCAGCTGGGACTACAGGCACGTGCCACCATGCCCAGCTGATTTTTTTGTATTTTTAGTAGAGACGGGGTTTCACCATGTTG
>NW_022436947.1:2906846-2908044 GCF_009761245.1 Sapajus apella | reverse complement strand
AAAAAAAAAAAAAAAAAAAAAAAAAATGTTCAGAAAAGGAGAAATCATATTTGGCACAAAAGACCAAGCAAAGCTTCAATGTAGCATTGCATCGAAGCTGGGCCTTAGGGGGCCCCTAAAATTGAGTAGGACAGGACAGGTGTTCCAGGTGGAGGGACAAACGGACGTAAAGGCAGGAATGCATGAAACGTATCCAGCTGATGGCCAGCTCAGCTGGAACAGTGGTTCACAATGCTGACTGCAAATTAAAATCACCTGGACATCACAAACAAAACACCCCCAGGCCACACCTCAGACCAATTAAATCCAAATCTCTGCAGACAAGCCTTGGACAGTCTGGTCTTTTAAAAGCTCCCCAGGATTCTGATGTGCAGACTAGAGTTAAGAATCACTGAGCTAGAACTCTAAGAGTCAGCCTTTCTAATCACTTACTGAAGAGAGACACAGCAGAGAAGAGAGAAAAGGGAAGCTGGCATAGAACCAGGAGAGCTTAAAGATCCGACTAACGGGCGTGGACTTCATTTTGTAGGTGATGGTGGATCATTAGAGATTTGCTGTGGTATTATTAGAACTAAGCACAAGAAGGATGACTCTATTAATATATAGGATGATTTGGAGAGAGAAAAAAACTAAAAATGGGGAGACCAATTAGAATGAGATTTTTATTTTGTTGTTTTTGAGATAGAGTCTCACTCTGTTGCCAGGCTGGAGTGCAGTGGTGCGATCTCAGCTCATTACAACCTCCGCCTCCTGGGTTCAAGAGATTCTTCTGCCTCAGCCTCCCGAGTAGCTAAGACTACAGGCACGCACCACCATGCCCAGTTAATTTTTTTGTATTTTTAGTAGAGATGGGGTTTCGCCATGTTGGCCAGGCTGGTCTCCATCTCTTGACCTCGTGATCTACCTACCTTGGCCTCCCAAAGTGCTGGGATTGCAGGATGGAGCCACCACACCCAGCCAGAACAAGATCTTAATGCGGCATGTATGAAGTATCAAGGATTATAACATTTTTCACCATCAAATAGACTAAGTTTTTTAAATTTTGATTATATTCATTTGTGCAAGAGTATAGCAAAATAGGTACTCTTAAATTCTGCTATAGCCATTTTGGAGGATAATTTGACCTTATCTATCAAAAGGTAAAATCAGCTCACTTCCTTTTCCTTTTTTTTTTTTTTTTAATTGAGACGGAGTTTCA